>NW_008239767.1:4204536-4236093 GCF_000691975.1 Corvus brachyrhynchos
CTGATGTAATTGTTACATTTTGCCTTACAATAAGCTAATTTTATTGCTAGCACAAGAAATTTAGTACTTGGCTTTCTTGGGATTCAAAGCTTTTTGGTGTTCAGTTCATGAATGCTTTGTTCTCTAAAGGCAAAAAAGAAAGTTATGATCATTTCACTTACCCTTCTGCCTAAAAAAGAAGACAGCTCAGTTGCTCATTGCCAGCAGATACAAAATGTATTGAAATACCAAATCATCAAGGCTGCGTCATACCTCCAGCTTAATGAGGCTGAGATTGGGAGCACAAGGGGGATATCAGAGACTGTCTGGAATGGAGACAGATGGGACAGGATATGGCTGCTTATGAAGACACAAAATTTAGATGTACAGAAGTACCTTTGTGTGTGCTGGGTTTGTCTGCTCCCTTTACATCCAAGAGAGATTTGTCCAGCAGAGCCTTTGGAGTCAGGGGCTGTAATTCACTTCATCCTGGAAGATACACCTGCACCCAGGCATGACACAGGCCTCACAGACCTGCAAAGCAACAGCAGGATACTTTAGGGCACCTCAGGTGTCAGTAGATGCCTACCTATGGGCAGTGGGGTTAGGCCCTAGATTTTCAATGTCTCCCAAGGGAGCTTGGACTCCTGCAGGCAACTGCATATCAACTACACTTGAACACTGAAACATGGTCATGCAAGAATAAATTTTCTACTTTGACCTTTTAAAAATAAAGTCTTTTAAAAATACCCCACACTCTCTGTGAAAAGCCCATTTCTTAGGGAGAGATGGTTCTCTTCTTTTTCCCACTAAGCACTTGCTTAGTGGTCTGTCTTTGAAACACATAAAACTATATTCTACTGCACATTTTCAAGTTTGTCATGTGTAGAACAACAGGGTGCTAGAAACAGCAAGGCTATCCAAGGAAATAAAGGTGAAAAAATTTGTTCAGATGAAAGAAATAGACACCTTTTTGTAGTTAATACATGAGCATGCTGGAGAAAAGGAATGCAAACAAAGCCAGTCTTGCAGGTCACCTAATTCCAAAACCTGGAGATAAGATTAAGTTTCTGCACATGCACACACAAAAAAAGAGAGGCTTAGAAATAATTGTTGAAAGGCAAGACAGTACAGCTTCTCTGCTCACAAGCTCATGTGATACATGTGGGGCTGTGTTAACGCCATTTTTATTGAGGGTATTTTTTAATCTGATAGTGTATCTGTGTTCTTGAAATATTTGTTAATGAACTGTATAAAAATATCTTTTGGTCTGTAGGTAATGCAGGAAATGCAAACATGGGCGAAGCTCCTTGTCTTGACAATAGCCATGAATCCATGGGTGAGATACAGCCTGCTGCTCTCCAAGAGCAGCCCAGTTTTCTCAGCTGCACAAGAGAGATGCACCAGTGCTTTGGGGAGCAGCATGGATTGGGGATTTGTCTCCAGGTCCATGACTTCACCTGGCTCTGCCAGGTCTTCAGGACCACATCGACACTTGATGTGGTCATGAATGCAGGGTGTGATCATGCACTATCACAGACAGGGTAATGTCAGTCACAGAAGCTACCCCACAGATGGTTTTAACGTTCCAGCTAGTTCCAATCCTTGTCTCATCTCCAGTCAGAGGCTCGTGCCTACCCACAGACTTCTGATCTTACTGTGTCAGCCTCCCCACCTGCTCAAAATGGGAGAGAAAAGCAGCAGGAGATCCTTGCTTACCCCAGACAGAGGGGTCATGCCACAATTCTCTCGGTCATCTGTACTGCAGATGTCCCAGGGCTATTTTAGGAGCTGGAGTCCCAGCACCAGCACCAGCCTGTCTTTCACACACCAGAAATACAGCCCATTGATGAGAGCTGTTGCTGTCAGTTGTAAATCTACTATGTCTTGATCATTAAGGACAACACAAGTACCCTGTTGGGACTACCCTGTACTTCTGATTTAGGAGAATGCCAGGCTGCTCACCTGGGGATGTGGATCTTCGTGGTCCTGGGCTCAGAGCAGAGTAGCCAGCAGCTTTGTAGTGGCAGTTCACCAATGCCCAGCCTCAATCCCCACACAGATCCAGGTAACTGCTCTCTTCTGAAGGCTCACTTCAGTAACCTATCCCCCCTGCTCCACAGTAGGTGCTAACCATCAGCAAGTTCATCCTTACCGCGGAGGCCACAAGTCATGCTGTCATCTGCTGCCTCTCCAGCTTGCTCCCCCTGTCCCAGCCCAGGCCCCACCACCCCCTCCCATGTAAGCAGTACGTCTGACTCTTTTGGAGCTGTTGGGACTGGACATCCCTCCAAGCAAAGCCGTGGTTATGGCAATCACAATTTCTTCTTAGACTGAGACCCCACCAGTCACTGACAAATTCACACACAAAATCATTTGCAGATACGGTGCTGGCATACCCTGGAACCCCGTTCTTCCTCCAACACGTGTACCTATACTGACACCTAGGGTGTAGTGATGGTGACAGTTGCCGATTTTACCACCACTTCTGTCATCCCAGTAATCACCGTGTTCACTGGAGAGCAGCCTTGTTGTCATTTCCCAGCAGATGCTGTCAAGCACAGATTTTGGTGGCCAAAGGCCATCTGGCATCTTGGCCATCTGTGACCAAACTGCATTTCACACACCATGGGAAACTGTGGGGAGCAGATGCTGAGTGGGCGGAAGCTGATTGGATACTGGGAATGGTACTTGCCCAGCCAGCTGACCACCCTGGACACAGCTTTGGTCCAGTTGGCTTCTGTAAAAGACATACGTCATGTCACCTTAGGCTCATAGTGAGAGAGGGAGAGACAGCAAGGGAAGCACAGAGAGCACGCAAGGAAGAGGCATCGTGCACCAGGTAGTACCAGGAAGATGCTGTAATTCACACGGAGTGCCATATGAGCCAGTCTGCAACATCAGAAGCAGCAAGTGTTACACTCAGACTTTTTAGAATAGGCTTCCTAAATAGATTCCAAAATCCCTTGCTTCATTTTAGGAAATTAACTTCAATTAATTGTGAGGCATTAAACTCATGTCTGTTAGGCTGACTGTTTATACTCCCAGTGGTCTAACAGTCTGACAAGCACATTATTGTGGTGTTTATTCCAACAGACTTGTCTGAAGTAGATAATCCACCTCAGAAAGCAGCAGATCATAAGGCTGGAAGGGCCTCATCCGTTCCCTACCCTCAAGGCAGGGTCACCTACAGCTATGTCACTTCTGACAAATATTTGTTCAATCTGTTCTCAGAGTTCTCCAGTGATGGAGATACCTCATCTTCCTCAGACAGCCAATTTCCCTGCTTCATTTCCTTCAGCAACAGAAAGCTTTATTCACTATCTAACCTGAATCTCCTCATTTGCTGCAATTGACTCATGTTGCTTTTCATCCCATCTACCACCAACAAAGAGAAAAAAAAATGCCCTGTTCTTTGCAACAGCCTCTGAACCCTTACCACCTGACAAACCTTCCTTCATATTCTGGTTTTTTCTTGCCCATAAGCACATTGCAGCTATTTGGACATTACAGTATGAAAAGTTTCCCTCCAAATGTCATGTGTTTCAAAGGCTTCCATTGTGCAGATTGCTGCTATGCTGCATTTGCTTCACAGACCTCCTGAGACCCCTTCTTCTCAGCTCAGCCCTGGAAGGAGGCACTTATACTCCAGCTTCTGCTGAGAGCATTTGCTGACAGCAAACTTCCAATCTGCTTAATGTGAATAATTGCTGAGTAAACTTTGGCTGCTCAAAAATATATGGAAAGCGAGCCAGAAAGGTTGGCTGTAGATAGATATTTGCTGTTCACTGGAGGAAACCATGCACTGCAAAAGAAGGTATTTAACAGCAGGCTTCACTGTCACTTCCTACCTGAACCCTCATCCAGGGTTTGCCTCCCAAGATTCTCAGTGATCTCCATCTCCTAACCCATCAGCCTTCTCCTTGAGGCACCATCAACAACCTCCTCTTCTTCAATGTCCTTCTCTCTGCCTCAGGCCCCAGGCAGTGCCACTGCAGAGGCCAAACTAGCAAGTTCAGCACTGCTCAGCAGGGCAGATGCTGCTCTACCATCATGATATGTGATGGTGGCAGCACTTTCAGGTTAATCTGAGCAATGCCTGCTGTAGGAAACACTCAGGTGGGATTTGTTTCACCTAGTTTCGGCCACCCAGAAGTGAGGCACCTGAGTGACTCATGTAATCTTGTTCACAACACAAGGGCACAAATGACCCCCTGTACAGGGACTTGTTTCTCTGTACTGGTTATAGAGGTGATTTTCAAAATTCCACTCCTGGCGAAGAGAAATATTTTCATTCATCAGTGCCAAAGTCATTGGACTTCACACAGTTTCCAACAAAATTCAAACAAGAAGCAGTGTTTGAAGAAAATACTACTATCTCACATCTAACAATGGAAAGGTCAAGGTCAGCATCAAAGGCTCACTGCACAGACAATTACTTTTTCTCCAGATGCCTGTTTTTCTGCAGATCTCAGTGCACAGGGAGCCTGAGGCCCATGAATTGCAAGTGAAAAAGATCATCAACTTCACCTCAGGTCAACAGGAATAGAAGACAAGAAACCAGCCTACATTCAATAAACACTTCAGAATGACAGGCTTTCTTATTATTTCTCTTCAGCTGGGTGCCTATTACAAGAAGTACTTACAAGTTTGAAATGCCCCACACAGCGCACATGTAACTATCAGAGCACTCTTCAGCAACTCTTATTCTAGGAGGTAAGTATTACAGGAATCATACAACTTAAGAAAGGATGTGTTTACCAGGAAAAAAAAAAAAAAATACCCTGAACTGCAAGAGAAAGAAGTCTTGCATACATCTGAGCTCCAGGCTTTACAGCCAGTTGTTTTCCATATGCCTCATAAACATGCATGGAAAAGTTGTTTTTCAGTTAAGTACATAAGGCCTGTACATAAAATAACCACTTATCGTCAGGTGGTATTCTCAAATATCCCTATCAGGCACTGACCAGGAAAGGAGAACACAAGTGACTCCCTGCTCAGCTAGCAGTGGTGGCAATCCAGGCATCCAGCAGGTCGAGGACTAACTTGGACAATAGTGACAGCCCTTCTCATTTGAGTCTGTCTCCCTCCTCACTCCACATATACTGTGTAGCAGAGCCAGTCTGAGGTAAGAGGGAGCGTACCCACACACATAGCAAAAGATGGGATATCAGTGTCTCTGCCTTGGTATTGTCCACCAAGCACCATGTCATACCATCTCTTTTACTAACACCACATGCCACCTTAGTCTAGTTTGCCTGTTTCTTTGCCCACCTCAGAAAAGGCGTTTCTTCCAAAATCCAAATGATTTGACCGTGTGCACTGGTGCCAGCTTGAAGCCCAGTGCTTCTCAACCCATGTACTGGTACGGGAAGGTAAGTGCTGTCATGTATATACATGACAGTGGGAAAGATCTAGGTTTGTCTCTCTGCATCCCTGTGTCACAGAACTGACATAGGAAAAAATTCAGGTCCATTTACTAGCAACCCAGAGGAACGTTCCAGATGTGTCACTTTTCTGAGCTTTTCTGCAAAGGTTTAAATGAAATCACAGCACACAAGGCAGCAAAGAGTTACAACCTTCAGGTTCCCTCTCTTTGCAAGGAGCAAGAATTTATCCCTCCACATGCCTGACATAAACTTTGTCTTGCAGTGATCAACACATTTAGCACAGGCTTCAAAATATTCTGAGGCTTACCCATGCAACTATGTGCATTCTCCTCTTCCTCCTATATGGCTGCCCAGTGCAGTGGCAGCTGCAACCAGTCAAAATTTAAAAGGACAGCAATGACAGACTTGAACATGTTTCCTGAAGCCCAAATATTTAATCCCTCCCTTGGAGGAAAATTAGACAAATTAATCTATTTCAGCAGATTTTCAACACAAACCAGCAGTATGGCCGTCAACCACTCATGCTCTGGGCATCTGGAAACAGCAGTCCTCCCAATCAACCTCAGTGTTAAATTGCTAATGTTTATTTGTCAGATCTTAACAATTCCTTGAAAAGAGTTTCCATTAACAAGTGGTAGAAACACTGTGAAAATGTGTTTACAAAACTGGCAGAGTCCCCAGAAAATTGAAGTCTAGGCTTCCTTTGTGGCTGTAGAAGGAAAAGGAAAGTAAATGTCTTCATGAAGTGTCGCCTAAACTTTCCCTTGATTTGCACTGCAGTAGAACATTGACAGGCAGCATTTGTTGGAGAGACTGTGAAGGAGATTTCTAGACAAAAGTATTGATGCACTTTCCAGGAAAAGTTTCCTAGTTAAAAATTTAACAGGCAGCCAGAAAACAGTAACTTCTCACACAAGTGTTCCCATCCATCCTTGATGGAATGAACTCTGAAGCTATTTCAGCCCTGAATTCCTTTTGGCAAGGACATTAAATGAAAAATGGTGTGGTCATCTTCTACAGCAGGAAATACCCTTCCAGAATGCAATTTGATTTGGCTTATTGTCCTATGGAACTGTTTAAGTTCAGATCCTCCTGCTCCTTGGGATCTTTGATGACAACCCTCTTTAACCTACTGACATACAAAGCTCCTGTTTCCCAAAAGCATTCCCAAAGCACCAGGGCCAAACTTCCACTCGGCACCGACTGGAGTCAGTCTTCTCTCTCCTTCTGGGTTGGATTTACTTTGCAATCCCCATTTTTTATCTGCTCTCCATCCACCCCAGCCATGTACTCAGCTAATATACCACAGGTAGTCTTCATGAGAAAAGCTGAGTTGCATTGCCATAAGGATGGAAAAGGTCAGTCTACAGAAGAGCAACAAAACCTCTTTGGTTTGCTTAGGTTGGGTTCATGTGAATGGGACATTAAAAAAACTGAAGTGCAACTGAAGGAAATTCGGTGAATTCAGTAATTGCTTCTAGGAGCACAGGTGGGATAGGGCTGTACAGCTCCCAGGTAAGAGAGGATCTCCTCTAGCCCACACAGCTGCTGCCCCAAGCACCTTGGCCACTGTCAGGGGTATGCTCAGTCCCCCTCAGTAATGACTGAAGCAGCCTGCTCTGGCTGCCTTTGTACCCAAAAAGTCTTCTCCCTCATTTTTTACCTAAATCTTCCAGGTTGTACATCATTGAATTTTTTTCTTGTCCTATCCCACCACCCTATCTACAGATGTATATATAAGAATTTTCTGGCTTCTAGGAGACAATTACATTCCCTCCAGTCATCTCTTTCCTGGGCTAAACAAGTCCACATCCTCAGCTTTCCTTCACAGCTCATGTGTCCTGCACCCCTGATGAGACACAGTCTGCCCACAAACACCTTCTCCCCCCAGAGCTGAACAGAGCCAGGTAAATACCTTTTTCTCTTACAGACTATTGTCCAGCCAATTCACTACAAGGTGCCATTTGGCCTTCTGGTTTTTGGGGGTTTTTAGGTTAGCAATTCCAGTTTTACTCCATGAAGCTTGTGACAAGAGACTTCTATTTGGCTGCCACAATGCTGTTATATAGATAATATACTTTGTAATATCTGCTTTGCATTACACTTCCTAAGTATTGAGCTTTCACTTGCCTTTGTTTTTATTTAATGTCCTTGATTTTGGGACATTTTCCCAATTTATCAAATCCATGTGAATTCTTCTCTTCCAAGGTACATAAACCCACCAACCACTTAATACCATCCACAAAATTTGCAAATATCCCAACTAGTTTATCATCCAAGTCATCAATAAAAATAAGGATTAGAGCTGCCCTTAGGTCTTGTCTCATAGGGCCATCTTTATGTGTCTTCGATAGTGAATCCTTGAAAAGTGTTTATGAACAGTTTTTCAGCTAGTTGTGCACTAGGGATTAAATTTTTTTTCCAAAGCCAGACATAATGTTAAAATAATGTATCCAATAGCTGTATCAGAAATCTGATTTCAATGCAAGGTAAATTACACTTCTCGCTTCCCTTCATAGGCCGTTACTTTGTCAAAGAATGAAACTAGGGGGGTTTTGTCACAATTCATTTTCAACAAATCTATGCTGTTTCCTTTTACTTGAGGAGGTGTATACAGATTGATTGCTTAAAAGTGTGTCCTACATCTTGTCAGGTGTAAGAGTTAGTTTGGCTAGGCCTGTAGAAGGTTTTTCTTTCTTAGGAATGACATGATTCAAGCCATATTTCACTTTTCTAAATGCAGGCACATTAAGTCTCCCCACACTAATTTTCTGTGATAGTTGTTAATTACACAGAGGTGGCTTTGACTAGTTCTTTCCATACTTGTTCAATCAGACGTGTTCAGTCTGACAACAAACTTATATGTTCTTTAACCCATTCTTTCAATTATTTTTAGTCTATCCTTGATCACTTCTTCCCCTTTCTGACCTTGATGTGGAGAAAAGCAGAGAAAGTGCAAAAGAATCAGAACTGTCCTCCCCCACAAGTATGTACTTCCTCATGAGGTGAAGTGGAGGGGCAGGCACTGATCTCCTCTCTCTGGTGACCAGTTACAAGGACCTGAGGGAGTGGCCTGAAGTTGTGTCAGGGGAGGTTTAAGCTGGATATTAGGGAAACATTATTCTCTCAGAGGGTGGTTTGGCATTGAAACAAGACCCTCAGGGAAGTGGTCACAGCACCAAGCCTGACAGAGTTCTAGAAACATTTGGAGAATGTTTTCAAGCACATGGTGTGACTCTTGGGGATGGTCCTGTGCCAGGCCAGGAGCTGACCTTTGATGATTCTTGTGGGTCCCTTCCAAATCAGGATATTCTATGAGTCTATGATTCTGTGTAGCTTCTGATGTTTGACTAGCTTTGATGGCATCTGCTGGCAGACACAGGATATGCCACCGCAAAGTAGAGAGGAGCCAGCAGACAGACACAGACTGTCAACAGGAATATTTGCACCCCCATGACAGAAACCAAAGTAAGACAGAACTGAAAGGATAGGTCCTGGTGAAAATTGTGATGTCTTGTGAGGAAATTATCTCCACCCAGCACCCAAACTCATTTCTGTGCTGCTGACAACAAGATTTTAACTGCTCTACATGCAAATAGAGAGGAACACTTCAAACAGCAGAACACTACCCAGACTCAGAAATCTGAGGAGAGGCTCCAGGCGGAAGCCCAGTTGAAAGGCAGAAAACACATCTGTGTGGTGCTAGAATAGCCTGGGTCTCGATATGGCTGCACAATGTATCCATCAGCTTCTTCAGACATGAGAACCATGGGCTCTAGTTGTGCAGGACTGGCAGAAAACCCCTTGTTTGGCACCAGCAGTGGTCGACTCTGCTGGGATCGGAGACCTGTGCTTCCTGCTGGTGTTGCCACCATCCTGAGCACCAGCAGGACGTGTGGCTGCAGGGCATTGTCCAGGCAGGCATAAACACCCACACACGTGGTACCTGTGTCAGGATTAACTCAGTGTAGCACTCGCATTCCCTCTCTGCTTCTTGAATCACCTCCCTTTACCCTTCTACTTGGAATTAGTGGCTAACCCCAAAACTGGAGTGAGATACTGAACCCCCTGGACAGCCTGAAGTGAGGAGCTGAGGGAGATGGTGGAAGGACCACAGGCAGCCCTGCCAGTCACTGCTTGTCTCTCTCCACTTGGGTGCAAGGGTACAAGGAAGGCAGGGAAGCTTAAAACTGTGGTATCGCTAAGGGCTGTAAACTAGCAAGCAAATAAACTTACAATCTATTGTTAATTATCACTGTTAATAATTTAATTACTTTTACACTAAGTTCTTAATTTTTGAGGCTTGATCTGTGCTTATTTTTCAGCACTTGGAGAACTGCTATGAATCCTGGTTTCTAAGAGAACTTTGTTCTTGAGAGATGTGGCAGATAAAAGAGGGATGCAACTTGCCTCATCAGGAGAAGTGTATGCGAGATCCTTATGGAAAAGGTAGTAGGAATATGTCTGTCAGAGCAAAGAGTAAAGAAAAGTAACACCAACAGCGCTGAGTGATACCTCTTTCCTGGGATTAGTGTTCAGTGACAGGCACACTTGAAATTTGAATCCCAAAAGGTATGCCACTCTTGTTGCAATAGTTTCCCTGAAAATTTCACCTAGGGAATTCAGCGGCATTTCTGATCCCATAGTCCCCAACCCGTAGCAGCCATCGCAAACATGCAAATTGTTTAAACAGTCAGGATTAAATGAAAATTCATTTTGTGCTAACAGCTAAGGACTGAGCAGCCATAAAGGCCAATGCCAAACATAATTATAAACAGTGTTTGGGATTCAGGAGATATTTGAGTACTATATTTTAGAAGCTCAGGACCTGTACACAAAAAGTACAGACACTCAGCCACCTAACACCACAAGTCCTTGCTTCCAGCTCCTAAGGTGAGCTCAGGAGTTCTCTGATCCCTCTCTAAACTTTTCTTCCAAGACAGGAACCATACTGGAAAAGTCCCAAGTGTTCTCTGTTGAACCAGATCTGGGATTTGTGCTATGTGGCATAAACTGACACAGTGTCCTGTGTGTGCCAACAGGTCACCAGTATGAATGTCCAAGTAGCTGGAATGTCCTCTGGTACTGTCTGATAGTAGCCAGGGAGAAGGGAATTGTTAGGTGGAAAATCATGAATATCCATTCATCTCTGCATCCCAAATCCTTGCAGGGCAATTGCTGAGGATGGTACACGTGGAAGCCTGAGGCTTCGGGACAAAGGCTGACCTTTATTGTGGTTGTTTAGCACCAGGCACCATAACCAGTCACACCTCAGGGTGCAAGTGGGGAATCCCACTGGAGGGCAAGAAGTCATGGCTTGGCAATAATCTCACTGAAAATCAGAAGTGACTGGGCAGAAACCATTTTAAATAAAAAAAACTTCCCCAAATGTAATGAATTTTAAAGGAACAAAAATTCAGTTTTGTGGAGATAGGAAAAAAGAAGAGGCTCTTACATGTTAGAATAAATAAGAAAATGAGGAATTGTTGGGGTTTTGTTATTGTTTTAGAGTGGCTTTTTGAAATTTTTTTCTTCTGTTTTTCCAGCCATTTCCTCTTTGTTCATTCTATATTGCCCTCATTAAATGGCAGTGGTGGGACAAAGCAGAAACTGTGTGAGAAGAGAAAACAGTGAAAATGTGACTTTTTAAATTGTGATTTCAGAACTGAGCCATGATAACTATTTGAAGAGCTGCTCTTATTCTATATGTTTGTTGTTTTGGATTTTTTAATTAAAAAAAACCTTCAAAATATATTTCTGACTTCCAAACAAACCTGCTGTTTATTTGACAGGCTGAACTGTCTTCATTGTTATCGTCAGTCTGTGTTTTTGTAATTGCGTAGAATCAAATACTTACTGAATCCACACCATAGGAAAGGCAGAAAGTGCTGTTACTTAAGTAACAATGTACTCTCAACAAGGCATATTTTGCAATCTCTGCATGTCAAATTTCCAAAACACCCAGCTGTTCCAAAGCCCTGCATGGAAATAGTTAACAAAGCTGTCTCCGTCCATGGCAGCTCACATTTTAGTTCTCTTGAGCAAGCAAACCCCAAGAGAAAATTCTGCCTTAAAAAATCATGATGAAGATGAAAAAGTCAGCCCTTGCAGTTGTTTGAAGCTTGAGCTTTAAAGCCAATTATAATTCAAATTATAAATGCAGTCTATTTCTGTCTCACATTTTAAAGAACTGTGAAACGCCAGATGGCTTTTCTGTCGCTGTGCCCTGCCATATAAAATATATTTTTATGGTTTCTGATTTCACTACAAATAGGGCATGAGAATGATAAGCTCTTAATGTAAAAATAATTTTCCGTGTGAACTTGCCGTGTCTGGGGGCAGTTTCTCAGCAGGCTCGGAGATGCCCTGCTTTTCCACCACTGGATGGCATTCAAGGGCCATAAATACTCACACCGGGAACTGCAGCAAAGGAAAATTAAAACACAAAGCGTCCAAAGCCTTTGGATTGTTGGTAATGCTTCTGTAATATATTCATGCTTTCAAAGTTCCAAGGAAACAAATCTGGAAAGATAAAAAAACAGTTTCTGAGGAGAGAGGAGCTTTCCTCTGAGACGAAACTGAATATGCATGTAGGATGTGGAACAGGAGATCTGAAAGCAGCATTCCAATTAGGAGAATCCAAGTCATATGTCGGCATCTCAGTCTACATCGACATTAATACAGGTTGGCAGGAAACAATTTGATGCGTCTTGTGTTTTTCCTACCCAATATGGACCCAACAGGGAGAGAAAAAGTGAGATGTATTAATTTGACCTTGGGTCTACACAGACACAACGCCCTGGTTGTGCAACACCCGCACACACAAAAAGCTCTTTAAAGCATTTCTGCCTTTGTATTCCTTCCTTAAAGCTCAGCCCCGTCCTACCGCCAGGCAGCATCATTAAATCCACCGCGTCTCACAGCTGAGCGGCTGAGAGGAGGCTGGGCTGGAGACCCCCTGGGGCCCCTTCCCACCTGAGCCGCCCTGCACTTCCACCGCCTCATTAAGAATAAAGACAGATTGACATCTCTTATAGATAAGAAGAGCCCGGCACAGCGGTAGCAGTATTTGTGGGGGTGTAGCCGTAAGGGTCTGGGAGTGCGAGTAGGGTCAGGTTTGCAGAGAGACAGCTGCTTTTACACACCAGCTGGCATGCCCGGGAATGAGAGGTGAGCTCTGGAGCAGACGAGTATCTCTGCAGGTCTGAAAGAACACAGCACGCTTCAGGCAGGCAGTATTTGCTGAGTTTCACCAGTTAACACCTTCAAAGGAAAACACAGTTTGCACCTCTGTGGTACAAAGAAAAAATTGGAAGAGGAGAGATGGCAGAGCCATGGCCTCTGCTGTGTAAAGACAGAGTACAAGCAACAAAAAAGCTCATCGGGAAAAGCTGTGATATTCTGGGCAACCAGTGTCGCTGCCAAGTCTGTAGTTTTTGCTGTGAAGTCTAGCTATGAATTTTAGTTTCCTCTTCAATTTTTTAAATCTGCCTTGGGAAACCAGTGTTGCTGCCTCTTGCTGAGAATGTGGCTGGTGGTGGTGGTGTTCTGGCCTCACTCACCCAAAGGTGCTTGCGTTTCTCAGGCTGTGCTGCCTGGACTGCTGGTCACGGTGTTTGTGGTGATGTGCTCAGGACTCTTTGCTCTGCTGCAGTTTAGTTCCATTTGGAGTATGATGGCAACAGGATACGTTTCCTTCTGGTGAGGATTTAGGTCAGGGGACAGGTGCCTGCAGGTAAAAAGGGGGGAGGTCTGAGAATACCCAAGTTAAAATGTGATCTTCTCCAGCTATTATACAGGGCAACTTCACAGCAAAGAGAAATTGATGGGGCTTAATCTTCCTATTGTAGTGAATGTCTGTAGTATTCAAGTATCACATAAAAAAAAAATAGAGTATTTAATGAATATCTAACATAAACATATATTACATGTTATATATTTGTATATTATATGGTTTATATACATATATTCATGTCCCTAGAGATGTGTCCTTTGTTTAGAGAAGATCCCCAGCTGCATGTGGGGTACACTCCTCAGAACAGCCTGGCGGACTCTTAGCACCCAGCTACAGACAGCTTTTAGGGGTGCTTGGTTGCTGGTTTTCTGGAGAGGCTCATGTTGCTCTCTGGATCTATGATATATGATAACATGTAGCTTATGAGGCCTAAAAAGAAAATAGTGGAGTTACAACAGCGCTGCCTGTACAGCCTTGTTCTCCCAGCCTGGGCACTGTTGTTCAAACCAAGGCTTGAGGGCAGGGAGAGGCTCTCAAGGAGCAATCTTCTGGTCTTTTTTCATAGCAGTCTGCTCAGAGGACTCTTATCAGATACAGACCTTGTCCCTCTTCCTGTAAGGTCTATTTTATGTTACCTGAAGAGGTCCAAGTGGGTGGAGTGGTTATCAGTCTTAAAACTGCTATGTACCATGCACAAGATTTTCTGCCCAGCCCATTGAAACAAGGTTTTAAAATAAGAAAAGCAGAACAACTTTTTTTCTTCCTGTGGAAGAAAACAGAAACAATGTTTTTGATGCTTAGTAGTACAGTGTAATAGAAAACAGAAGAAATAGGAAACATCAAGGGCAGAGTTTTAACTCTAAGTATCAAAACACTGATTGTGAATTGGGTATTAGAAACTACAAAGCACAGTTCAAATACATAATCATTTCTCAACAGAGATTATGTATACAACAAAGGCATTGTGTTCTATCCAACACATTCCTCATGTAAGAATCCCAGCATTATCTTTGTCCCATAGCCATTCTCTAATCAAGCAGCTAAAAAGGAAAAAACTTCCTAATCACCCACACTATGGCTCACAGCCACATGGACACCCAGAATCACATCGGACGCTGAGATATGTTGTTCTGTGGTCATCACCTTGTGCCTGTAGAGCCCTTACACCCAGATCAACAGCCAGGAACTCAATTCCTCCTTGAGATGATCCGCAACAAAACTGCTGGATGGATCCAGAGCATAATCACGAGACTCATTAATATTGTCACCAGCTTTCTCTTCCCAGGCACTTCAGAGAAATCTATTGCATCCATGGCACCAACAAAAAGCCACTGGGCTGATGCTGCCTAAAGATGGGGAAACTTAAGAACACAGAAAGGCAAGTTGTTATAGTAAATAGCGTCATGCTGTCTCCATGTTTATTATTCTGAAAACTCTGCTGGTTTTCAGTCTCCCCACTGCTAGATAACACATCTAGAGCAAAATTATGTTTTCTCTTCTGCTTGGGACAGAAAATATTCAGTAATGTTAAGAAACTAGAAGAGATCCTTATTAGGAATATTGTTTCACTATGAAACCCAGTATCATTGCCCCAGCAATGGTTAATGCCTCATGCCCAAGGAAATGAAAAAAAAATAATAAAACCTATCACAAACAAGTATTTGATCTAACCAAAAAGCAATAAAAAAACCATTCCTTCTAATGCCTACAGGGCCAACTTACTTCTTGAGCAATGGATTTGTTTATGCTTCCCATTATCTTTGCATTTATGGCTGCAAATGTTACTAATGGCCATGCAATTACCCATCTCTTTTAAACATTAGCTTAGAGCTCTTTCAGACTTCTACCTCCAGCTCTTGTGCTTGGAGGCCCCATCAACTGGAGCTGTTTCCCCTGGGCTCTCAGGCAACTGTGCACCCTTATGTCTTCCAATAACACGCAGCTCAGTGTTTTGCCTTTTTATTTATTTGGTGACTTTTCAGAATTGCTTTGCTGTTGTATCCTCCTCTGGGAGTATATTTGCATGAAAGGAACATTACGAACTGCTTAGTACAAAGACATAAAAGAAGTAAAATGACAAACACGTGTAAAAACATAGTTATTCCAAATCAAGCTAACTCAAAAACCTGCAGGGGAAAGAAAAATCATTCTCCCCTCATGCCTTCATGTGGCCTTACCTTACTTAAATTAAGAAGCATACACTTGTGTTAAGGAGTGAGAACAAGGAATAACATTCTCCATCCCTGTCTGCTGAGGATAACACCTGATGGGCCTTTGCACTCACTAGAGTATCACTATGAAGAAGATGGGCAGACAATGATGAAGGGGAATAAAGTGGAAAGAAAAAAACCCACACAGGGAAATAGAGTGTGTTGGCTTTTCCTCTTTGAACACTGATTCCTGTAGCTGTGACCACATGGTAGAAGTTACCATGTTCATACAGGCTAGCAGTGACTTACTATCGTCATTTCTGAAAGTAGGAGAAACAAGGATAGAAGCTGTGACTGGAGTGGTGGTTTTATTTCTGGACTGACTCTTTTCCAGGCTGTTTCCATGCAGAGGTGTAGGAAGTCCAAACCTTGCTGTCTCTGAGCCAAACTATAGCTAGGCTTGATCCAAAAGAAAACACCCTAACAAAGTTTTCAAGAAGTGGAAACTGACTGCTGTAAGGAGGCCTGACTCCAAACCCAGCAGCTGGGTAAAGGCAGTCCTAGCAACCACCAGGAGATTGCTCAATCTCTGTCAAGCAGCAGCTTGAGACAGCTTGAACTGGATACTAAGAGTTGGGGTGTTTTACTATTATAATACTGCAAAAAACAGAGACATGCCAAAATAATGCTTAAAGAGATTTTTTAAAGATGCTTAAGTTGCCACAAGGTTGGAAAAAAGGTTTCTTTTACAAAGTAAAAGCTAGCTAAAGGATAGGAAACAAAGGGTAAGGCTAACTTGGACCTTTTATTTTCAAGAATCAGTTTTACTCAACATATTAATCAGAAAACTAGAGCAGGAAATCCTCTGTGACATTTCCAAATTCATAGATTGTACGAAACTCTTTCAGGCAGCTAACGTTTATGCTGATGTAAAGAACCCCAGAAAGACCAAACAAACCAAAATGGTCTAACAGGTGTCAGATAAACTTCAGAGTATATAAATATAAATTAATGCTTTTAGGGAAAAATAAGCCAAACCACAGATGATGCTGAATGCAGAACTGGAAGCAGCATGTAAGAAAAAAGATCTTAAGAGTCATTATTTACAAATCCCGGGTCTTACAAGTCTCTAAGTTAATGTTTAAAAGAGATGGGTAATTGCATGACCATTAGTAACATTTGCATCAATAAGAGCTAAACCAGTATCCTGAAAAAGGGTACCAGAAGAAGACAGAGGGCATCATTTTGCTGCTACACGTAACTTCAGTATAACCACACTGGAGCACAGGTCGGGGTCTGCTCTCTGCATCTCAGGAAGGGTGAAGTAGAGTTAAAGCAGGTATGGAAAAAACAACCAAAATGATCAAGCAGCTGCCTCCAAGGAAAACCCTAAAAATGCTGGGGTCTTTGTAACAGAGAGGACAATGCTGAGAAGAGGAACAGTTGAGTATTACAAAATAATTAAGGCAGTATCTAGGAAATCAGCTTAAAATAGAGTAAGTACTTTTCATACTTCTTCAACTTATTGTGACAGGAAGTTATGAAGGCACATAATATCAGCAGGTTCAAACCAGAGTGGACGTATTAATACAAAGTAAGTGCATGGATAGATACAAAAAGAACAAAGCAGAGGTGTAACCCCTAGCACCCCCAGTAAACCAGTGTGGATACTGGCACACGAGGGAGTGATTCTGTGTTACTGTGAGAGCGGCGCAAGGGAAACCAACTGCAAGAAATGGCCAGACTCTTTTGCTCCCATAAACAGCATCTCATACTGTCAGAGTCAGAAACTGAGTGCTTGGGCTAGAAGGATGATTGACTTGACCTGAAAGATGTTTCTTATGCTTTTAGACCATCAAAATTATGGAGAAAGATTGTTTTAAAAGCAAATTATCAAATCAATAAACCCCAAGTTCTCAAGACATTACACTGAGCTGAAGTCTTCTCCCAAAGCAAGTTTCCTGGCTTTTTGTTTGCTTCAACCAAAAGAATAGTGGTTTCTCTCATACCTCCACATCCAGAACGGTTTGGCAGAGCAGTAACTGCTAGATTTGCTGCTTACAAGTGTGCAGATAATGAGATGGCATCTTACTCCAACCTGACAGCAGGCCAAGTGCTGGGTTAACATATGTCAGAGACATGGGAAACTGCAGAGCAACAGGGAGACCCCTTGAATGGCAAAATCCTCCAGACACCTGCTCTAACAGACACCTGATTAACTGTTAGTTTTATTTCATCACCAAGTGAGTTTACAAGTTTCCTGGCATCATCTTCAAATCAATCTTTCTTCATGGCAATCTTCATTGATGCCCTTCCCTCCACTGCAAGAGACTCCTGCTATATATGAATATATCTAAGTGAATTTCAAGTTAGTAAGGAGCTTTTGCCCAGCTGTAAAAGGGAGACACATAGGCCTTGCTTTTCCAAAACAAGCCCTGGGATAATGTCTTTCCCCCTCACCATTATTAAAATACACCTTTTAGGTAGGGTGACAGGGAGAGAAAAGGACTGCTCACTTGGAGCTTCTCAGGCTTGCTCGAGTAAGAGATCTGGACTGAAATGTCAATTCATTAAAATCCTCACAGCTTGAAAGCTTTATCTTTCTGCCAAGAAGACACCCTTCTGCTCTCACCAGCTGTGGACTGGAAATCACAGTACCTTGAATCATTGGAAGGTTTTTCAGCCTGGCACCTGGAATTAGGGAGGCCCTCACACTGTCTGTCTGTCCACACAGGTGTCTGATAGCTGCTCCTCAGCAACTGTTTAACCCTCTGGTCAGTTTTGAGCATTTTTGGATGATGGGTAATGACCTCAGCCCTTGGAAGGTCTTAGCAGATCTGTGAAAATGAACACTTACTAATGGCAGAATACAAAAATTGGGATTTGGCTAAAAAGAAGTTGGTAGCACCCCTAAGAAAACATGCTGGATGGACAAACAGAAGCCCTGGCTCTGGATAATGGCTCTGCAGCAGCTTGGGAGGGCACCTGACAGGACCACCAGGCAGGAGAGAGAGGGGTTTGCTGAGCAAAATGGATCTTCAATGAGACGTGGCACAGATAGTCAGGAAATCAAGCCTCACTTCACAAAATGAAGTTGTTATTAGGACTATGGTGATATAAGTTTATATATGTCGTGGTTTGACACTGGCAAAGCGCCAGGCACCCATGAGAAAATCATCTACTTATTTTCCTCTGCTATACCTGAGCAGAGGAGGGGGAATTGAAAACTTCATTTTCATGAATTGAGATAAGGGTTATTGAAAAAAAAAAACCACTTTAAGGCAAAACAGGTTCAAGACTTAAACAGTATAAAGATTTATTATTAGCAGAATTAAAAGTAAAAAGGCTAATGAGAACCAAAGCAAACCTTCAGAACACCTTTCTTTCCCAGTCCCTCCCTCTTTCCACCAACCACACAAGGAAACAAAACATGGGGTTTTGGTCAGTATTTCACTTCTTAAAAGTCTTTCTTCAGTTTGTTTAAGGAAAAGAGTTTCTTCTGCTGTGCCGTGGGATCCTTCCCACAGGAGATAGCTCTCTGTGAACCTTCCTAGTGTGGTTTTAACTTCCACAAGCAGCAGTCCCGCCCGAACCTGCTGCAGCGTGAGTCCCTCCCACAGGCCAAGCAGTCTTCCCAGAACTCCCTAGCAGGGCTCACTTTAGTTCATGGGGTTTAGTCTTTTAAGGATGAGCTGTTCTAGTTTGGAAGCGAAGGCTCTCTTCCTCTAGCTCTAAAAGCAAGGGTCATCTCTCTCTGTCTGAGTTCCTCACTAGATTACAGCTTTTCAGTATCCATGCGCTCCAGCGTGAGTACTCTTCCTCACGGGCTGCACATGGATCTCTGCACCCCCCTGTGCTCCTCATGAATTACAGGGAAACAGTTTGTTGTATTATAGTCCTCACCACGGCTTGCAGGAGAATCTCAGCTCCGATGCTTGGAGCAGTTCTTCCCTCTCCTTTTCTTTCACTGACCTCGGTGCCACCATGTTGGTTCTCCTCACGTGTCCTCACTTTTCCTTTTCTCTGACTTGGAAGAAAGTTGGTGTCTGTAAGTTGCAGTTGAGAGGTTGATCTCATCTGGGCTCCACATCTGGGAATTGCTCACCATATCTCTCTCTGCTGGCCACATGGTCTTTGCCAGCACCGCACGGCCAGCCCCGGCCTCAGAAAGGCCCCAGCCGCACAGTCCCGGCCTCAGCAGGGCTCTGGCTGCACAGGCCCCGGCAGCCCCCACCAGGATGGGTCCTGACAGCCACCTCATCACCCCTCAGGAGAAGAAGGAGAGCTTCCCGCAGTTTTTCCTTCCTTAAATATGTCATCACAGGGGCATTACCAGCTCCTCTCATTGGGCTGGTAACCTGCCCAGCGTCAGAGCCTCAGCGATTGGGTCTGTGCCAGACAGAGACGTTTTGAGCAGCTTTTCTCCTGCCCCCACCAAAAACCAGTCTGTGTTAAACCAATACAATATAGGTCACTGTGACAGCAAAAACACATCATTTTTATCTTCAGCCTGCTTGGTCTTCAGCATCTTTAATCCACAGTATCAGTCTGACTGATTCATTGTTACTTTTAAACCACACTGACAAAGGCTTCATTTTATCTCCATGCATAAATACACTGTTCCTAAAATATAGAACATGTACATTGGCTATCTGTGTAAACAAGGGATTAGTTTTTCTTCTGATTTTATGACATTGTCTGTCCATGCCCTCTTGAATATATATGACCAATCAAGCCTCTACTTCAGCCATTTTATAATACAAGGAAACTGTATCGTCGTTTTTCCTGTTTTTTACTGTAAATATGGTATTTAATCCCTACAAATATAAACCTAGATAGACTTCCAGTATATATTCCTATTCATATCCCATTTATTCTCTATTATGGTCAATTGTATTAGCTTCCTAAAAACATGCAGCATTGTTTTTCCTAGTCCTGACTGTAAGTGGGCCCACTGACCTACCATTACCATTCTTCCAACTATGGCCTGGGTTTTTGCACTTACTTTCAAATATAAACAAACACATTCTGACCTCATTGTGACAGCTACAATGACCAAAAAAAATGTATTTGGATAATACATGCTAAAGATGTAAAGGTTGGCTGCTGAATCTGGTGGACTCCAGGACCCAGGGATCTCTCCAGGCTGACTGGTGCAGCCCAGCTGTGGGCACATAAGAACTCTCCACCCCAGTCTGTTGGACACAGCTCCTGTCCTTGTGTGCAGGTTTGTCCAGCAGCAAAGCTAAGCATCTGTCCAAGAGAAGTGCACAGAGAACAACCGTGCACATGGAGATTACCCAACAGACCACTGCCTTCAGCCACACATAAACACCAACAACCCTCACCCTCTTCCTCTCCACATGACAAGGATTTAAATCCTCTATGAGAACATGTCCTCGCTTTCTAGATTCACAAGTGCAGTTACATTCACAGATCCTTGAATATCAGCCCAGCTTGTAAAGCCCTCTAATACCCATGCCTGGCTCCCTTACCCAGTAAGTGGGTCTCCTCCTACTCTCCAGACAGTCCAGCTTGAAGTTTTCTAGCAAGAAAATGTGTGGACCACACATTTGTGTCACAAACCTCTCCACATTCAAGGATTCCTTGAATATTAGCACAGCTTCTCTGTCCACCCATGCCCAGACCCTGTGCCGCCTTATCCAGCATGACCTCAGACCTTGAGTTCTTCCAGATTCAGACTTCTTCCTGCTCATAAATTAGTCCAGCTTAAAATTTGTCATACAATTACACATACCTGTGCATACAGGATTAAATTAACTGTGGGAAAAATAAGCACATTTTGGTATTTAGAGGTGCTAATATTTAGAGCTCTCCCACATAAATATACATCCTGGTCCCTCCAGTTGCTGACAACTTGACCTATCCACTGTCCCTCCAACTGGGACAACCCTTGTGTCTAGCAGAAAATAATTTCATCCCAGATTATGACTGTTCCCTTTTAGAATGATAGAATCATTTCAGATAGAAAAGATCTTTAAGATCATCTAATCTAACCATTAACCCAGCCCTGCCAAGTCCACTACTTAATCACGTCCCTAAGTGTCACATTTAGGCATCTTTTAAATACCTCCAGGGCTGGTGACTCCACCACTCTCTGGGCAGCCTGTTCCAACCCTTTAACCACTTAACAACCCTTTCTGTGAAGAAATGTTTCCTAGTATTCAATCTAAACCTCCCCTGCTGCAACTTAAGGCCACTACCTCATGTCCTATCACCTGTTTCTTGGGAGAAGAGACAGACCCCCACCTGGCTACAACCTCCATTTAGGTAGTTGTAGAGATTGATAAGGTCTGCCCTGACCTTATCATGCTGGTCTCTGGCATATTAATCTCTCTAGTTGCTGTCACCAAGATCTATGGGTTCCATCTGCAGTTGCTAGCACTCAGGCCTTGCAGCACTCACACATGGGATACAAAGTTTTGCCCACTCCCCAAACACCCATGGCACCGAGAGCAGCCTCATTCCCCCTTCCCATCGCTTAGGAAGCCCAGGATGCCCCCCCCGCCGCGGTGCCCGAGGGCCAGCCCTAATGGCCCATCAACCAGTGGCTGAAGAAGTCTGGTCTCTGTCTTCTTGTTTCCTTTACCACCTGCTGATAAGTTTGTTTATCTGCGTGCTTACCCTATCCCTTGTTATGTGTTGCTATTTCTAAACTGAAAAGTTAGAGCCAGGTAACTTAAAGAGGCAGATGCTGCCCCATTCCACACAGCCTCACAATACACACTTTGCAAGCTCTTGGTGCCTGAGGTCGCCTGAGGGGGAAGGGGGATCCATGAGTTGAGGAGCTCACAACTAAAAGGCTTGGTACAAGCAAGAGGGGAAAAGCTGCTGAAAAAACGCCAGGCATCCTAGCAGGACACAGGGCTAGAGCATGTTTGGTTTTGGTTTTTTTTTTTTAAAGCATGGATTTCACTCTAATTGGTACTTCTATGGTTTTACAATGCGAAATATGGAAGTTGATTCAGAAGTTACAAACAAAAGTTTATTTTGCTG
Source organism: Corvus brachyrhynchos (assembly GCF_000691975.1). Taxonomy (NCBI): domain Eukaryota; kingdom Metazoa; phylum Chordata; class Aves; order Passeriformes; family Corvidae; genus Corvus; species Corvus brachyrhynchos. Next base: position 4,226,808 of record NW_008239767.1, read on the forward strand.
CTATTGTGGGCAGCACAAGCATAGTACTCCATACTGCCGGAGGAGATCACTTGAGTAAGATGTCATTCAAGAAGGTTGGCAACACAAAAAGGCACCTCACTCCTGCAAGCAAACTTCAGGAAATGTGTTTCCCCGCTCTCCCTTTCAGTCCTGTCAAAGTTAAGAAAAAATTCAGTACCATTCCCATTCTCGAAGGTAATCATGCTGCAGCTTCAAATCACTCCTCTCTCATTGCCCAGGAATCCCAGGTAGGACCTGTCTTTCCTGCAAAAGTAGCCACATCAATCACGTTTAATAAAACTGTACAGCAGCTTGGAATTGTGAGTCAGCTACAGCAGCTGCTTGACATGTATTCCCATAATGTTTTGAGTGATGATCCAGAATGAGAAATTAGACTTCTCATCCTGAAAACCTATGCTGCTGGTGTTACTAAACTAATCCTAAAAGACCACCCTAGTGAACTTTCTCTCCTCTGACCAAAAGTAACGTGGAAACAAATGAGACTTAGATAAAACACTAAGGGAAAAGCTTTCCAGAAAATTGAAATTTTCCAGCGTAGTAAGAACAGTGAAGCAACGAAATCAGTCTCCTTGGCAGATTCGGTTTTTTTCAAGACCAAGTCAGGCAAAACATCTCCCAGGAACCGCACGGAGAAGTTAGGACATAGGAGGGAGTTAAGGCATGGAGATCAGGCTAGTAAGGTTTACTGAACATACACTGAATACTGGCTTCTCTAAGAACCTCATCTCCTCCACATATGAAAAGTCTTTTCTTCTCCACAAAGCCTCATGATTGTATTCTTAGGAAACAACACTGAATTTGCACTCCAAGAGGCAGAAGGGTGGGTGATAATTAGAAGCCGAAGAAGAGTTAAACGACCATTAGAAGCCGATCTTCAGCTCCTCAAGTGCCCCATCACAACTTAGCTCTGGGGACCCGACTCAACTACTTCAGTCATTTGGCATCGGCACAGGTATCAGCCATGGCCATGTCCCGGGACAGACCAGCCACGTTCACAGCTTCACTCCTGTAAGTCTTCCCTATCCCCATTGGAATCCCTTGCTGCTATCCTCACAGCTTCTACTGCAGGAAAATCCCCCACAAATACATCTGAGGCTTTTTGAGTCAGCACATTTAAACCCTTGTAGCCAGTGACCGTAGCAAGGATGAAGTTATCACCCCAAAAATTAGGATGAAGAGCAAGGGAATGCATTCACTTCAGTTCCCATGGGCAGGCTTCAGACCTGCAAGCACTTCCCCCAGAGACCCCAATGCAACCCACTACAACTGAACAAGTTTTTGATACTAATGTCAGGTGTTATAAGTACGTGTTCTGTGGTCCTCTTCTCACCTAACACATTCCCGACTTTCCATTTTTATACATTGGTCTAGCACAAGGCATTTGGGAATTACTAAAGCCCTATGCCTTCCTGAAGACAAACAAAAGGTAAGCAGCTTAAACAGCTAATACTGTTGTATGACTTCTCTATTCCACCATTGCTACATGAAAATGTACAAAAATTCTTTATAATGTTTGATTTTGCATCATTTGCCTATCTATATGGGAGGAGATTAAATTCAGAGAAAAATAAAAGATGGCACAGAAAGAGTACTGTGCATAGATGATACACTGCTATACTTTCTGCCCATAAGGTAAAATAAAAATGGAAGAGAAGCAGGAGAAACAATATGTTGCATCTTAAAAAATCTAATCACTAAGAGAATAAGGGGAAAATAATTCTTGTTCTGTTCAGCTTCCCATCCCTCCCTTCCTTCTTCCCTCTCTCTCCCATAAAAAAAACCTAGAAATTTTAATTGCATCAGAATCTTTATTTGTCTGTTAAGCTAATAAATCACCATTTTTCCTCAATAAACACTGATGATTTAACTGACAGTTTATTTTAAAAATAGATCGAGTGTTTGGTCATGCAAGTGCTGTATTTTATCCGTAATGGAAATAATTAAACTTACTTAAATGCATGAAGAAGCAAAGAGGAAATAAAATAGCCATCTATCTTATCCAAAGGTCTACCCAGTGTCTTTACCAGAAAACATAAGGTTTTACACTGTGGTGCTATAAAAGCAGAAAAACAAATGTTCCATTCACCGTTGTCCTTGATCATTAACAAAGGGACAGGCTTTAGGATTTATGATAGTAGCAGGTACTGCAGTGACAATCTGTATGGTTCTCTATCTTCACATTGTCCTTAAGGGTAATCTTAAAAAAAGAAAGCACACACATACAACAAATAATTAGGATTAGCTGCACAGTAAAAACAGCATTGTCAAGTAAAATATGTCTGAAAACTTTTTCTTAACCACAAAGTACAGGTACCCTTTGGGGTACCTGTACTAGAATGACCTCAACACCAACCTATGAAGCTGCATCATCGCTCTTTTTGGAGCTGTAAAGTGAAGGTTTTCAGTAGTGACATGCATAGTGACATAATTTGCTGTTCTTTAATTTGGACACTTCTTAAAGTGTCTAATTTTCCAAAAGTGTCAAGCAACCAATCTATGGAAAATCAGAAAGTGTCCTCAAAATACATCACATGGGAATTACAAAAACAAAGGCCACAAACACAATGAGTCACCTTTATACTTAACCTCAACCAAATTCTAGCTGCTGCCTATGGGCAAGTATAGCACTGTCAATGTAGAATAAGATCTATGTTCTCCTCAGGTGAAGAGTCAGGATGGGTTCAGCATAGTTTAAAGGCAGGTATCTGGCTTTCAACACAGCCAATGGAGCCCCAGTGCTCTCTTCAGCTGCACCCACTGAGCTGTCAATTGCCATTCGAGGGGTCATTGGGGATCTCACCAAGCCTCCAGCTGTCACTCTAGAAGCTCTTTCATGGGTTCTGTGTCTGCCAGCCACAGGCATATGACTTCAGTACCCTGAGGTATTTCAAATGCACCAAATCTGTGAGTGGGTAACTCAGCTGAACCTCTAGTTGACACATTTAATAAGCCTGATTCAGGTCACCTTAGGATAGACACCTTAGCTTGTTTCAACTAGTTCAACATTTATAACGTAACACCTGAGGTTTCTTTACTTGGAGCAGAATCATTCCCAAAACAACCAGATTTAGAAGAATCTCTCTTTAAAAGAAACTTCCAGATGAATGTTAAGTTCTCACAGTACTTGCACACTTTTACAGTTCCCTCTTGGTTATACTATTAAAAGTAAAACACAATCCCAATTAATCTAACAAGCACAGACGGTTTTGGTCCCTCATTCCCATATATGTAATTGATAGTATTGACCAGACACCTTCCCAGAGAACTCCTGTCTGTGCAGGAAAGAAACAAGGCAATTTACTTATTAAAATCAAATACACACTGCACAGCACTTAAGGGGAGGGTGCACATCCAGGAGACTGAAAATACTGGGCCAAGTCAACCACCAGAGCTGCAAGTATCATGAGACAAAGTAGTATCATAGAATTCAGTGGCACTGCACCAATTTCCTCATCCCAGCTGAATATCAGACTTGCTACTCATTGATGCTTTAATTTCCTCTTTAGAAAAAAGAAAGAACCAAAGCACAAAGGAAATAAATGCCAAGGATACTTCCCTCAAATTGTTCTCCAGTGTTCTCCAGCAAAACCGTATTCTTTATTATTCACTGCTTCAGCTTAATATTGCATCCTAAATGAAGCTTAAGCAGATCTCATTCTCACCCTCACCTTGGTAAAAGCCTTCGCTACACAGCATGTTGCTTCTGATGTAATGTCTTTTGGAACAAGCATGGTCTTCTTAGACCTCACTGGAGTGGGATAGGCACGAGAGAAACAGCACCCAGTGCACTGGTAAATGGGTGCTCCTGGCTTGGAAAAGAATCTGTTCTCCCCTAGTTTGCACTCTGGACAACCTGCCATAAAAATATAAGGAAGAGAATTTTACTTGGTTTCCAGCTGTATTTTCATTTTCAAAAAGAAAGGGAAAGTACAGGCCATAAGAGGAAGCAAAAGTCACACTCTGCTGCTTGATGTCTGCAGAACAGAAAAGCACAGCCACCAAAGCTCTCCTCTTTAGGTTTTTTCAACTGCAACATGCACCAGCTGTAAAACTAGGCTGTGGCTTTCCATATAAACCACAAGCACTACTGTATCTCTTCTGGTTTTCTTTTCAGTTTTGTTGTTAATTCTGAAGGTTTGTTTCTATGTCTACAGCATTAGCTATCCCTAGAAAACTTCCTACTAGCTGTACATAGTTAAAAGCACCAACAGGATTTGTAGTGATTCTTAAACATTGCCTATTTTCAGGTAAGATGTTATTGAGAGTTTTTTAAATGTTTGATGATACCAAGATTTTTCTAGATCACATTTTTCTATATTTTATTTGAGGCTAAACAAAAACCCCTGCGACCTCCAAAATACCCTTAAAATCTAACATGCTTCTTTTATAGAATGCTACACCACCAGCATCCCATATTCGGGGCTCTACAGAGGAAAAACCTTCCACATGTTATGAAGAGAAAGTGTGGTTCTGCTGTTCCTAATGTTACATTGTCATAGATATTGCAGTAGTAGAAGAAACCAAATGTTTCTATTCGATAGTGTTTCAAGGATTAAGGTTACCCACAACAACTTGAGGGCATGGTCATCTGGGACATCCTTGGCTTGGAGAAATTACGTTTAGGGAAGAAATAGGAAGCATGCTCATAGTGAAATTATCTTGATTTATTACACCCTCCTTGTCAATAAATGCAACTGAATGATAAAATTTATGACCACATTTATAAAACATGGAAATTTAATTAATAGTCTTTATAATAGTTCTATTTCTGAATGCTGAAAGCAGCTTACCCTGCATGAGAAACTCTTCATCTGGGAAAGTATGAAGAAGATGTAGAAATACAGAAAAAATGGTCAATGTGACAGCTGCATACTTCCCATAGCAATCCATGATCTGTCTGGAAACACAAATACACATATTTTTGAAGGCTGAGGCCAAAGCCAGGATGAAAAGAACATGGCCCCTGCCTCACAGCAGTTACTAAAGTGGAAAGAAACAAAGTTTATGAGCAAGACTCATAGCAATGCTTTCCAGTGCAATGAACGAAGGCAATGGAAAAACAAGCATCTTCCTAATTATGAGAGAAAAAGAAACAGAGGAAAGAGAATGATCTGAAAGCCAGCTAAGCAGAATGGCTAAGAGGTTGATATGGTGGCAGTTACCAGGTGGTAAGGCTGGGTGCTGGGTACAAGTAACTTCACCTCCTCCCTCCCACCTGTCCAGTGAGTCAGTTCACCCGGGCAGAAAACAGAGGATAAAGGAATTAAAAGTGGCCAATAATGATCAGGAAGAAAAAACAATGGCAACAATTTTGGAAGCACTGGAAATAAGCACTCAGAAGAGGTATCCAAAAGCCAGTTCAATGTATGTATGCAGGTATGCATACAGGCTCTATGCAGCCTGTGGTTATCCGTCTCTGCTTGCACTTTTACTGAAAGCTTCGGAAGCATTGAACATGGCTGTCAGGTTCCTGAGAAGCAGGTGCCAGCCTTCTGTGACCTGTTCCTTCAACGAGAGTAAGCTGTGTCTGCAGGAGAAAGGTGGTCCTTCACACTATTTAGATCCACAACCTCTTGTGGTCCTGCCAAACATTTTGGGAACTGAACTGAGCTCACAGCATCTATGGAGCCACACTGAGTGGATTGGCTGGATCCCTCCCTCCAGAAAATAAAGCGCTCTTTAAAAGATTGTCTTCTGTATATCCTCTTTGCAATCCCTTAGAGGGGGTGTGACTGCTGGCAGACTTTCCTGCACTGAAACAGACTTTTCCAAATGATCTGTTTCTACATCATCCCAAGCCTTTTGGTAGCCTAAACGCTCCAGTGGCTGCAATAAAAGAAGCCAGCCACAGGAATAACACCCAACCCTAGACAGATTGTTTCATGTTTTTTGCTGAAGGCACTGTGGCATCCTTCATCCTAATTCTTCCAAGAAGACATAATGCTATAATTTGGTACACTGCAAGGTCTCAAGGGAATCCCAGAGGGAAGTTTTTTACATTACATTAACCAAAAGGCAAATTGAAATTGCAGTTTTGCACTTCCTCTATTGAGTCAGATTGTCAGGCTCATACCAAAACCACCAAAGAGGCCTGCCAACAAACCGCAGATGTGATCTTCTCTTCTTTTCCAAGGCAACAGCTGTTTTGTCTGATGGTCTTACTTAAATTTTCTGACTGTGGCCATGCTGTTAATCCAGTTAATGTTCTCACCACTCATCTCACCATCAACTCCAAGGAAGCTTCTACTTTGTTCTATTAAATATTATCTTTCTTAAGCTACTGGAACAATATATAATGCCTGAATTTCAGGAGTTCTTTGGAAAGATAGTAATTTTAAATCTTTCCCGTGAAGTAAAATCTCACCTCATTATTTACAATATCTTGTCTTTTTGTGTTAAGGACTCCAAGAGATGTGCTAATACCACAGGTTGTGTAATGTTTGATATTTGACAGCAATTGCCACCATTGAGCAGGAGAAAAACACAAAGTTACTAATTAAGAAGTTTGGGACCCAATCAGAAATCAAAAATTATCAACGTTTAGCTGCAATCTATTTCTAGACCCTCATTTTCTCTTACTTACAAAGTTAGCTTAACCCTAAGCACTGATGTTTTAGTTCCAAAGCAACTTTTAAATTAATGTTCAAAGCAAAAACTTCGACAGAATGGAAGGAGAAGAAAACTTTTTGAAAGAAGGAAAAGAGAACGTCAAAACATATGCAATTGTCCCTCTGTAACAGTAATGAAAAAATAAAAATATATTACCTTCCTTGTTCGACAAGAACAAATCAGAGAAACTGCAGGACGATGTTTGAAGATGAGCTGTCCTTGATGCTTGGATGTAAGTTCCCAAAACTGATGTATGAAAAAGTTGCATCTTTCTTTTATACCAGTAAAAGCTAGATCATATTCCTCACCCACATCTAAGCCGTTGGATCAACTGTACATTTCCTCTAATGACTGAACATCACTTTATGTAATTACCAGCCCACCATGCTGATCTTATCTTCAACCTGACTTTCATAAGGATTATTTTTTTTGTCTTATATAATGAAAGAAAGGTCAGATTGAGAGCACAAAGTCAGTGATGTATGAGTTTCCTGGGGAACTCAAACACTGAACATCCATTTTTTTGCTGCAGTTTTCAGTGAACAGAAGCTCATTTTCAAAAAAGAACAAAATACTAATGTTTTCTAACACTTCTTTTTAAACTGGGGAATATTATTGTGTAAGTTTAACACAACCTGGACTTCTAGTGTGGACGGAGGAAGACACGGAGGCTGCTTCTGACAGAAAAGCTCCCCAAAACTTCTACTGTGTCCAGCAGAGGCACTCCCTGAAACCTCTGGCGATGGACATACTGTCTGCCCAATTAGACAAGTGGGTAACCCCTCTGTGATGACATAGCAGAGAAAGGAAAAACCGCGGGAAGTTCTCTTTCTTTTCTCCCGAGGGGTGGTGAGGCGGCTGCCGGGGCCCATCCTGGCAGGGGCTGCCGGGGGGCCGCGACACAGCGTCAAACCCCGACAATTATTTTAAAAACCGTCATAAAACACTACTATAGAAACGGCGTTGTTTTAGCAGAGAATACAAAGTAAAGAACAACAGTGACACATGCAAACATTTAGAAGAGATGTTAGTTCGTGAATCCTCAACTTGAATTTAATGCCCAGAAAATGAATGCATGGATAAGCATAGAAATATAGAAGAATCACCTTTATAAAGTTAAGATTTCTGGGAGGATCTTATCTTGTTTTTAGAATAAAACTAATGCAATGGAGGTGCTTCTGAAAACTGCATCAGAGCGCAGCTTTCAAGGCATAGAGACTTCTAAGTCCTCAGTTTCAAGTGACAGAGTCTCTGTTGATGCTGGCTAAATAAGACGGGTCTTACTCTGCCTTCTGGCACTGAGGCCAAGCAGTCCAGCAGGGCTTCCCTTCCTCTTCTCAAAGGGGAGGACAACATTCATTCCCACCCTCTTGGGAACAGCCCCTGGAAATGCAGACAGCCTTGGGTTGGTTCTCAAGACCCTGCTCTGTTTCCAAGTGTGGGAGACTTGAGAGAGGTTCACTTCAGATGTCAGAAGTTAACTGCCCAAACCCTAGTCACTCACTCTGGATTGCCCTTACCAAGAGTGGAGAGAAACAGCCCTAAACATCTATTTCAGTACAAGATTATGCCACTTTTACCGTGTGCCTATTTTTCATCACTGAGAGCCCAGGGTAGCTACCTTAGACTGCTCACTGTCCTACCCAGAGAGATTTACAAATGTTTTATAGCTTCAAAAAATTCCAAAACATCCAAAGGCTTAAAATTACCTTTTAAGCACCTCCTTTGTGTCACACATTGAAGATGGGATACTGAAAGAGACCCCCTGCAGCTTCTCATGTTCCTATGAAAATGAGGCTTTTATTTGCAAAACAATCGGTCTCTTACAAAATGTTTATTGTATAGTTGGATTTGGTGAATTGCACCTCTGTAGATTTCTGCTGTTTTCTTCTCCTTCGCCCTGACTCTCTTTTTAATAACAGCAACACCCCCAGACTCCATTTGCTATTTCAGACACATTTATCGCAAACCTTTATCACCTCTGCCTTCACTAACAACCTCATCTGCTTCAAGGTGTCAGACACCTTTTTCTCTTCCATTTGTTCAACTCATCACTGTAACAAAGTTAAACTCAAGACAATTGTCCCCAGCCTACACTTGGCTTGAAATTGGCTTTTGTTTTGCAATTGAAGACAGATTTCTGCACCTGTAAGCTTGTCTGGCTTTTTTCAACAATGTGCGCTGGTCTAATAAAAGATAAATTAAAAAAAAAAAGGTCTCTCTCCCTACAATTTTTGCTTCATTTAATAACAAAAGCATACAGCTGAAATGTGAGAGCTATTGGTAAACACAGTTTATTGAGAAGTGCTTCCCTGGAAGACAGAAGCTTAATATTTCTTGTCATTCAAAGCAAATTGATGAAAATTGCTGAAGTTTATAGAATGTCTCTGTCCTGCCCATTTCATACTCACCTCAGCTTGCAGTCCTATGGGAAATCCAGGATGACCTGTAATGCTTCACAAAAGCTAGAAAACTGTCTTCATAATCAGGAAAATAAGTAAACCTCATATTGTATATTTAATACTCACCTATGTATTGTAGCAAATCATCTACTAGTAAAAAGCAAAAGCTACGCAAAATGTTTATTTCATTAGAAGGATTCAAGCACAGTGACAACATTATCCCCACAGTGAAAAAGAAAAATAAAAGTGCCTGC
>NW_008239767.1:4236177-4252394 GCF_000691975.1 Corvus brachyrhynchos
TTTCCCTATCAGAATGTATTAGGAATAAATCTTGTGAAGTCGATGGAATTACACTGGTATAAAAGATAGTTTAAAAAAAGCTCCTATATTTATTAAGAGGATTTCTTACTTTAGCCGCTCCAAATCTCCAACTAAAAATACTTGGTCAAATCTGTCTTAATGTGTGAGTGAATGAGAAATGAGGGAATGTGGCTCACTGTTTTGGAGGGGGATAGGGCACCCTCTAGTTCATTAAATCACTTGGCGATACTCTGAAGTATTTTTGCCACACTAATATAATGACTTTATGGTCTATACAAGCATATGGATAAAAATAGGGGTAAATATGTACCCCAGACTGGACCATCGAATATGCTTTGCCAAGATCAGTATTTTGCCATTCTGTGTTGGAAAAATGCAACAAATTGCTAAAATTTTCAAGTTTCTTCGAGGCCGGTATGTTCCTAAATTGAACTGAGACTCTATTAAGGAACATATGTGACACTAAATATAGTGCTTGTTAAGGCTGAAATCAGTGTGAGCTCAGAACTTAAATCCTATGGAGTTTCAGAACTTCTGGCTCCTTTCTAGGAGCTGGGTCCCTACAGCTCCTCCTCTGGCTTTCTCTGGAAAGGAGAGTTTATGTCTCTTCCCTTGCTCTGCCAGATGCTGTCTCAGGGTATCTGTCCTACTTCCCTACTTAGCGATATCTGCTTATCTGCCGGCTGCTTCCTGATGCTGCCTCTTCCTTGCTAGAGGAAAGCTTTTCTACTTTGCCACTCAGCACTGACACCCAGTACTGTCTGTAAAAGACTGGGGAAGGGCTCCTTTGCTTCAGAAAACAAATGCTTCTATTCAAAAATAAGTCCACTCTATCAATAAACAGAAACACACCCTCCCAGTGTGGTTACATATTAGCACTATTAAACAGAATCTGCCTAATTTTAATAAGGTTAATACAAGGTTTACTATACCATACCCCAGCAGAAAAGACTGTAGAGAGCACACCTAACTTTTGTTTTTTAATTACTGCTGTGTTCATCCCTGCCTTCTTTATTGGTCTTCCTAATCCCTGCAGACAAGCAAACGAGAAGAAAAAACCTTTAAAATGAAGTTTTGATAGCATTTTTAGCTTGGATGGACAAGCAGGTTGTGTTTTGGAGGATTTTTTTTCAGTAATAAAATTACATTTCAGAACTTCCTCCAAATGCAGCCAAAATCCACCCTTCATCATTTGTGCAAAATTAGAAAAGAGCAGTCCTTCATCTGAGAGAATGGAATGCTCACCAAATGTCAGAAACTCCTCTTTCCTTCTCCCTTGCAATCTTTAAATACCTCCTTGACATCTTTGTCCAGCCCTGCCCTACAGGCTGATACAGCACCCACAAGTGCAAGCCTGCACCAGACCTTGCACCAGAAGGCATCCTGAAGCACTGGCACTATCTTATGCATTTTGGGTGTCACTTCCTTCATTTCTTATGCTATCTTCCAGATGTTGGGAGAGAGGATCCCGCATACTACAAGTCGCTCTGCACTGACCTAAGGAAATTATCAGGGTTGTTGAAGAGAGAGAACAACCAGAAGGAGTGAAAGCATTTCCTGGAGAGAAAAAATTTGCTGGGGATTCAAGGAACAAAAGAAGTAACTTGAGTGTTATTTAAAAAGATGGGCAGTTATTTCAGTATTTCACTGAGTCTCCCTACTCCTCAGTTTGATCCTAATTTTTTCAGCTGCCATCTGTTTATTCCTAGAGACAGTAACACCAGCTCAGTGCATATATATGTGTGTGTAATTACACACACACACACATACACATATATATGTAAAAAAGGCCCCCCAAGGCAACAGAAAATACAGATACATACCATTAGGAGCTCCTCTCTGCTAAAATACTTCATACTGTATTATGCAGGAGTGAAAGTCAAATTTTCTGCTCTTTTACAGATGCTTTCAACTGATTATCTAAAATTATCTCTCAAAGCAATACTTCTTGGCCTCAGCCTCCTTTGTTTAAAATTGATGGGAGTTCTGCCATTATTTCAAATTACACTGGATTGAGACTTTTAAGATTAGCTATTAGTGTTCTCAAGCTTCAGCCAAACATTGATTATTCTGAGATAATAAGTCTTTCAGTACTTATTGCACATAAATAATTGACTGAAAAGCCTCTCCTGTTCTAAAACCGTAGCGTAAAGCAGGTCCACTAATACATATTTTTTTCTGTTTTTTAATGGAATTAATATTACAGACTATGGCACTTCAGAAATATGTGCAATAAACATTACTTCATGCAAGCTAAGTAAAAACTGTGCCACTGAAGAAAATCAGTAAGATTATAAGGAATAGATATATTTTTTTCCCCTTTCTTACTGCAATTTTCAAGGTCAAAATGTTTAATCATTGCTTGTTATTAGGCAACTTACAGTACTAATAGGATGATGACTCCTGTTTCACTCTGTTTTCATGCTTCTTTTATGAATAGGCTTATTTGAAATCCAATTCCTTTGAGCAAATTTAGAATAGATAATATTACAATTCTCACAGCATTGTGGGACAGCAAACAAAATGTCATTAACATGTAGGTTAACTTCAAGGGCTTTAGAGATTGCATTTCAATATTCTTTTTCTCTACTTTTACTAAATAAAAGTAAGTCCACCTCATATGATGACTAACGAGATCACAAGGTCAGGAAGGTCCGCTCCAGTGATGTATAACACTGCTGAGTTGAAGTAACCAGGTTTGTTAGACTCCTGAAACAGTAATTACTAATAATTAATTTATTATCAGAGGTAAACCACTGGACTACATAGACTGCTGATCAAAATGATTATGTCAATGAATATGTTCCTGCATCACAAGGGTAGCCCCATAAGGGTAGCCCATGAGAGATGGGTAATGCTGCCTTACTTTTAACATATTTCAACATTTATGTCTTTTTCTTGAAAAAAACCCACACAAAACACACCCCTACACACCCCAAACCATATGAGTGGATCATTGCATGTGAGGTTTAGACTTGATAAATAGCCATCTAAAAGTGAAATGTATACCTCCAGCGCATCTAAAACAAAGATGCCTGATCAATAATGCAGGATGTCTCATTTATACAACTAGCTATTTCAGCAACTCTCATTATCTTATACAGTAATAATTGTTCAGACAATTAGCTATTATCCTTTTCTAGCTGCAAATCGGAATGCTTTCATATGCTCACTGTATCACCTCTTCTATTAGTAGAGGTTTATATTATTAATTACTTTCACATTTTGCAGAACTGTATTTCTTGCCTTTTACAAATGAAAGCAGAAAAAATGCCCAAATTCCTCAAATTCCAATCAAACTGCAGCAAGCAAGATGTAGCCTATAGTGCTGATAAGAAAAAAAAAAAGCATTGACATAGAAACTTAGCTGGAAAAAGGTTTCTAAAGAAAACAGGTTATTTCTATCACATTACCAAGAGGATTGTTACCAGGTTGCTGTTACCCTCTCTGCTGTCCCTGCACAGAGAAAACTGGCTGCCAGGTAATCTGGCTGAATAAAAAATTCACCATACTTAGGTTCGATATTGCAGCAGCACCTAAGAAACCCACACAGAGAGCAAGCAGGTAATGGTCCCCTGCCCTGGAGAGCTCACCATCGCATAGTGGCTTTGGGGGAGTAAAGTCATTCCCCTAAACTCTTTCTGTTCAGCCCACTTGGGCATTTTGCTGAAGACATCAGATGTCAAACTGATGTTCTGGGCTTCACCAAAATTTTCAAAAATGAGGCCTTAGGTCTACATAGTGCAGCAGGTCATTTCCCACACTCGCAGTGGTCTCTTCTGATTATGTCTAAGCAATCCCTTCATACAGCCACCTGCCCTTTGGAGGAACTGTGCACAGCATTTGTTTCATATTTGCCAGAGATTATCAGAGCAACTAATAAAGGAAATTATACATAGTATTTGGCTATTGGTGTGACTCAGCACATGGAAAATGGGCTAGAGCGTTATAATTAATGCCACATTGGAAAGCAGGCCAGTGTTGCCCACCTCCGTACAGTTGTCTATCAGAAATAAAAAGGGCTTACATTTACATAATAACACTTCAAAATAGAACTTACAGTGCTTTGAAGGCTGGATATTTGGAGTTGCTTTCCCACATTGTTGAAATTTAGCCATTCTCACAAGGCAGAACAGTAGCCATTTGCTGCCAGCAATATTACATGGCTGTCCTCAGGGACCAGCAATCCATTAAATTTACATCTCAAATTTAGGCTAAATGTCTATCTAAGTCTATCTATATCTATATCTATATCTACATCTACATCTATATCTATATCTATCTATAAAGGTCTAAGCTGTAAATTTGGGAGGAGGGAAAAGGCAGGGAAGGCAGTCTGAAAGCAAGTAAAAATTTAAAAGCTGCTATTTTATATGATTTTGTGATCCACACTATTTCTTAAGGTAAGTTTAGAACACAAAATAAAAGAGCTGAGAAATGACTGAACAAAGTCTCCTGTTCAGATGGTGTAGATGGTGTATGTGTCCTCTTTTCAGACATGAGAAATACTGTAGGAAATGCTTCAGGGGATCACTCCCTGCTTCAGCGTTCAGGAGTTACTTTGTTGATGCAACATTCTGTGTGCTCTTCAGTAGTAAGCTGTCAAGAAGCATAGATTATTGATATTTTACCCTTGCATGAGTGCACAGAAGGAGAAAGCTACCACAGTGGGATTAAAATCCCCTCAACTTTAGACATCTGCAGTACATATGGCCAATGTCCATGCTGGTTGCTCTGGCAGTCAGTTGAAGGACACAGGCATTTTCAGGGTGCCATTCAACTACTCTGTCCTAGCTCTCACCTTAGAATAAAATGCCCTACAATTGCTTCTTTCTCTCCACTGGTTATACACAGGTCAAGAAAGCTGGCTTAGATAGTCATATCTGTTTTTTAAGATATTCACAATGGACTAGATGAATCCAGTCCAAAGCATCTGTAATGTTTTGTCTAATATGCTGGAATGGATATAATCACGCTTTTTCTTTTGCAGTTAGACAATCTGAGAGACATGCTGTAAGTAGAAGTTCTCTGTAACTTCCCACAGCATATCCAGGAGGTTAGAAAGGGGAGGAAAGTGAGGATTGATTTTATCTGCTAATTGCCTCCTAGATTCTTTCTCTTTGTCTGTCTCTTTGTAATCTCCTGTTTTTGTGGTATTTAGCTTAAAATTCTCTGAAGCAAAGGCTATCCTTCTATGCAAATTATTTTTATCCATGATGTGGGCTCCTAGACATAGTATAACAACTACAGACAAACACTCTGCTTGCTTGATACTGAGAAGGGAATGCTCTGCATCATTTGAAAGGATGGTGCTGCAAGTGCAGCAGACTTTCAGGAACATAATCACCTTCCCAGGGTTATTCACAGGTAGAAGTAACTTCACCGGGACTTAGAGTCTGATAGGCGTAGAGAAGTCCACAGACTAACACAAAATGCATTTAAACAATATTGGGTTTGAATTCGTAGAAATATGTATTGAGGTCCTTCAGCTTGTAGAGTCTTTGGTAGAGGCAGATACAGACTGGCAAAAAATCATGCTGGCAAGTGCCACGCACAATCTTTAAAGCAAACCTTCAGCTCCAGCTTCACAATGTTTATATCTGAGAGTGCACTACATGCTACTCTAAGAAGGCAGTCAGACCTTCTGGCTATCAAGCTAATAAAAACATTTGAATGTCACCACTCGTTAATTGACTGTAATTTTTTTTCCTGCTAATATCCTTTACAGTTGTTTTGGTAGTTTTTTTAAAAACATTTAAAAACGCGTATCTAAATATTAGGGGGGAAATTCAGAGATAGTAGAGCTTTGCTACTTCTACTGGCTAGGACAAAATACTACCAAGCAAAGTATGACTAAGGAACAAATGTTAACATTTGATATGCCTTGTCAAGCTGAAACATACAATTTTAATTTAAACAGAGCTTCACTGCAGCACTGAACCAGGCAGAGTGCACTGGCCAGTGAAACCAGATTTGCTGCTGTTTGATATGCTGCAGAACATGGCAATACAAGTGATTCATTACAGCAGATAAGGTCACAAGTTTACCATTGATTTATTGGTTTAAAGGGTCGTGTGTGTGAAATCAGCTCATTCTGACAGGGAACAGTAAAGCTCAGTGCCAATACCTTTGCATTTTGACAGCTTCCTGGCGTTTGCTTTAGCTCTTCCACCAGTGCTGCTTTAATGTGCAGTGAAAACAGAGGAAGAAACATTCTTGGGAACTTTTTCAGACTGACATTCTTAGCAGTACGCTTTAAAAAGCTATATTAAGCAAATCATGAATTAGTACTCACAAACATACAATTAGTATTCCTCAGAGCACAACTTGCAGAATTGCTCGGTGCAAACAGGCAGGACAGGGAACGTAGTGAGTGGTGGGTTCAGTTTCCTGGGGTGTACAAAAGGGTCCTCTGTGATTACCATCAGTTTATGCTGGAGTTACTCATCCTGCTGTCTGTGAACCAGTAGTGGGGTCACAAGTATCTGGGTGGTGGTCTAGCACATGTTTCCAAGAAGAAATATGAATCCCATGCACATGCTTTCCCTCCCACTCAACCAAATTCTACATACAAAGTTGTGATCAGTGCCAGCTACAAATGAGGAATGAGCAAGCGCTAACCATGGAGAAAGTGATTCATCAGTCTAGCAAATTAAAGTCTAACAAGGAAATGAGGGGGGGAAAAAAGCGTGCATGGATATGAACTGATACTTTCATTATTTACCATATTTGGAATGTATCTTTGAAGGTATGGCTACATATAATCTTCAAAGTTTACCTGAATGAGCCTGAGATTTGTCTCATCAGACACAGGCAACTGCAATGTCAGAAAGACAGCTGAAATGTCTTTCTAGATTCCCTCAGAATCAGAAGAGGGGAAAAAAGGCACACTTAGACCTATTTTTGACAACTGTCTCAGGCCAAGATAAATTGGCCACTCTCCTTGGTTATAAGGGAAACCTAGATGTTATCTCAGATGTAAGCATGTACATCAGCATTTCAGATTCTTACATTTGGCCAAATAAGGCTCAAAACAAGCCCTAAATTACCAAAACCTCACCTTTTAGCAGCTCACCTAAATTTACTCTATCTCCTATTTCAACCACTAGTTTTGTCAGAGCATCAGTACAGACACCAAGGTTCTGAAAGCAGGTTTAAAAAGGCCAAGGCAGGTATCAACAGAGGATCTAGAGGCATTCTGCAGGCACCAAACAGCACCGGGATACCCACCGCAGTGATAAGGCCCCATATCAACACACCAGTTCAGTCACAAAAGAAGTAGAGACCCGGCAGCGTGCTGCCACATCTGAATTACTGTGTTCAGCTGATAAGCAAGGCTTGTCATCAGAGTGAGTCACAACAACATCCCGGTGCCACTGGATTGCTGCTGTACTCAGGATCAGCACATTTTAGGCGCCTCTGCACATGCTTCCCTGCTCGGGGTGGAGCTCACACGACCGATCCGCCGGCGGCCAAGGACAGGACTCGGTGCTTGAGGCAAGGCTGGCACACGCCCTGGGTTCAACACCTCGCCACACCCAGCCGTGACTCCGTTCACCTCTGCGCTCCCGCCCTACCAACACGCCCTTCCCAGCCATCCCGGCGTGCAGAGATAGAGATAATATCCAACAGCCAGTAGATATTCAAACACATTTCAGGGCAGGGGATCGCACTAGATCCCCAAGCGAGCAGTCTGCAGTTGTTTGCAGAGCAGCCGCGGTGTGAAGTCTCATTAACTTGGGTAATGTCGCAAGTCCCAGCGATTTCAGAGGCATTTAATCATGTACTTACACGTTGGCTGAGCGGAGTGTGCGTAAGCACACACGCTTTGCTGATTACAACAATTTTTTTGACACTAAGCACACATGTTGCAGAATGGTATTGCTATTGTCAAGTACAAGCTTAACGAGTCCAAACCTTGATCCCACGATACTTAGGGGGGGAAAAAAGTTAGAGGTGGTTAAATTAGTGGGCTGTGACAAAATTAACCATGAATGTTCAGAGAACTAACTGAAGTAATGTTTGAATCATTAATGATGATTTTCAAGAAGTTAACAGCAAGCAAGGAAGGTTCAAACCCTAGAAAAGTATAAATGCAATACTTATTTTTAAAAGAGAGAACAGAACATTTAGAGCATTTTATATTGACAACCTTTTATCCCCTGAAATGGAACAAATTATTAAATATAAAATTTGTAAATACCTGGAAGATTATGATAATTATCAAAAGACAGTTGAAATGGGTTAGTCATGAGAAGAATTGTATCAATTAATGCTAATATCATTCTCGGACAGGATAATTGCTTTAACAAATAAGTGCAAATAGCAGATATGATGCATCATGACAATGACAAGCTTCTGACATTGTTCCACACAGCATTTTACTAAGTAAGCCACATCAGTGCATTCCAGAGTTAAGTAGCAATCCTGTAGGTGCACAACATTTGTAAAACTTTTCTCCAAGTGCAGTAATTGATGGTTTGTTGTCATTCTGGGAAGCTTTCTCAAGAGAAGTGCCACACTACATCATCCTGGGAACAGTTTTATACCCCACATCCATTAACAGCCTGGGCGATGGCATGTGAGGGCATTGACACGGTTTGGCAGTGACATCAGCTTGGGTAAAGTGGCAAAGTGCTTTGAAGGATGGAAACAGCACTAAAAATGGGCGTTGAAGAATCAGCCTAAATCAATCAGACAAAATACAAACCAGACAACACTTTGGAAAGAGAAATATAATGAGGGCAGAAAGTTAAATATAGAATAGGAAACGACTGTGTAGGCAGGAAACAATGGGGGAGATCACAAACTAGAGCCAACAATGTAGCAGATGACACAAAGAAAATCATTCCACTTAAGTCAGCTCTGGCAAAGTCCCAGCAAGTGCAGAACTGGGTTGGGCACCGGACACTGTGCTCCAAGAAATAAAAATTGCAGTCCATCGCTGAGGGTGAGGGACACATATGACAGCAAGGAAAGTAGGAAATACCAGCTGTGAGGGAAGCTGAAGGAATGAGGTTTATGTGGCTTAGAAATAGGGCAGTAAATTGAGAAATAAAGAGCTCAAGGAGAGATATTATAGTAGCACTCAAAAATGTAGTAAGCTGCCATAAAAGATTTGGTGGCTATTGTTCCACCGTGACAACTAGAGGAAGAACAAAGATCAGATGAATTTCCAGCAGGGATTTAAGTCGAGTATTATGAATCCAATCAAACAGTTCAGATTGTGAAGCATTTAAATAGGCTATTTTAGAGGCTGTGAAATCTTCCTTCCAGAAGTCCTGAGCCTGCTTCTTTTGAAACGCCGCACAACAAATTTGTTTGTAAAATTAATAAGAATACTAAAGGTGTACATGGTCATCAGAGAGTCTGAAAGTCTATTTGGTCTCTGTAAGCCAGAAGTTAGTAAGTCAGTGTTGCTACATCATTGCAAGTCCACATCACAATGATTCGCTGTGTCTATAAGGATGGGCTTGAACTGCAACGTGATCAGACCTACATTTTTCCTTGCACAATGGTGCCTAAGGAATGGCATGAACGTCTCAGATCTTTGAATGTAACATAATTTAATGCAGGTTTTGTATTTGAATAGTATGCATAAATCACTGCAAAAGAATTGTTATCTCACTATAAGAAAGGAGCTACTAAACTGTGTATCCTAGACAAAGGAAATATTTTTCAAGAGGTTTGCTTGAGGGGGGATTTAACAGAGGAAGTTAATGCATTCCAGCAAGAATCTCCATCACTATACCAGTGGATTAATTGTAAGTAAATCTAAGGCTCTGAGTGAGGAAAATTTGTAGCATAAGGAATGTAGATGAAAAGTGTGGGATGGCTGCTGAAGATAAATACATAGTTTGAAACAAATTTTAAACTGGTTATATTTTTTCAGCATTTTGTTATTCCCATGACTAACTCTCAGCTATAAGAATGAGGTTTTGATTTAATTCCAAAAAATCATTTTTAAATCAAGAATTCATTAAATTTCCATCTTTTCATTTTCACTGCAGTGGTTTCTTCTTTTGTGCAATGATTTTATCATCTGATTGCAATCAATATTACTGTAACAGGCAGTATATGTAGTTCTTCATCAGTCAGAGAATGGTAAGGGATTACAGAACATTTACACTACCCATTCTTAAAGTCCACTCCTCTAACTCCCCCTCCTGCCTTTTGCAGGTTGAACCATTTTTTCCATCTATTGACACAGGGATCTATATTTTACCAAAGGTTTTCAATATTAATTTGCTGAAAAATTCAACAAAACTTTTTTTTTTTAAATAAATGTGTTGCTGCAAAACATGTTCTTGAGAAGCAGTTTTACACTTTATCACTGCACTTTATCACTGCAAAGAGCTGGGTGTCACTACTAGGTAATAAACTGGTTCTAAAACAGCTAAATCATGAAGAGTCAGGAATGCAGAATGCAGATCAACATGAAAAACAAAACCTTCTTTTAACTGACCTTACACCTACATAAGTTCTTCCTTTACCTAATAGCAGGATATTCAGTTTTATTTTAAATATACTCTCTCTTCTCCTTCCCCAACTTGTTCACAAGAACTGCCCTATCCTGATGCCCAATCCCTTTCTTCCACACTCATCAAAAAGATTCAGTTCTTAGACACAAAATTAAAGTAACCACCAAAAAAAAAAACAACCCCCAAAACCAAACCAAAAACGTTTCAGTGGAATCCTCCTAATTGAAAAGCCAAATCTTGCCCAATGGGGAAGGGAATGAAGAAGAGTTCAACGACAGGAAAATACACCCATCTCCAGAACACCCTTTCTTTCTCTTAATAATTTTTTAAAGTATAGCTAGAACTCTGCTAGATTCTCTCAATGAGAATAAAACCATTGAGGATTCAGGCAGTGCGCACTGGGAAGCGAACAAAGGAAAATGATAAACAGGAAACACAATTGGAAAGGTAGAAAGGCACCATTAATTACAGGTATTAGCACTGTGGTTTGTATTAAATTACGTAAAATGAGAACATATCCACTCCCTTGCTTTTAAGGTAGCTCCAAAAATATTTTGTAAGATTTCCTTCTGAAAAAACAGCTCAAGCCATAACCCAGGCTGTATTTTCAAATGTGCTGTCCTCCCTCATCGTTAATTTGCTCCTTTCTGCAACCTGAAAATAGATATTGCGAAAACTTTCTCCATTTCTCCCCCCAGTCTATGCAAAGACAACCTCCAGACCAGGCTCTGCTCAGTTGTTTCTTTTCTTGCTGTCAGACATATAGGTCATGTTGATTACTGAGCAATATATAGACCTACATCAATGATTTTGAATATAGGTGAATGTGGCCCCAGCCCTGACAGAAGCCATCAGTATAATTAAGGAAGATGTGACCACACAAGATTCATTTTCTTGCCTCTTTTGGAGTTTATGTTTTATTTGCAATTAATTTTCATTATCAGATCCCTTTGTGCAAATCTAGTATTTTACCATTTTCATGAAGTTTCTTTTGTAACCTTGTGAAGGAACACTTACGTGCCTCAGAAACAGCACTATTTATTTTCTAACATGGTAGCTATATCTGTTTCAACATACCCAATAATCAGTTAACCCGTTTTTCTTCTCACACTACCATCCTTCAGCTTGAAAAGCTTTTGTCCTAACTAATGCTCACTTTTACTGTTTCCAGACTGAAATGATACTTCTTTTCACCTTTTGTTTCACTAAGCTAAATGAACCATTTTTATTCTCCTCTCACAAAATAGATTCTCCATATTACTGATCCTTCTTTGAGTCCTTCTCTGTACCTCCTGCAGTGCGATTTCATCTTTCCTGAATAATAGTGACCAGAATCGCATAAATTGTTTCAGATGAGATGAGACCAGTGTTTTTATCTGCAATATCTAATGGAAATAGCTGACCTGGCATGACACGTGATTTTAGTAACTTTTTTTGCAGCTGGAATATATTTATGAGTTGGCCATCCTCAACTAACACAATGAGCACTTCCTACCCACTGTTACTTCCAACTAATGAGGTTCTCCCCCAGCAGAAAGTACTGCTGTTAGTCTTCTTGCATGTTGTATTATTAAAATCAATCCAATCTGTTATTAAGGTTCTGAAGGTCATCTAGTCTTGATCCTTCTTATATGGAAATTGTCTCACTATTTGTATCATCAGCACATTCCATTATTATAGCTCATTTTTTTCCCCTACATCATTAATGGAAATTTCTGGATGAATAAAGATCTTCTGACGTTTCAGATGGGTATGTGATAGGTTTTTTGCTTTCATCTCAAATGTGGAAACATTCGTTTTCATATCTTCTTTCTCATTAGCCCCTGCTTTAACTTCCTTTGTAAAGGAAGCTGAGCTTCTCAAAATTCTCACTTTATTCTTACCCTTCTTAATATTTTTCAAGTAATCATTTTGTTCCATTCCTTTCAAGCTTTTGATTGTTCCCAATAACCCTTTTGAAGTGGCTATTTATCAAGCTGGAACTGACTGTCACTCTTGTTTGATATTTGAATTACAGATATGTTTTTTCAGAGAGATTTGGCAGCTGCCAAACTTTTTCTACATGCAAGTCCTCAACCACCTAGATGCATTTGTCATCACCAGCTCATTCCCTTAATTTTTTGAAGTTTGACCTTTGAAATTAAGAACCTTAGTTATCAACCTACTTTTGTTCCAAGTAGTATTCTTCCTACTTAATCTTCCAAAAACTATTTCTCCCCAGACTTGAAGCCAAACATCTCCATCACATCTTCATTCTCTCTAACAGAAGCTCTTTGACACATTTTCCCAACATGGACTCAAACCAGTCCTGCTTTATCTGTCCCGTCGCTGTTTGTTACTTCAATATCTATCACACTGCAAATTCTAATCCTCCATTAATCCCCTTTGCTTCCCAAACACCATGAGTGTTCTAGTATTTGTGTGATCCCATCCTAATTTTTACTCTGTCATATCTTCTGTTATCCCTAAGAGATCTAGTTTTCTTGCCAGGACTCCAATGATATACAAATATCACAGCTGTTTCTTGCTAACATGACATTCTCCCAGGAAGAGTTGGTCCTCCTCCCAATTATCGGCTACATACAGTCTAAGCTACACTGTCATCACTATTCCAACTCTCTCTCTTTGCTGTCATCATCCTAACCTCTGATACTTTTCTTGCTATTTGCTCAACTTCCCTCTTCCAGTACCTAAAACCAAATAGTGGGTGACTAAATTAAATTTTTTCTATTTTCAAAGCTATTTCAAACAACTGATAGGTAAATAACCCACATACAGGGAAGTTTAGGTCACAAAGACTCCTTTCTCTCTTACGCATTTCTAACCAGGTCCTTCATCCCAAAACATACAGAGTATCTGATGTGCCTCCTCTAAATGACAGCTTTATTTGAGACATGAGAATTGAAGCATGGAGCTAGGAAAACACCACACTGTGGAAATAATGAATCAGTCAAGGAAGCAGCAAGAATAAGAGAACAGGGAAGAGGGTAATTGAACCCCAAAGAAATTCCTGATGGTGATGAATCCTTACTGCCACAAGCCCTTATCTTAAATCTTTATTATGAGCACACCCAAGTAATAAGTCTTTGAGCTTCTCTTAACAAAAAATTCTGCCCTTGAACTGGTGTAAAAGTCAGGTCCTTTCCCTTCCAGTCTTCCATCTTTGTTCCTTGGACTGTTTTGATTGGGTTAATTCTTTTCACCCTTCATGGGATTTAATGTCCTTTCCCATACACACATCTTCCTCATCTGCTTCTTTCTTCTCTGTATTTTCCATTTTAACAGCAAGTGGGTTACTTGACTATATTTACACTGCAATGTAAGCCTCCTCTCTCTTATATTCGCATACTTCCACTGCCACATAGTCTGCCCCACATCATGTCCATGAAGAAATCAGGTATCTGAACCTCTTCTGTGCACAGTCTCTTTCTCCTGTCACCATCAAGCACCACCTCTTCTCTTCCATGAGCTCTATCTACCACAGTGTATCTTCTGTCAGGAGTCAAATACAGGATGAATAATACAGCCTTGTAGTTACTCTTTATTCTTTTCCTCTCTCTCAGGCCATTGCCATGCTTGACTCAGTTGCTGTCATCATATTCTCACTGTTGTCAAATAAGAAAAATGTAACTCCTTAGTTACTCACCACTGTTTGTGGTCATTCCTTCTATGTAATAATTCCTTCCTTGGTCTCTTAGATATAAGCTTAGCAATTAACTGCCTGTGAGTCATGATTAAAGACAGGATTCCTCCCCTGCACAAGGCCCCTGGAGGCTTAAGTCCAAGTCCTCTTCAGGGTAGCACAACTGAAGGATGGGCTGCTTTCTGCTTGACCCTGAGGAGAACAAAACAAACAACACTTACTCTACCCTCTCCAAGTGCTAACCTTTGGCATGAGCAAGAAACCCACATTCCCTTTCTCCTTCCTTCCTGGCCTGGGCTCAATTCAGAACACTCTCTGGTCAAGGCAGAAACAATACAGCAAGCTAAAACAAGGATGGACCATCAGTTGGGCTATTGTGGTTTACCCTTAAGTGAAAATAATTGGAAACAGCACAGTACAGGACAGAGTTAACCAGAGATAACCAGAGGAGAAGGTATTTTAGTTCCTGCAGATATATTAAGTGATTGAGAAAGAATAAATAGGTCTTCATGCCATTGTTTTTAGCATTTGCAAGACTGATTGGTACTGGTGTTATAGGCAGTTTGGTAGCGACGGATACACGCAAACAAAATAGATTTTCCTGGTACTACATTAAGCCTTAAATGGAAAAGCTGAAAGTTTTCTCTTTTTCTGCTTGCAACAGAATGGATTTCCCGTGCAGTAAGAGTCAAGAAACTGAAAAGGTTTCTGGCTTATAAGTCGCAAATAAGATATCTACTTGGATGCTTGTATGGAAAACTAGAAACACACCACTTTGGGTTCACTGCTATGACCCAAATGTGGTCATTTTTGGACCAGATTCCCAGGCCTGCCTCCAAAATGTTGCATATTCAGTGCTATCACTGTGAACGTCTACACTTGCAGACTAACATTTCTGCAGTCTTGAAGGAACCTCTTTTCTTCCCAGCTCTGATTTAGCGTTCATTTCACCATATGCCTCAGTTTTCAGCTGTATGCAAGAAGTAGGTAGCATCATTTGCCCTTTGTGACCAAAAAAAAAAAAGAGAACATGAACATCAAATCAATCCAATGGTCAAACAAGATAAGGTCAAGGGTATAGGATATCGAGTTAAACCTGGGTCAGAGCAACACTGAAAGGCATATTTAGGGGCCTGATGGTAGTCTTTTCCATCCAAAAGACTGTTACACTCATTTTAAGTTCATGCAAAGTACCAGTGTTCCTCGTTTTTCAGATTATGTGAAATGCCCAGTTTAAGACAGTGCTGGCTGTCTATGAGAAATGATTCAGTTCAGTTCAGGCAGGGCTTTCGCTGCTGTAACACATTTCCTCCTCACTTCCTCAATGAGCACTGGTAATGTGCAGAGTGTGAAGCCATCAACCCACATCAACCCATGCAGCCTAGAAGACTGCAAAACATGTATCCATGCCAGTTCAGTGTCCATCAGATCCATATTTTTCTTCTCATCAGAATCAATGCCTCAAGCCCATCTCCACTATTTCCAACACCGGTGACAGATGAAAGAGACTCCTCGGCTTTTTTAGTAGATGCAGGGAAGGACAGCGTCCATCACTGGAGCTTTGCACTGTTGTGAGAACATCACCATTGTGTGAGAGGGTGCTTGGCCCAGCAACAGGACTGCAAGGGCAACAAAGCCCTCCAGAACCTCCAGATCTCAACTGCTTCGTTTGAAGAGCCAAGCTGCACTTTCCATGTCCAATTATAATAAAAGCAGGACCATCTAGGTATGAAGAAGACAACTCAGTGGCATCCTTGAGGCTAACACACTTCCTGCAGAGGAAGAAAGGTGAGGTAATCAACACTTCACAAAACTCCAGTGGTGTCAGCCCTGGCTGGCCCAGCAGTGGTTCGTGCCACATGGTGCTCTCAGGTGGGAGGTGAGACTGGATGAGGCCCTTAGTGCCATGGTCTAGTTGATGTGGTGGTGTTCGGTCATAGGTTGGACTCGATGATCTGAAAGGTCTTTTCCAACCCAACTGACTCCGTGATTCTGAACTCGAGGGACAGCGGCAAAAACTGACCAGCCCAGCCCGTCCTCACTGCCCCCGAGGCCGCCGCCATTTGCCGCCG
>NW_008239767.1:4253233-4326926 GCF_000691975.1 Corvus brachyrhynchos
CCCTCTGACACCCCTCCTCCCCTGGGGGCGAAGGGAGGGAGGCGGTGGTCCGGGAGGTGGGGGCTCCGCTGCTCCGCCGAGGGGCCGGGCAGGAGCTGGAAGTCCGTCTCTGCTCCCTCGACGCGGGGCTCCTGCTCTATGCCCCCTTCCTCCCCCCGCTCCCTTCCCTATCTCGTACCCTGGAGGGATAGCGGAGTTTCTGCCATCCTGGGAAGGAGAAGGTGGTGGTGGACTATACAAAGTCGCCGCTGGTGGTGGCAGGTCTGTAGGTCAGTGGTGCTGCTCCCCGTTTTCTCGCCCTGTCAAGGGAGTGCAATCCCACCTCGGGAGTGGGCTCCCGAGCCGGCACTGTTTGAAGCACCATTGTGTGTAATTACTGTGCCGTCGGGAAAAGGCCTGCTTCCCGGAGCTTGGGCTGGCCCTAACGCGGGGTTTGTTTGCAGGTGTTTCTTCTGAGCTGGTGACCCTGCTGAGTATCCCTTCCTAAACAAACTTTATGGTGCTAGCTCCACAGACTGCTAAAAAAGCAGATTGCTCCATTTTAGTCATGTCCGTGTCTATACATGGCCCTGATTTCTCTTGGGTATCCTTTCTTGGATGGCATTAGTTGTGTCCCAATGTATAAAACAAATTCTCAAATATTCTAGGCCACAGAAACCACTACTTCTGTAGCTTTATTGTGTTTAATAGTCTGTCTGATAAAAGTGATAGTGTTTGTTTACACATTACTGTCACCCATTCATGGACCATCAGGCAAATTGTTAAAAGGTGCATTGGGTAAGAGTGAATTCACATGGTTGGTTTGAAATGTGTTTTATTTGTGATTTTGTATCTGGTTTCTTAAAGAGTTGATTCTTGGTAGCCACTGTAGCATGCTAATTTCACATCTGTCCCTTCTGGATGAAACTGGGCTCTACTTTCTACTAACCAGGAAGATTTGCTACTAAGTATTTTAAGTGTGTTTTTATTTTATTTTGTATATACAGGATTCATATGTCAAGTTCTTTTTTCTCTGGTCCAAATTGATCATAATGTTCCTGGTTAGAATGTCCATGTAGATGTACAGAAAGATTGGTTTATGTTGGTTCAGATCAGTGTGTTCTCGGTCTATTTTGCCTTTGTGCCTGCTTTCCTAACTTCATACTCTGAGAGGTGTAAATCTGCCTTTCCTGGCTCCGGCTCGACTTGTGAATGAGCTGTTCATTGAACTGAAGTAGTGTTGGGTAGGTGGGAATGAAGGCACCATCCTTGACATGTACAGAGTAGATTACTGATGTCTAAAGCAGATTTATCACTGAAATTATGGTTGCGTGTTCTTATTGAGTGGCTTCAAGAGTAGATTGATTGATTTAAAGTTTAACAAGTATGAATATTCTTCTTATTACTTTAATGACTGTTACAAAAGTCTGTTGTAAGGCCGAAGTGTACTAGTTTTCTTAACCATGCACCTTTTAAAAACAAGCCTCACTGAACAAATCAGTTGTGTAGAAACTGACTTAGAAGCCGTGCTGGTTTGAAATGAGTTACTGTTCCTTTCATACCAAGATTTATAGTACAGCCGTATCTGTTTTTGCAGGCTGAAGGCTGATGTGTAAAACTGAGAGTTGAGACATGCCATTCAATGTTGAAAGATCCTGCTTTTCAAATTTTGGACAGGGGTCTAAACAGATGCTTAATGTATTAATAAGTGTTGTTAGGCAAGTATTTTTGTACTGGTTCAGCGGGTATTCTTTAAAATCTGTTCACCTGTGCTTCCAGAATACTTACCCAGCCTCTTCTACAGTTTTAATCCTTCATTTGGGCTAACAAGAAACAGTGTTAATGATTCAGAGAGTAGACTGAGCTAGTTAGTTTAGACTGCATGACACAGGTTGTAGAAAAACCATGTAATATAAAGGCCATCTCAGAAATCTCTTTTAAATAACAGTAAATCTCTTTTAAATAACAGTTTAAAGGTATTGGCCATGATTTCTAGAATAAAGTCCTTGAAAATATATGCATGAAAAAATGATTGGTCAAATACACAAAACTCAGAGTTGTTATTATTATTATATTATATATACAAATTGAATATATGTCACTTATTTATATCTTGGGTCTAGAAGCTCAGTTATGAAGAAATATTTTAGTATTTCTCTCAGTATGATTTTGCCTGCTTTTTTTTTTCTTCATGCTTAGTTTCTACACATGTAATAACTGCACAGATCTTGGAAGGTCTGGTGTCCTTGTTTTGTTTTGCCAAGTAGTCACTCTGAAGCCCAGCAACCACCTAGGTTGTGGCCATAAGTAAACTTTTATCTTTTTTAATGAAGTGGGTAACAGTGTTCAAGAAATAAGCTAAAGAATGTGCAGTAAACCATGGAAAGATCCTTAGGTTCAAAGGCAAATAAAGGATTTAAGTATTCTGTGCTTATTAAATGAAGTGGGAGCTGTACAGCCAAGTCCTTTATCTGGTTTGGAAATACCTCAGTTTGAAATATGTTATTGTTTATAATCCAACAGTGTAGAACAACTATTAAAAACACAGAAAAACAAGATAGACAGAGAATGTTATAGAACTGTTTTCTTCTCTTGTAAGAATAAAGCTTGCTTTGATCTATTTTATATGTGGCATTTCATTAGCTATAAATACGTTTGTGTGTTGCTGCTGATCGCTCTGTGAAATGGTGCAATTATTCTTAAATTTTAAGGGGATTATAGACTGGACCTTAATCCTGTACCAGATCTGTGTGATTGTAGTTCAGTTCTCCATTGTCAGCATGCAATAGAGAGCATTATTTTTATTGTTAACCAGTGGAATTCCCATCCAAATGGATATATGTAAAATGATATTTTAATTGTGATTTGTGCTCTTCCATTGCAATTTGATAATGAGCAAATCCTTGACAAATGGTTGTGTTTTCACAAACTATATGTGTACAGGCTGTGGCAGACAAAGCAAGTTATCTTCAGCTTGTAGTGACTAAAAATTGCAAGTGTAAATATTGCAAGAATTCAGAATGGTCCAAAGAAGACTGCTGTTGTTGTCACCATGTGGTGGCTGATTAGACTACTTTCCAACTTGGCTCTTAAAGGTGACGAGTTGTTTATATTCATTTGTAGAAGACCAAAATGTATGTTTGGTTTTTTTTGCTTGAAGGCTAGGTGAATGTGCTGCTGGTGGTTATATCAGAGCTCCTCACTATGGGCTGTGTACCCTTCCAGTTGTCATTACCCAGTATACCCCTTTTTTTTTTTTTCCTACACCAGATTGCAGGCTTGTAACAAATTTTCTTTTGTCACTTGCTAGTTGTGAAATCTTTGTGGTGCTTCTACCTCTTCTGACTGTTTTTCTGTAGTTGACGTGTTTTATCTTTTAGTCTTCCCTCCTTTGTTATTTTGACACTTCATCTCTTTCCTGAATCTGCTTCTAAGGGTTGGGTTTTTTTCTCTCCTGCTGTAGTTTGTGGTACAAATTCTCCAAAACTGTGAGGTGGTTAGGTTTGTTCTACTAATGTACAAGTTGTCAACATAAAGTGGCCTATATTATAAGCATAAGATACTATGTGGATTGTTGTGTAGCCTTTCCTCAATAACTTTGCCTGCGCTTTTTGTTCATTTCTTGGTTGTCTTGTCATGCCTGCCTGTTAGGAGAAAGATTGTGTTAAAATGTGTTAAAAGTGCGCTTGGCTGTTAGTAGACACATTAATATCCTTCTAATGTAGGCAGTTTACCCAGCAGTAACCTAGATTCTTCTTAATATTAGCAGAAAAGGTATAATGATGATAGAAAAATTTGGTGGGGGGGGTGGGTAATGAAAATTTTGGGGCGTTTCAAAAGAAACCCCAAAATTTCTTTCAAAGAAACCTTGTTTTTAACTGCTCTGGTTGCATAGTTTGTTCCTACTGTTTTCAGCTGGTTTTTGCTGTGTGTTGAGGTTCTAGTGAAATATTAGGACTTTAAGGTCCTACCCTATTTTTTTGGGGTGTGCTGTCATGCTAGAGTAGATCTTGATAATAATTGGGGGATACATAATCTAAGAGGTCCCTCGTAAAAGCAGGCCTGCATATCTCTACATAAAAACCTCTATTATTATTATTATTATTATTATTACTATTACATATTTTTAAGCACTGTGTAGTACAAGTTTTCGCTAGTTACTTGTTTCTATTGGAGGTTAGTCTTATGTTTTCTCTTATAAATTCCCCTGTTAATCTTACTATAATTGGCATTCAGTTTTTATATCTTACAGACTTGACAACTTTCTGGTGCTGTCATCCTCTTCAGCTGTCATTGCCTTCTTCACTTTTAGTCTCAACTTCCTCTTCAGACCCAAGATTACAGAAATGATCTTCAGTTCGATCCATAAAATTTGAAATAAAGCCTTTCTTAAACCTTTTACTTATATTTTCTGGATTTATCCAAACACAGAGTCTGTCTTAATCTAATGACAAGGAAGTGTTTCAGTAGGCTGCTTTATTTTTTCCTGCAGGAGTTAGAGTATGATCCCTTGCCAGGAGTAATTCTGTTTATAAAGACCTCAATAACCTTTGAAGGATGTTTTTTTGCTATTTTGTTGAACACCTGCAGTTGTGATGTGACCATAAGATTAGCGTTCACTGATGATGAGAAACACCACCAGGGAAACATCAGGTGTCCTTTTAATACAAGTAGAAGATGTTTCCTCTTTTTCTTAATATCACATCTGATTTCTTACTCCAGACAACTTTCATCAAACTCCTTGCTGAGTGTACAGGTAGATGTCCACCTTAGATTTTGTTTGGCTCAACAGCGATGTTACATAATATAGGCACAAACTGGTGGAATGTAACTGTTGGTAAGGTGGATACTTTTTGAGCTTTCAGTTCAATTATTCCCTGTCTAACAAAGACTTTGTCTCTTCTTTTGAGTATGCGTGAATTCCATGGCTTCTACTTCAAGTAAAAGGTGTTTTCTCTTGAGTCCAGTGAGTGATTTTTACACTGAGGTAACACTTAAAAGTTTCTGTTAGCTGTTTCTGTCTTTACACATTTGCCTCTACCATTCTGTGTTGCTTCTGGTCTCACAGTTCCTACTTCTTTCGAAATACATTACCATGAGTGCAAGATTCCCATCATAACTTCTAATACTTCTAATTTTGCTTTCATATCGGTGACCTCCAGATGTTCTGCTGTTCAGGGAGATGTACAGCTGCCAGAAATCGCAAGGAATCTGCTAAAATAGAGTTCACCTCACAGATTCCCAAGTGCATGGCATGAAGAGAAACACCTGTCACCACTGTGTCAAGTCATGCAGACTTTCAGCTGCCTCAGGCATTTTTGTGCTACTTCATCACTGTAAGACCTGCCATGTCAAACTTTATCCCTTTGACTGGGGAGGGGGATAGAAGCGAAACCCCCTGTTTCGTTTTGGGTTTTTTTAAGCTAAACTATATGGAGTTAGGGAAATTGTCTTGCTTTCAAATGAAACAGTGGATGTGTACATATCTGGATAAAATGTGTATGAAAAACATTTCAAAGAAAGCACCATCCCTGTTTTGGGTAAATCTAATCAATGAGCATAAATGTTCTAATCCTTGTCCTCAATATCCAGCTCCAATCTAGCATTATGCTAGATTGGAGCTGGTCTTTGTTAGAACTTCTGAGATCTGTACTATAGGGTTTTATTAATAAATTTCCTGTATTGAAATAAGCCAGGTAGACCAGGGTTCCAGACCAACACTGATTATTGGTAAGCCATAGCTACGAATGTTTGTTTAATCTGTCCTTAAAAATACCCATTAAAAAAGATGCAAAAGAAGTCCCTGCATAATACATTTCAGTTCCATGTTCTTTGCCTTCAATAACTTCTTCCCCCCACCCTTGCAGTATAACTTAATATCTTGTTGGAGCTTAAGACTACTGTGATTTATTATATCCCATGTAGATATGAAAAGTAGCATATTCCCTTTCTGTTGGAAGCACCTCTTATATTTTCAGTGCTATTTTCAGTTCTTTTCTGCTTTTTCCTTTTGAGAACAGTTTTTGCACTTCTTGATGTTAAATTTTTCTTATTTTGCCCTTTCCTTTTGCTTTGTTGCTATATCCTTGGAATGTATGGGATTTTTGAAGTCCTTATCTGCCGGGCAGGTAGCAATCTACTAAGAATTTGGTAAGGAGGTGACAGTCTATCTAAGTATTAAGTTAAAACATTTCTCTTTTCAAGTACAAATATTCAAGAGAAGAGTGATAGTTTTCTGAAGCATAAGAAATTAAGGTAGTTAAGAAGATAAAAATGTAGATGGAGGGATAAAAATTAACAAAACTTCAGCATGTTGACAAAACCTCATCTTTCCATGTGAGTTCAGCAAATAGATACTTAGTTTCATAGTTACCCTGATGCACGTTTTGCTGAGTTAAAGTTACATGACGCTTTTACCGAACTTAGGGAGAAAAGCCCTTCTACCAGCAAACCACCATTTCTCTAAGAAACACTTCTAGTGAAAAGTTATTACTTACAGGTTATGACATGTGGATACAGTTCTGCATAATATCCTTGAGTCTTGTTGCCCATTCAAAGATTAAGAGGCATTCTGCTTTACATAGTCCTTCATCCCTTTAAAAAACCCTCTAAAGACCTCCCTGTAGATTCCTGTTTACTTGCAGTAGTTGGCTGTAAGCAGTAGCTGCACATCTATGCTGGCATAACTAAATGTATTGGGTACTTTCTGTACTGACACATACGTTCCTGCCTTTACCTTTTCCCACAAATCCAAACTTTATTCCCCACTTTTGAACACTGTATATAAATAAAGTTCAGGTTGCTTTCTAAAACTGCAATTATTGAAGAGTCACTGTTTAAAAAACATGGCATATTGACTATAGAAAGCATTGTGCAGGGCTGTACAAGGAGTGTATGTATGTTAACATTAACGTCCAGTAAGGCATCTCATTCTATCAAAATATCTACATTGTATGTCTCACTTTCATAATAATGACCTTAGATATCTATCTAAATGTTCAGTCCATTTTCTATATATTTTAAATTTTTTAAAATTATTATTTTGATAGAGAAGGAATGCTTCATAAACCGCAGGTCTTGAGGGAAGGAAGCAAAAAAAAGAAAAAGTGCTCTTCTGGGGGATCTTTGCTTCCATCATGACTTAAGAATTAGGGAGTTTCATTGAGCCTTTTCCATTTACTCTGCCATTTAAATATCATCATTTTCTTGTACTCTAGGCTTATTGCAGACATACTTTGTTGTACGTTGTTTCCACATAAGACTTCTTTAAGTTACGGATCAAACTAGAACAGTTACAAGACATCAGCCTGTTGTTTCTTCTGTGTGGTACATTACCTAAACTGACATACAAGGCAAAGAAGCTATTTAAAATTCACGTATGTTGGGAGCATATCTTCAAGAAATAGTGCTCCAGGCATTGATTTATACCTATCAAAAATTTTTCATTAGTGTTTTTTAAAGGCCTCCATGAGCAGTTGTAATATAGTGTGTATAGTTACATAGTTTTCATGAAGGAAACTAGCATGACGTTCTTAGGCCACCAGATTCTTTACAATGATGGTGTACAACAGTTTGCAAATTTAAGTTTAACAGGTAAACAGTATGGCTTGAAACTATCTTTTGAGATAGCATTTCCCATTTTATTAGGTCTGTGCTTTTGCATAGGTTAAGAACTTAATGTCTCGTGTTTTAGGGAGTATGCAAGTCTTTTTTTTTGAGGTATGAAATATTTTTTTCTGTTTATCTTTTCAAATATGTGTTAAAGACAACTCCATGGTATTATTTCTCAGATCTTTCATCTCTAAGGATGAACTGCACTGCTTTCATTTGTGAAGAGTTAATCTAATAACACCTAGTACTTGACAGAACAAAGACTTTCAGAAAGAAGGTATATGTAACATCAAAAAGACAGTGGAGCTTTATAAAATTGTTCTCTGACAATAGACCTGATCCAGTAGGAAGTTGGACTAAACTTGCAAAAACATGTGCCTTTTTTTGGTAAAAATAGTTTGATCAAATGTCTTCTCCCTGTAACTGTTATACAGTCTTCTGGCATACAGTATTTCTAGCTTTATGATTTCCTGTATGAAGGTAAAGTAAATTGATGTTTCATAAGAGAAACAGGAAAATCCTGTGCTAACTAATGTAGCTCTCACTTGATTGCTACTCATTCTGACCTAGTCATACAGTTCTTTGTCCTTATAGGAACTCATGTACCGTGGACAACTACCAAAGCTCCATCCATCTTCAAACACTGACTCCTAGTGTTCATTCTCTCCTAACTGCTGGATGCGTGCATTTGTTGCTTTGAGAACCTGAACTCCATGAAGTAAAATTCTTTAGGATAAAGACCAGTCTTTATTTTGTAACTCTCTGCTGTCTTTTGGGGTGAATAGAACAGATTTCGTTTGACCTGGTAGTGAGTATGGTGTAGCATTTTCAGTGTCCTGTATATCAAAAAACACAGAATTTAGAAGGATTTCTCTTCTGTTTTTCAGAATGATTGAGAGAATGGGTTCTGTTGCATAGACAAATCCTGTTTGGTATTCGTGTATCTAACAGACCAAATATTGTTTTGGTGTATTGGTAAAGTATTTTCAGTGATCAGGCATTAAATCAAATAATGAATAAGGAGTTCCTCAGTATTGTGATTCATAGAATCATAGAATGTTAAGGGGTTGGAATGAAACTTAAAGATTATCTAGTCCTAAGCCTCCTTGCTGTGGACAGGGACACCTCCTACTATACCAGGTTGCTCACGGCCTTATTCAAATTGGCTTTGAACACTGCCAGGTTTGGGGTGTCCTGCCTGGGCAACCTGTTCCAGTGTCTCATCACCCTCACAGTAAAGAATTTCTTCCTAATATTTAACCTAAACTTCCCCTCTTTCAACTTGTACCCATTACTCCTTGTGCTA
Source organism: Corvus brachyrhynchos (assembly GCF_000691975.1). Classification (NCBI taxonomy): domain Eukaryota; kingdom Metazoa; phylum Chordata; class Aves; order Passeriformes; family Corvidae; genus Corvus; species Corvus brachyrhynchos. Next base: position 4,262,130 of record NW_008239767.1, read on the forward strand.
TCACAACTGTTCCTGATGATGAGTCTCTCTGGCTTCCCTGTAGGCCCCCTTCAGATACTGGGAGTTTGCTGTGAGGTCTCCACACAACCTTGTCTTCTCCAGGCTGAACAGCCCCAACTTTCTCAGCCTGTCATCATAGAGAACGTGCTCCAGTCCTCTTGTCTTCATGGCCGTGCTCTGAACTTGCAGAGAACCCAGAACTGGATGAAGCACTGTAGATGGGGTCCCACAAGAAGAGAGTAAAGGGGAAGAATCACCTCCGTCGACCTGCTGGCCATGCTTCTTTTGATGCAGCCCAGGATTCCATCTGGCTTTCTGGGCTGCGAGCACACACTGCCGGCTCATGTTGAGTTTTATTTCAACCCTCACTCCCAAGTCTTTCTCTGCAGGGCTGCTCGCAGTCACTTCTCTGCCCAGCCTGTAGGTGTGTGTGGGATTGCCCCGACCCAGGTGTGGAACCTTGCACCTCTTTGTTGAACTCCATGAGGTTTGCACAGTCCACATCTCCAGCCTGTCAGGGTCCATTTGGGTGGCGTCCCTTCCCTCCAGCATGTTGACTGCACCACACAGCTTGGTGTGGTCAGCAAATTTGCTGAGGGTGCGCTTGGTCCCACTCTCCACGTCACCAGCAGAGATGCTGAAGCAGCCCCCGTACTGACCGCTGAGGGGCACCACTGGTCATTGTGGACAATGAGCTGTTGACCACAACTCTTTGCATGCAGCCATCCAGCCCGTTCTTTATCCACAGCGTGGTCCGTCCTTCAAATCCATGCCTCTCCAATTTGGAGACAAGCATGTCAGTGCAGGATCTTGTCAAACACTACGTAAGTCCAGGTTGCTCTGCCCCTATCCACCAATGCTGTAGTCCTGTCTTAGAGTGCTTGTTTCAGAAGCCTGTGATAATACACTGTTTTATAACACAATGAACGCAAGCAAGGATGGGTACAAGAAGAGATTAATGTTCAGAATCACAAAAGACACAATCTGAACTTCATTTTTTCTTTAATCATTGGAGGGTTGCTCTTATGAAGAGACTTGCAGGGATAAAAGGTAACTTCTGTTTATGAATCTGTAATAGTGAAGATGGTAAAACTTCATTATTCCCATTCTACAGACTGGGAACTTGCATAATGTTTTCGTTGAAACTTGTGTAGCAGCTGAACCTGCTTTTGGGTACCCAGCCAGACTTGGTCACCATGTCAGTGTGATCGTAGGAACTCAAGAGTTCTGCTCAGGTTTGCCAACATATTCAGGAGAAGGTATGGCCTCGGCTCCTCTCCTTTCCCACATGTGGACACAGTGGCATTACTTTGACAGTGGTAAAAGGACACCAGTGGTTATTAGACACAGTGTGGTAGATGTTGCCTTGTTTTTACCGGAAATACCGATCAGAGGGAAGGCATCCTTTGGGATGCCAATTTGACTGCACTGAGTAGACAAGTTTAAAATGGCAATTGAGTAACCTTTCTACTGAGGATGAAGATTATCAATTAAGTTATCATCAGAATTAAAAAGCTTTGAAGTTACAGTGGGAGAAGTTACATTCACCTGATAAAGACAGCTAATACAAAAATGTAATGCAGTTGAACTACAGAAATACTGTAATGTCTCATTTCACTTGATGAGAGAGCAGGTTCAAGTCACCAATGCTGCAGGAAATGTACACATTTCCAGATTAGACATAGTTATTTCTGGCTATCTTCCTATTTTTAATCTGCCCATGTGCCAGTCTGATAATTAAAAGAATAGGTAAATTAGATTTCCTGGCAGTGGATGAAAGTTTACTGTAATGAACATCCCGCCACATTCATGAAATGGTTGTTTAATAGCCAACTGCTGAATGCTGTTTTTAACTAAACAGATGAAAATATGAATGTTGGGATGACAACATTGAATTGAGACATTATTGAAAATCTGAATAGAGAGAAATGTAGCCTAGAACTATAGCAAGTTCACTTCTTATATTAGGATGCAAGAGAGAAATTAGATACTAATGACCTGATCAGAAAGAGCCTGTTAAATGCAAAATGTTGAAAGATTAAAGGCAATCCTAAAGAAAGGTAATTTCTATTACTGTATGTGACAAAGCATGAGACTTAATGAAGTTATTTACTGGTGTTTTAAGTAACTTATTTGTTCTGAAATAGTTCATGGATGTAACCAGAGGCTCTCCATTAATTTTCTAGGTTTTTCTAGGTCTTTTTCTAAAACTAGCTGGATTTTGAATTCTAAGCAAAATAGTGCCTAAAAAATAATGGGACGAATAGCACCAAGGTAATTTCTCTTTTGTTTTGCGTCTTTCAGTTTAATAATTAGCAAACTGAGCTCTTCAGTACGTTCAGCATGCCCAGATGAAAAACATGCAAATTGCTTGTGCCTTTTAACTTACATTTGGGGAGAGAAACATCTCTCTATCAATTAAGAGAAGATTCTGTGTTTGGTAATTAACTTTCAGTAGTCTCCTCTTCCTGTGGGTTTTTTTAAAAAACTTTCTGGTGATGGTAGATGACATAATTACTATGAGAGTTGTAGTGGAGCCCCACAAGCTATTCTTCTATTTCTGCTTCTGTATCTGCTGAGGTGCTTTTTTTCAAACCTTCCTCCAACATAGACTTTGCCTTAAAAATAGAAATACATTTTCCAACAGCATAGTTATGTCTCTTGGTTTCGTATCTGTAAATTGTGGGCAGTTGTACTTCCCTGCTACTCAGTTATATGCATTAGAGAACAAACTTGAGATGTAGTTGTTGTTACTTTATCTGCCTAGTGAAGTAGAAATAGTTAGATTAGAGGCATGGTTAACTTTTTATGTTTGTGTGCCAAAGAGTCAGGGTGCTAATTTTCTTAAAAATTGAATTGTAACAGTAGTTTAAAAAATCCTCAAAAAGTTGATAAAGAAACTCACCCTTAAGATTATCACATGGATTCTTCCCACAATTAGTCTTAATTCTGCTAGAGATGTACAACCATGAGAGTCACAGCAAGTAGTTGTAAGAAGTCATCAAGGTCATTAATGCCTTAGGTGGTGTAAATATATGTAGGGAGAGGAGGGGGGAGTTCAAATACTCAGTGCCCTCTTGAATTTTCAGAATCATTGAAATCTGTTTAGTAATTGCATATTAATGATAACTGGAGCTGCAATGAGTTTTATTAAAAAAAAAATCCACAACAGAGATCTGAATAGATGTGGTTATTTGAGGAGAATCTTTTTAGGCAAGAGTTAAAAAGTAATAGTAATTCTTACTAACTTTCTGTCTTTGTTCAAGTTTAATATTTTCTAATTTTTGTGGAATGATATTCAACTTATTTTGCATAATAAACTACATAATATGTAGTTAGGATATAAGCTACTGAATATATGTATGAATGTGTAGTGGTTGAACAGACTGAGAAGATGAATCATTCATTGCAGGGTAGTTGGTTATGTTTACTGGATTGCAAAAGTATTCTCATTCTTTCTAACAAATCAAAATTAGTCAGCAAGTAGTATCAGTTCTTTAACAATTACCTTTTCTCTCTGTGTGTTCTGAACTTAACTGTTGTCTCTACAAAGTCTCCAGGGAGGATAGCTTTCCTTAAATATGAACAGAGGCATGACTTACTGCATATCTTGATTTTTGCTGTTTCTATGCAGCTCCTTTTCCTTTTCTGGTGGAGCTTGAGCATAAAACCTAGATGTGTATGGTTAATTTTTCCAGTTTTGCCACCAAAAAAAAAAAAAAAAAGTGCAGTTATAGATCAGTTATTTCCTTGTATTCTGGTCTGATAAGCAATATTTTAGATTTACGTGGTTGTTCTGAGAATAAAAAATATTAAGAGGATGGTGAGGGGAGAATGTTTATTAAAAAAAGGCTTGTAGGTGGAGAGACTTTTGCAGCATTTTTATGGATTTCCTTTAAAACTCTTCAGGAAACTAGTACTTGAAGGTATTTGAGCTCATGGGTTTTTTTGTTTAGATAACACCAAAAAACATCAGTTCTTATTAAGTGATGGTTGTGTATATCATGGAGGGCATACCTGTGTATCTGGGTACTGAAGGTACCAGTAATAAAAATCAGTGCTACCTTGTAGGTGGTACTTCAAATACATGGGTGAGCAGAACATGGGTGGGCTTTTTTTGCCCGTGGAAGGAGAAACACTGTAATACAGACAGGAGTATGAAAACATACCTGCTCATACAGTCTACCAAAACTTGCTTTAGTGTTCTGGAATTTTCTTTTCAGTAGATGAATGAGACAGTGTTTGAAAGAAGAGTTTTTGAAGATACATGTGAACTAAAAGAGTGAGTTCCTATATGCTAATACTCTGGGTCAGACATGGGTTTGCTTTGAAAGTGATCTGATCATCCCTGTTACCACACTTCTTTTTACATTGTAGAAATTTTAATGTCTTTTGGATGTAAACCAGAAGCTGTGCTCCAGAAGCTGTTGCAGACAGTCTATTTCAGCTGCTAATGGGTATCCAGTTAATGGAACCAGCTAAATGCCAGTCTGAAATATGACCACCTGTGATGGGTTCTCTAGAGACTTGGGTTCTCAGAACCTCCTTTTTTGCTGTGTTACCCACTCCCTGTTGCACTGGCGTGGTATAGTCATCGTGAGCTTTTTGTAGACCAGAACCTAACTGGCAAATTCGAATTCTGGTTTTGAACTTCATCTCTGAATGAGTCTCTTGACTCACTGATTCAGTGCTTGCTGATCTTGACATGACTTTCCCTTACTTTCAGCTGCAGGGTAGAGAAGCCAGTGATGTTAGGATGGCTTTGCAAAGTGTGAAAGCAACTGGAGTTTTCTGTGTGAAGGGAGAGGAAAAAAACAGCAAAGACTGAAACTGCAGCCTGTCAGTGGAGGAGTAGTAATGGGGAAAAAAAATTGGATAGCTCTGCACCATGCCTGCAGAAATTGAGAATGAAAACAATTGCTTAAATACAATCTTGTACTAAGTGATGGAATTAAGAGTCTGGCTTGAGTCCTCTCTTCTGGGCACAAGTCAATATCTCCATTAGAATTCCAGCATCATCATCTGATTCTTCAGCCAAGGGCTTCTTGGCTTTCTAGAGCTATACTTTGCTTAACAACTTTATTGTGAAACAATTCAGAAGACACATTCAAGTAAAAATAGGATATCAACAACTTAAAATCTTGATAGGTTTTAAAAGTGAAAATTGAGATTGATGTTCTTTGATCATAACCATAATTTAAATAGTACTTGTCCTGTAGAAAATACAATTGCATTAGATTATCATCCACAGTTTTGTATATGCAGTCTGATACTATGCACCTGCTGGAGTTTTGCTGTTTGGATTGTTTTGTATTGTAATTACAAACATGTAAGAGCTAATATTCTTGCAGCGCTTGTGTAGCTACAAAATCAAGGTAACAGTGCTAAGCCTTGGTGAACAAATACTGAATCAGCTAAGTAGTGCCAGTTTTAATTTGCATCATTAAACTGCTTTGGAAATTATTTTGAAGTACAGTGCTGTGTTGTTTTGATGTAAAATTACCTCTCTGTGTACAGTTCTAAATAAATAAAAACTGATTTTGTTGATTTTATTATGGCAAATCTGTGATAACAGCAGTATTTCAGATGGGTGCTGTTCTGTCTGATCCTTGTGGACAAGTTCGAAATATCTGTGTTTTTCTGTGTAAGTTTTGTCCTAACCTAAAAATCTGTAAAATTGCCTGTAGGGTATCCCAGTTGAAAAACAAAATGGAAACAGGTCATTTGTGTTTGAGTTTTTCTGTTGGGGACAAAGGTGAAAGGAAAATAAAGATGAATTATGATCATGGTGATGTGGGAGAATGTCTTGATCAGAAGGTTGTCTTACCTCAGTGAAAGCAGTAGATACTCATATTTTTTCCTTCCCTCCTTTTCCCCTGTACTTTTTTAAATGGGCAAGAGATGAGGTTTCTATTGAAAAGGGTTCTGTTTACTCTTAAATGCTTTAAAAATCCTCTGTTACAGTATTTGTTTCTAATGCCTTAAGTGGTAAAGTCTCATGGGCAATCTGAGGTAGATTTGGTTTAAATTAGACATAGTAGAAGTAAGGAGTTTTTGACATGCAGAACTAGTTCAAGAACTGTTCAAGTTTTTACTTGAATATTCTGTTCGTTTGACATCTTAGTTGGGTAGTTTGTCCTTGTACAAAGTGAACATAAATGCTGGTTGCGTCCGAGCAATTCCTTAGCTGCCTCTAGTTTCCTCAAATTAAGGTGGGAACCTTTCATGGGAACCTTAACCTCAGAGTTTTTAAAAAAAAAAGTTGCTGCAGTTGGCTTTTTATGTGATGAAAGGCTTGTTCTCCATCTTCTGGTAAAACACTGAACAACAAGGAGGAGAGAAAGCAAGGAGAGAAATCACAAAAGTAAAAGATAGTTTTCGTCTCTAGAAGCTGTAGATCGTCAAGGCTGAGAATAATTGTAGTTTAACACTGTAAAGATTTTTTTTTTTGTGTCCCTTTAGGATGTAACTTTGCTGAGGGACTTCACAAAGATATCATGTGGTACTAATGCATTGGTATGAAAGCTTTTTGACTGCAGATATGTCTAAATTTGGATTTCTAATATATTTTTAGTATTTCAAATACTTAGGTAAAAAGAACACTTGCTATTAAGGTATTCTGAACCACTCTCTTCATTTTCCTTACAGGATAGAGGTATCACAGGCAACGTTGCTGTGTTTACTTAAGTTCTGGTGGTCTGGAAATGCTTCCTGAACCAACTCCTTTTTAGATGCTGTGAGGACATGACTGCCCAGTGCATTGGTCATGTGTGCTATCCTCCTAGTCATATTCTAATTGAGTTCTTTTGCATCGAGTTGTTGGGGCAGGGATGATTTTACAATTGCAAACCAGGACTACTGTTCTATGTGGGAGTGATCTGTTCACTTACTTGCAGGTTTATTTCTATTTTACCAGTTCAGTTAGTGACTTTTCGTTTGATTCGGTAATGATATTGGCACAGGGCTGGAATTGCACAAAAACCTCAAGGCCAGAGGCCCAACTTAGTTTCTAAACTAACATAAATTGACCTTGAAAGTAGACTATTATCAGCTTTCCAGGAATTTGAACAATGCTACCTTTATCACATACTCAGTTCTCTAATGGCTGTAGTAGTTAGTGAGATTATGCTTCAGGCTCACAGTTTTACTCTGAAAAATACAGCTTTCAAAAATGAACTTGTCTTGAATGAGATGGATGTTTAGCCCCAGCCAGAAACAGCATAATAGGTGTGTTTCCCAGAAAAAACACCAAACAAACCAACACTTTTTATTCTGCTATTGTTGAATCAGAAGATAGCATCAACATCGTGACTATACCCAGCTACTTGATTGAGAATCCGCATCAAGTCATCATATTCCTTGTGTTTCATCTCTTACGATTCCGGCTCTTTGCAGGAACTAAGCTGACCTGCAATTTCTAGCACTTGCTCTCTCTCCAGTACCCATGCTCTGTTGCCATTCAAGGGCTTGTCACCTCTGCATGCAATTGGAGAGATTTCTTCCTGGCTATCCTAAAAATACTAGAGGGCATTTCATTCTGTTGTCTTTATTCCTGGAAAGCAGTGTCTGAGTGGCCATTCAGCACTTTTTGACTCCTTTTTATAAAGGTGTTTTATTTCTCACTCTATTGTTCTGTTCTTGATCTGAGGAATTTATGCATGTACAATAAATTTATTTATAACAGCTTTATTTTTACATTGCAGTTAGAATATAATTCACAGACTTTTTAAAAAAACCTTTTTGTTCATATGTATCTCATGTAAGTATTTCAGCAGTGAATTAATTGATATTAAAAAGCACCAGTGTATTCATTTTTTAAAGAAACATGTTCATCTCAGATATCTCAAAGCAACTGCATAAACCTATATGTGAAATGTTTTTAGAAGTTTCTGTATCTGATGGCCTAGCTGCCAAAATTTTAGAGAGATCTCAAAATACTTGGTTTCCCTAGGATCAGGATGTGTGCACACCCTTAGTGTGATACCATCTGGGAACTGTGCTTGTGCACAGTTGCTGTGCGTGCTTCTGCGATGGAGTGCTGCACATACGCGATTCCTCAATATTTTCCCTAAGATACTGGTCCCAGATGCAGGAGTTGTCAGCGAGCTTACCTACTGGCAAGATGTAACTGGTGGAGATTTCTCAAGTTCAAGCAGAGAGTGGTGTCTGTGTGCATGTTCCAGTACTGAACAGCAGTCCTTGTGGAACCATGAATACTGCAAGAACTTTGCTGAATATTTCATGGTGCTCTTAACTCCCCTGGTAAAGGAAAGCTTAACCAGCAGTTTCAAATCTTGTTCTGTTTTCTTTTGAGTAATACTTAAATGTAAGCAGTTAGTTGTAGCTTGTGACTACCATACCTAAAAGGTCAACAGTGTGAAGTGTATGCATGGGAAATACTATTTCAGGGAGAAGCAGTTCCAGTTTTGGAAGTGAAAACTGATTTAGGATTATAGACCCTTGGAATTAGTATGGGGGTGGGGTGTCTTAAACCTTACGAATATGGTTATTTTGGTAATTGAATAGTAGACAGCTCCTTTGTTGGAGAAGGAATACAGCAGAGAGAAATTATCTGGGCCTACTAGTCAGACTTCTAAGTCCATGTCTTCATTCAGTGATTATCTGCAAGGTGTGGAGATCAGTGCAAAAGGCGACAAAAACAGAGTCCAGAATCATGACGGGGAAAACATTTTTTATGAGAGATATAGTAAATCTCACTTGTCTAAGCTTCAGTAAAATTACTTTTAAAGTGTCAAAAGCAGAAAGATGGCAGTTCAGAAACGAGTAATTGTGTAGGGTACAGGATATTGGGATACATTTCCATTTTAATTTCAGTTTAAGTTTAAATGGTTAGAGTCTTATAGCTTACCTTCAGGGCTACACTTCAGTTTTGTAATACAAAGAGAGGATTGTGCTGGTAATACAAAACCAGGAGGCATCTGTTCTGTTTTCTTCACGGGTCAGCCTGACTGCATTGTCAGTGTGCTTCACATTCAGCAGCAGTCAGATAGCCCAGGAAGACTTTCAATAGACATGATCAGTATTTTCATACCCTTACTGCTGCAGTGTCTGGCTTTGCCTACTTCTCATGGCTCATCATTGCATGTGTTAGTAACTTGGGCATTGACAAGCAGGAGTGAGACTATTATTGTGCATTACACTCTTAAAATACAACTGTGTGTATTTGAAAGGTAGTTCTTGCTCATCTGAAGTATTACACAAGAAATTTGAGGAAGCAAGAGTTGAAATAATTGCAAGCAGATAGTAACGTGGAGCTTTTAAAGGTCAATATTAGAATTACCATTCTCTTTTTGTGCTGTTCTTTAGCTGACCACAGACAATATATTTCATAACCTGAGGGAAATACATACTGCCTTGTTTTTCCTCAGTTTGCCTGGAAAAATAAAACGTCTTATAGATGATGAGTAGTACTTGAGCAGTACATATGTGGGAGAAACAGTAGGTGGTAGTACAAAATGCTTCCTTTCACTTTTGTTGTATGTTTTTAAAAGGCAATGTCTGGCACTAGATCTGAGTTTCTAACATGATCTAATGTAGAAGACAACTGTTCACAAAAAACATCTGTTTAAATCATATCTCGGTCCCCATGTCTTATTGTCAGATAATAGTATTGCCATGGCAAAGTGATTTATTCCTTCAAAAAGTGTCGGTCCCTGTCTTTCAGGTTGTGGACTGACCATTGACTTAATTCATTGTGATGTGTGGATCTCTGTTGTTACAAGCTAAATTAAGAGAATTGTCTGCTTTTCAAAGTGTCTGAAAAATGATGTATGATTTTGACAAGAAACACTTTTTCGTGTACTTTTTGGAAAAGGGAAACAAAAGGTTTTGGCAGTTAAATGTTTTTGAACTAACTTTGGCAAGAATAATTGTTTGAGATTTTTCCTTAATAGTCTAGTAAACTTGCAGGCTTAAATAGACAAACTTCAGATATTCAAATACTGAAAGAAGTCATGGTTATATCTCTTCCCCTGCTTTTTAATTTTTCTAGGTTATAATCTTGTAGGGAGGAAGAAGATACCACAGATCATTTTCATGTATTGTCTCACCATAAGACAGGTATGGGGAGATCAAAATCGTTCTTAAGTGAAAATCAGGTTCATGACACCTGAGGAACCTGATTGTACATAAGTCATTGAATAAGTCATAGAATGGTTTGGTTTGGAAGGGACCTTAAAGATCATCTAGTTTCAGGCTATGGATAGGAATGCCATTCACTAGATCAGGCTGCCCACGATCCAGCCAGCCCACCCTTGAGCAGTACTTGGGATGAGGCATCTCTCGTCACCACCTTCTGAGTAAAGAATTTCTTTCTAACATCTAATCTAAACTTGCCTACTTTCAGTTAAAACCATTGCCCCTTGTCCTGTCACTATCTGCCCATATGAAATTTCCCACCCCCTCCTTTTAATGAGGCCCCTAAAGATACTGGGAAGGCCACTGTGAGGTCTCTCCAAAGTCTTTTTTTCTCTATGCTGATCGACCTCTCAGCCTTTATTTGTAGCAGTGGTGCTCCATTCCTCTGATCATCTATGTGGCCTCCTCTGGACCTGCTCAAACAGGTCCATGTCTCTCTTGTGCTGAGGACTCCAGAGCTGGATGCAGAACTCCAGCTTGGGTCTCATGAAGACAGAGTAGAGGGGGAGAATCCCTTCCCTTGACCGGCTGGCCACCCATCTTTTGATGCAGCCCATGATGCAGACAGCTCTCTGGGCTGTGAGCACACCTTACTGTCTTATGTTCGGCTTTTTATCCATGAGAACAACCAAGTCTTTTCCTCAGTGCTGCTCTCAGTGAGTTCTCCCAGTTTGTTCTCACATCTGGGGTTACCCTGATCCAGGTGCAGCACCTTGCACTTGGACTTGTTGAACTTCATGATGTTCTTGTAGACAAGTTCTCAAGCTTGTCCAAGTCCCTCTGGATAGTATCCTTTCCTTCTGTTGTGTTAACTACACCGTTCAGCTTTGTATCGTCTGCGAACTTACGGAGGGTGCACTTGATCTCAGTGTCTGGGTCACTGATGAAGATACTGGAAAGCACTGGTCCCAAGATAAAATCCTGAGGGACGCCTTATTCTGGATCAAATTATGGTATATGTCTTCGTCCTTTCAGTCCCGTTAATCCTAAGCATCCAATTCTAAACCAGTCCAGAGTAGTCAGTGGAACTTGATCTGAATCAAGTGGTTATGTTGCCGGGTTCATTAGGGTGTATGGCATCTCTCTGCATCTTTCTCTGTATGATGGTACCAAACTCAGGATCTCCAATTCATTTTAATTTCTTTATGATCCATCTAATGATACGATTTGTTGAGTGGCTCTGGTTATTAGAACATGCCTGTTGCCTTTACAGGAGAGAATCTTAAGCCAAGAAAAATGTTTTTAAGTCATGTGTGTGGTTCATATGGGAGACTTGCTTCACTGATTTTCTTCAGTTACCCTCTTTCTTGACTGGAACCCTCACTTTCCTTTGAAACTTCTGTTGGTGATAGCAGAGCTGTAGCCATTCTTTACCAGCTTTGAAAAAAGCTTGACCTGTTTTCTTGAATCAGACCATTGATGGTTCCTCTGAAAGCAGTTGCTCTTTTGTATCAGTTGTTGACAGGTACTGGAGGAATGAAGGGCGTTGTTGTGTCAAGGGAAGCCCTGCCTCTGTGGGAATGCTCCATGTGAACAGCAAGTGGCAGAGGGATCTCACTGAGAAGTGCTACCTGCCTGGGTGCGTGGAGCTCGGTCATTGCTTTGCTACCTCTGCACTGTGGAGTTTATTTCATGGAGGGAGCTCCTTCCACCACTCTTTGTGTGCAGCTCCCTAAGGCTCATCTCCAGATAATATGATTGTATCAAGCTTGTTGTTTGGACTTTTCTCCTGTGTGGATGTGCTCAAAGAAAGTCACTGAAATAAAGGTTTTGCTACTTACTGGAGTAGTTTGAGAGGTGCAGCTTACCTATGTGACCACTGTCTGTCACTTTTCCAGCCTCTTAGTCCCTTGGGTGTGGCAGGGAATGAAAATGACAGTCCCAGGCATGTCCTTACATAAATTTAAGTAAGCTTACCCTTATTCAGGTGTGTTCAGGGTAGGAATCTGTTCTTCAGAGCTGAAGAAACATGTAGGTGTGGACCATACATGTGTAACTCCTATTAACAGTAAATAATGGTGCCTTTTAATATAAAACATATTTTAGCATTGCTTTGTTGTTGTAGGGCTAGTTTTAGCAAAGAAAATTGTTCAGTAAAGCATCCTCTGGTGGGTGGGTTGCTACAGCAACATTCTTGTAAGGGTTCTGATAAAGATTGAAAATTATCTGAATGTTACTTGTGGCTATACATTTTCCAGAGTTTAAATCACAGATATAATATTTATTTTTATTGTACAGATCAAGATTATTCCACTTTTGGAGGATTCTTGATTGTGTAAGCTGCTGCTAAAATAAAATGCCCATTTCAGTCTCACAGAGGAACAAAACTCGCGGCTGTGCTCTGAATACAGTACTTGGCTTGATTAACAAGCATGTCCCAACTAGGGAGATAAATAACTTAATGAGGCCCAGGGCTGGGGGTAAAATTCTTTCTTTTTATGGTTGTAAGCAGAGCACAACACTGTTTCATTAAGCAAAGCAGAATGAATTTAATTTTCTTTGTATAATGGCAGTGCCGTATAGTCTAGAGACATCCAGACAAGGAAATGTGTCGTTCTAACAAATATTTTTGAAGGGTTTGGTGGGTGTAAATGCTTAATATAGTTCATGTAATGGCTTGGAAGTGGCTGATCTATATATATGAGATAAAAATAGTACTATTTAATGCTGAAATTAGTGCCGGTATGTTATAGTGCAAACTTCTCTTCTTGCTTTATACAGTGTGTTTGCTGCTTTTAAAAGATCGTAGTAACAGGTCACCAACACACCAAATACTTTTTGTTAGATGGTGTATTCTGAGAATTTGCCAATCTGCTGATTATTTTGACTAACTGCTACTAAACTTCATATCTTAAAAATGAGATTTTATTTGATTCAGTTTATTCTTAATAATCTGAATGTGGATCATAGTGGTCTTCATATGACTGTCATAGTTTCTGCCAGTGCTTTTATAATTCTCTCATCAAATTTTCTGTTACTAATGACTACATGGTATTTCTGCAAAGTTCCTGTTTATCTGGGAGAATTCCAGCTGGGTTCTGTCATAATGGGTCAGCAGTCTTCAGTATCCCCCCATGTGGAGATTGGATGGTGGTACTGCCTAGCTGGAGGTTCTTTAGCATGCTGACCACCTACCATGAAACTTGAGATCTGCTAATCTGGTTGTGACAGGTCTCAGTGGTCACTTGTCATGTTATGAAGCAGTGTCTCTTAAGATCTTGAGGCTGTCCGTTTCTTCTTTAGGTTCTCATCTTTGCAATGACAGGTGAGAATATTCTTGATACTCTTCAGTCAGGCTTCTCAGATGACCAATTGTTTAGTTATATCTTCCTGCCTCCTTCTCTTTTCTTACCCCTTCTTCTTCCTTCTTGTCCTCAACACTTTGAGACACTTCCAGGATATGTTGTCCTGGCTTGGTAGCTAAGTTTGAAATGTCCTTCATTTGCCAAAGCTTGCATTAATCTTGTTTGCTGTGGTGCTTTGAAGAGGAGATGAGTAAAAGTAGGTGGGCTGTATTGAAAATGAAATTTACGTCAAGTAACCTGGTGTTTCAAATATTAAACCGGATTCATGACTTCACAGATCAATTTCCTAAATATCAGCTTACCTTACTGACAGAAGTTACTTGGCCAGATTTAGCTGTTTGGCTTCCAGGCCAGTTGTAGCAAGTCTGGACAATCTGGATAAAAGCTGGGTAAAACTGTCTTGGTCTGATACGTTAGCTACCACTTGGGAGGTTGGTTATTGTTGTGGTTTGGTTTGGGGGTTTTTTTAAAATATATTCAGTCTAAACAGAGAAGTATGGTTTTTCAAATTAATCAGAAAGGAAAGTAATTCTGGGTGACAGTGTTAGTTTTAACTATTTATCTCCAATTACAAAGCTGACTGTGTGAGCTAGGTAGCATTCCAAACTAATGCAAAGAATTTTCCCAGTATATCTATGAATCAATATGAACAGTAAGCTATGCTGAATTTCAGATTACCATGTTTGTCCCTCTTTTATTCAGTCTCACCAGCAACTTGTTTTCACATTTTCCCTTTACAGGGAAATTGTCTTTTAAGCAAGTGTGAAATTGGTTAAGCTGTAATACTCTTTTAACAAAAAGCAGTTGAGTGGTGTTTTCTCCAGTACAAAAATGCAAGTCATTCCAAAGCACTTAAAAGAAGAAAAAGTTTATTCCATAAGGAAAAAGGATTATATCACCATGCTTTTTATTTTAAATTTTCTGCAGTACTATACTGTGGAAGGTGCAGTATTGATTGCTCTAGTGAATTCTTAACAAGAAACAAGATCAGTTTGAGGAGAGCGTCTCTTCTGCAAGTCTGTGGCATTCACATAAAGGGAAGCTTATGCTATTCACTCTTTTAATGTGAGTACTTATATAGCTAGACAAAGGGAAGAAGTTACTACGTTTTCCATCCAAAACATTGCTTCAAGACCCAAAGAGTGAAGAATATAAAGTATACTTTCCTGGGCTGTTTTTTGTTCAATTTTACTGTTTTGCCACTAGCATCCTTAAACTTGTCACATGTGACAAGTCAGTAATGGAAATCATAGTACTTCTGGTTATGAGAGTATTAGGACAAAGGGAGGCTTTTCAGTGGAGTTTCTTTCAAGATTCTTTGAAGGTTAGTGCTTTGTTCTGATCTCATTGTTCTAGTGCGTTGAGCAAAATTGCCAAGTGGTATTGAAACAGTGTTTGCTAATATGGTTACCTTGTTTATCCAGTCCTCCTCCGTTGCTTCTTTCATGCTTCAGCTCTGTTTCACTGACTTCCTTGATTTCTCTGCTATGATCTGTGGTGCTTTTTTGCTGCTCTTAGGAGGGCATCAAATTGAGTGTTACAGTAAAACAGACAATATTCCACTCAGGCTCAAGGTTCCAGTGGAAAGCACTAGATGGCTCAGAAGCATCTTCTGCTGCAGGAGAGAGATAGAGTATGTAACTTCTTTTAAGGTGCATTTAAAACCAAACCAGGCTTTAATGCAGCAGTTTGACAAAACCTGCATGTTTCTTACCTGTTATGTCCTTGAATGAGATACCTTTTGGTTTGTGTTTTGTGTGAACAATGTATAGCCTGGTGATGGTATTGTAACTGCAAATGACCACACAAAACAGATTTCTGATTCAGTTTAGTATAGTTGACATTTTTTATTGAGAGGGTTTATTTGGACATTGCCAAATATAAGAATTTTAAGTATATTCTTAATACTACCACTGGCTAACTCAGTACAGACAGCTAACATAGATAGACTGCTGAATTTAACTTAAGCTTAGCTTAGCAGATTTGAAGGCAGGCGTGAACCTAGTTTTGTTTTGTCTTGTTGCTTTGTAATATGATTGACTTGCCTTTCCAGAACAGCTAACATTTGGTTTTCCTACTTTATAATACATAAACTTGCACCAAGTCCCATTTTATCATTTGAGTTGCATTGTATCCCAGACATAGCAAGTTCATTTAGATAGTTGTACTTACATATTAAAAATAAAATTTCAACATTTGATGTTAGTTGAGAACCACTTTGTTCTGTTTCTTATTCAGGTATGTGAGGGACTCTGTAGCAGAAGAGCTTTGTTGCTCAGAGGGCTCTGATTTGCCTTACCAGAACAAACCTTGTCAGAATTGAGCCAATGTTGTCAAAATTGGTTTAATTACAGCTGACCTTAATAAAAAGGAGAACTGTGACTTTTGCTAAATGTCCTTGATGGTATGAGCTCTGTAGCATGCTTTCACACTGACAAACTTGATTTTCTTCTGTGATGAAGTAGGTGGTTCTGCAGACAAGGGGGATAGCAGCAGATGTTTTTCTGCCAGACATCAGCAGGTCCTAGTATTTCATTTCCCATCATATTCTTATAAACAAATCTATGAAGTAGTCCACTGGCTGAAGTATGGGTCCCAAAGACTTAGTAGTACAAAGTCCAGATGGCGGCCAGCTACTTGTGGCCTCCTATCAAAGCTCAATACTGGAGCAAATATTCTCTTAACTTCTTTATTAGTAACTGAATGAGGGGACAGAGCACATTTTCAGCACTTTAGCGAATCATAGTGATTTGGTGGGAGCAAGCAAGGTAAGGGAGGTCAGGGAGACTGTTGGGAGGGTGCTCAGCATCCAGGGGGAATGCACTGATACGTAGCTCAGCTAAGGTGAGCACAAAGCTGGGGGGTGGGAGGGAGTAGCCCCATGCACCAGTAGAGTCTTGGGACCAACCCAGCTGTCCTGAGCAGCCTCCAGTGTGCCCTGGCTGAGCATCTGCTATGCCCTCAGCTGTGCTAGCACCGGTTTGAGAGGGCTTAATCCCTCTATTGAGGGAAGTGAACCTGTGGGACTGCTTCTAGGTACTGGTGGAGGAAAATCATAATAAATGAGAGTCTGAACACTTTCTTTTTGGGCAAGAAACAGGTTGCCCAAAAAGGCTGTAAAGTCTCTGTTCTTCAGGATACTCACAGCTCCATCAACATACTCCTCCAAACAATATATTCTAATGGCCCTGCTTTTAGCAGGGTGTCAGGCAACCAAAATTGCTCTTTTTTACTCTCAGCTTTCAGTGTGTCGTGCCCCTCAAGAGGCAAACAGCAAAATTGATCGTTGTAATATGATAGACTCCATGCAACCTGCCATAGTATAGGAATTGTTTGCAATCCATCAAGCTACCTACCCTAGGCATGATAGGAGAGATCCAAGGGGGATATGGTTTGGATGTTAACTGGAGAACCTTGCTATCTACTCTGCCTAAATGTGTGTCTGAGTCCCCTGGCCTTGACTGAAATGAACAGAAGTCTTTTGTACTTTGGTTGGTGGTGTTTGTCACTCTCATGAGTTTTATTTTGAAATCGCTGTAGGTATTAGTGCAGCAAGTAGGAAAACAATTTTTTGACTAATGAGCTTTCGGTGTGTCAGTGGTGTCTTTAAAATGTAGAGAATATATTCCTTTCAGAGCCATGTAAAAAGCAATGTCCTGAAGATACCTTTATCTTCAAGGTGGCAACGCAGGGGAAATGTTAAACTGTTCCTGAAAGGAGAGAAGTTAAAATAAAGACACATGCTTTCAAATTTACTTGCTTTAGAAGCTGAACTGTAGAAGTGAATGTCTAAAAATGAGTTTTCAGTCCCTTAACTATGATATGCTCTTCAGGCTTCTGTATTTGGAAAATAGGAATGTAAAATGAATCAAATGATGTTACCACAGGGAGGAAGTGTCAGTCATAACATTTTTATAAGATTAAGGAATGGTTGTGTGTGGAGTCTAAGTGTCAGTTGTTAATGAAACAGTAAGTTTTAAGGAAAAAAGCATGCTTTGAGAATACTTAATTTATATTAAGAAGATCTACTAGTGAGAAATACAAAATTTTAAACTTACATTTGTTCCTGATTTTTGGGTTGTTTTTTCCTTTTCTTAAATAGACTTTGTTGGAATATGCAGAAAAGTGGAAAACATCAGAAGATCCCCTGCCTCTGTTGGAGGTGTACACGGTGGCTATCCGAAGTTATGTTAAAGCACGACCTTACCTTACCTCTGAGTGTGAAAACGTAGCCTTTGTGCTTGAACGTTTAGCACTGTGAGTATGTTTTTTTGGTTACTAAAACCAGTCTGTATGTTATTAACTTTTCATTGGCTAAATGGTTTCTGAGTCCAGGTCTCAGCACCTACCTTCCTCACAGTGGATGTTGTATGTAAGGAGAATATCTGGTTGTTGGAATTGAGGCAAGAAGGATTCCTGACCTAGGACAAGCCAACATTACTGGCTTGAAGCACTTTGCTACTCTTGATCTGCATGCAATCTGAAAGTGCATCAATTTGCACAGGCTTTTACAGGGTTGGATTCAATGATAATTTTTTTTTATGGTGTCTTTTAGAGAATTTGCTTTTACAGTATCTCCAAGAGTGTTCATGACCTCTTTTTCTTTATGTGTTCAAGGAAGCAAACTGTTTTATGGCTGATGTTTCAAACAACTATTTTGATATTAGAATAAAGAATTGTTGATTATATAATTTAGAAGTCAAAAATTGCCTCAAATAATACTCCTTTTTGACTTCCAGAAGCTGTATTGAACTTTTACTCTGTCTGCCTCTGGATTTACCTGAAGATAAATGGGAAGAATTTCAGACTTTTGTACAGGTGAGTTTGATTCATGAAATGAAGACTTAATAAGTTTTCAGAATGTTTTGGAAACCTAGGGATATTGAGTATGTAGCATGTCTGTAAGGAGCAAGGCCTTCAGCTGGGAATCCTATGTACTCTGCAGTAATTGCTGAAGGTAATATCATTTTTCTGCATGCAGCAGCTGTGGAGAAAAAAAATTTACAGATTATTGAAAGAAAATTCATGTTTTAAAATACAGTTGACTATTAACACTCTTAGAAATGAAATATTATCATATAAGTCATTCTTTACTATATATGGCTGTATGTTTGAAAGTTATGAATGAAAGGCCAGTTGATACTGAAGGTTTGTTAGATCTCTCAGGGCACTGGCTGGTTAAGGTTAGAGCTCTGCTTTAAAGGAGGGTGTTGGAACAAGTTCTGCTCCTCAGTATTTATCAGAAATATGTAGTGGGAGGTCCCATCCACAGTTTTAAAAAAAGAAAGGAGGGGGGAGGAGAAAAGAATAATAATGAAAAAGACCAGATACAGTTACCTCAGGATTCTCAGCCTAAATAATGTAGGCAGATGAAAGGCTGATTATTTTAGAATGGATTTTGACTAGCAATTGCCTTATAGAAATCAATTCTGAAGAGATGTGTTTGATGCTGAGAGATTCCACAGCCTTGAGAGCAGGTGGAAAAGTAAAAGAAAAATGAGCCATTTCTTGATTTTTTTTTTTTTTAAGGACCAGTGTAAGTTGTGTATTGCTACTTAATCCCGAGATTTTTGTAGGTATTGAGTTTGCTCCCAAGTGTACATCTGCTCACAGAATTTATTCTAGCATATAAATGTAGTGGAAGATATTTTAATGGATTTTAAGACTCCAGCCTGTTTCATCGTATTTGCATAGAACCGTGCAGTGAGATCTTAACAGCTAAAATCTTTCGACATTATAAAAGTATTTTTTTCCGTGTCTCCAGTACATAGAAATTGAGCTGCTGAAGAGCTTGAGAAGATAAAGTTTAGGCACCTGATACCAGGCCAATATGTGGACCAGAGAAATTACTCATCCATTTTTAAAAGAGAGGCCTATTTCAAAATTTAGTTTCAGAAATTTCAGAAGTAGCCTGTTAATAAATCTCAAGGTGAGTTTGAGGCACTCAGTTGTTTTGGTTTTTCATCTTAAATCTTAGGCAACAGAGGCAGAAGTAAAACCTATATAGGCTGAATTTTAAGATTGTTTTGTTATACATTTAACTCTCTATTTGATCAGGTGTTATTTTGACAACATAAGGTATAAAGGAGTATGAAAGACACATTACTTATGTCTTGTTTAAACAATACTTTGTTTTGTAAAATATATTGTTCAGGTGGCTCATAAAAACTTGATGGAAAATGGCAGCCAGGAACTGCACATTTTAACAACACTTACACAAGAGAAGGGAGTGTGGAAGAACCCAGTATTGTGTGCTATTCTTTCCCAGGAGCAGTTGGACCCAGATAAAGGTAAAATTTAACATTATGGTTGGGATAATATATACTTCATTTTTATCATACACTGAAATAGTGTTATGATATATGGAAGTTTTTTGTTCAATATAGTTTGTGATAATTTATGAAGTATATAAATAAATGTGCTTGTGGCATTTTCTGAATTAATAAGACAGTATGTTCATGGGAACATACAAATAATTTAATGTTGGTATTTTACATAAATTGCAATAATGCCTTGAATTCTCTTGCCATTTTCTTTATAAGCCATGTGAAGGGAGTTTACATACAGGCTAATTTACAATGGGGCAAGTTCAATACTAATATACAAAATGTATTTGACATAAAAAAAATTAAAGCTGCATATTTTTTTTAAATGAGAATATCATTTACTCAGTTACAAAATGCAAATGGTAAGAGGGCCTTTACTGAAGTTTCATTTAGACCTGAGTTCTGAGAATGGCTAACAGTAGTTGCATAGGGAAGAATATATGATCAGCAGAAGCTTACAAGGATAGTGCCCTGATATGTTATTTTCGTTTTGGTGATTGCAATTCACCAAAGAAGTGGTATCCTTGTGTGAATAAATTTTAGTTGTTTTTTTGATTCTTTGCCTAAATGGTTTTAGAATCTGTATAAAGCATTACATGTAAGCATCTGTGGCAGTTGCACAGTTCTTACATCAAGTGAAGTAGTTCCTCTTACTGTCTGCCTCCTTTTCCTGCTTATTTCATATGATATTTTCTATCTATTGACAAGTTAACTATTCAAGTGTCTTTTAATGAATGCATCACAAGACCTGATTCGATAGACTGCTATCATGTCTATACTAGTTTGAAAACAAACCAGCAGGAGGCACCAAGTCAGAATAACAATTTAATAAGGAAATTTTAAAAAAAATAAAGGCAGAAAACACTGGTTTAAACTGACAGAGTCAGGATACAACCTGACACCCTGTTAGGGTGTCAGTAGCAGTCTGATAAGATGGTGGCTGCAGTCCTCCTGAAGTGGTGGATGTGGTTCTGTCGAAGTGGTGATCCTGTAGAAGGGTCTGCTCTTCCTTGGAGGTCCAGTGGTGGCTATGTAGCTGCTGTCCTCTGGGAATCCAGTGGAAGGGGTGTCTGTGGTTTTCGGAATCTCAGATTATATCCACGATGGGATGCTTGGTTCCTCATTCTGGGTGGAGCATCTCACAATGGGGTAATGAGGCATGAGGCCAGGCATTGATGGGCTCATTAACAGAAGATAGTCCGGAGGGAGGAGGCAAGGAAACACTGCCCCACCTGGTTTCAGCAGCTCATGAGGATGGTAATAGAATACACTGCAACCCAGGAAAATGTCTCATCTTCACTCTTCTGTAGTGTCTTACATATGTCTTCAAGCTTTACTACCCCATTCTTTGTATGGGGAACCAAAGGTTTATTCAGCAGTCAATATGATTTTCTGCTTCTTTCTGCATTCCTTTCACAGTATTTCCTAACATTAGCCTTGCTTCTTGACTGCACATTGAACTAGTGTTTTCTTAAATCAGGACTAAGCAAGACATTTTCTTGAAGACTAGTACCTATTTCAGTGTTAGGATTTCCCCCTACCACACCTGCATGTTAGGCTTGCATTTTTTTCCCCCCATGAAAATACTTTTGGGGGGTTAATCAACATTTTAATTTTATCTGTTATGCTGTGTTGTGGACTGTTGGCATGGTTTTACTACCCTGCTTTTGTCAGCATATTTTGCCATGGTTCTCTGCTCTTTTCCAAATGTTTATAAAAGTCCTGGACATAGGCTGTCCCTGGTACAGATCCTAAAGAAACCCACTGAGAGTTTGTTTGGGGTTTTTTGTTCTTTTTCTATTAACTGATAATTTATCTGTACAAGGATCTTCTTTTTACTGCCAAGAGAGTTTGGCATCTTTAGGGATTTGATGGACTTCTTTAGAAAATAAATTGGATCTCCTTTTTTCAAATTACCACAGCTCCCTTGGATAAGTCCAGTAAATGTATAATGTGATTGATTTTTTTCCCCCCCCCCAAAAGTTATGCTTACTCTTCCACAAGATTTGCATTTCATTCCTTCTTTTAATTACTTATTATGCACCTAATACAGACTTTGGATTTGTATGTAGTCCTTAGAGTCCCACAGAGTACTCCTTTACTAGTTTACTCTCAACTACCCTGCAGCCATTGTAACAGTAAGGTACTTGTAAGAGAGAGGTTTAATTAATATTTATTTGCATTATATTTGAGTCTTTTAAGAACTTGCTCATGAGTTCAGTATTGGATGAGGGGACACAGGGCAATAAGTAAGATTGTGACCATGGACTTCAGGAGAGCTAACTTTAGCATCCTTAAGGAACTTCTTGTAAGAATCCTATGGGAACAGGTCCTGCAGGGAGGAGGGGTCCAGTAGAACTGGTTGATACTCAAGGATCACTTCTTCCAGGCTCAAAAATGATACATCCTGATGAGCAAGAAATCAGGCAGAGGGGGCAAGAAACATGCATGGATGAATAAAGAACTCTGGTCACTACTCAAGCATAAGCAGGAAATACACAGGAGATGGAAGCAGGGTTTGGCCACTTGAAGTGAATGTAGGGAGGTTGTCAGAGTAAATCGAAAGGAGACAAGGAAGGCCAAGGCCCATCTGGAATTAAATCTGGCCAAGGATGTCAAGAACAACAAGAAAGGGTTTTTCAGATACATAATTACAAAAAGTAAACAAAGGGTAATGTGGGCCTGTTACTAAATAGAGGGAGGACCCTGGTAACAGGTGATGCAGAGAAGGCAGAATTACTGAATGCCTTCTTTGCATCAGTCTTCACTGAAAAGATCAGCCCTCAGGGAATCTCTGATCCAAGAGCCAGTAGAGTGCCTCCCCAGCAAGTTTGCTGGTGACACAAAGCTGGAGGAGTGGCCAGTACCCCAGAGGGCTGTGCAGCCCTTCAGAAGGACCTTGACAGGTTGAAGAGAGGGGCAGAGAAGAACCTTCTGAAATTCAACAGAGGCAAATGCAGGGTCCTGCACTTGGGGAAGAATAGCCTTTTGAATTCCTTTATTTTCAAACTGTACAAACTTCAGACATAGTGTGAGAAAAGTTTGTGTTTTCTGACCACACAGCGCAGCTGTTTGCTTCTGATTACAGACAAGGAAATGCAGGCTTGTCTGAACTGGGTTATTCTCTTGCTCTCCTAGTTTTGAGAATGGTCTGTTGCATGGGTTCCACCTAAATATGAGCAGGAAGTACTCACTACGTAAGATGTTAGGGAGACTATTCTCTTGAGTGCCACGTCATTAAAGTAATTGCCTTACTTCTGACTGCTTTGGACACAGCTCAGTTTTCTGATGAATTTAATGTAAGGATTCGGTAAGGATTCATGCACTAAGAAGTGCAAAAAAAGTAGGGGGTGGATATACAGTTCTTTGAAGCAGTGTTAAGAACAGCATACCTGTCATGGATTTCCTTGCTGATGAGTATTGCTGCATTACTACAAGATGTTCATACAGTACTATGATATAAAACAGCAAAATTTGTCTTGAACTGTACTGCAGAAACTACATGCATGCAGTAGATACAAATTTGAGCTGGTGTGCACATACAAGATCTTTTCATGTTGGAAATATTCTCCGTCCCCTTGATTTGTCACCAGCTTGGGTGACAAACATTGGCATTGCCATATATGATCATAAAAGTTGGGAAGCCTGGCTTAAGTTACCAAATTCTGTGCAGAAAATAAAAGAGAATCTTCTCTTGGGAACTATTTAATGCTGAAACCTACAACTTGAGTTGTTTCTGAAGACAATGTATCTCTCTTCCTCTGCTAGTGAAACATAAGCGTTGTCGTTTGTGACTGTGCTTGTTCCCACAGTGCTAGTCTGTATGGAAGAATAGCCTGGAAATGAGTATTTGGATTCCTAATTAGCTGAGGAATGTGGTTTTTTCTTGTTCTTGACTGGCGACTCCAAAGATAATTTATTTGCTGCAACTGGATCATCTTTGGTTGTCATTTTTGGGCCTCCTCAGTGAACATCTGAATTTGATAGCATTATATATGACTCCCATCTGAGAGGTTTCTTGAGGAACTCCTTTTGAGTTTCCTGGGTCTGGATCAATCTACATTAATTTAAGAGCACTCAGGCAATCTTCCACTCAAGCAGTTCAGTGCTGAAAGGACAGATCATTCCCCCAGCTCCTCGTGTCTTGTTGTTTCTTGCCTCTGTCCCTTGTCTTTACTCAGCAGGACACACAACAATTATGTGACTAGGTCTGGAACTTCCAGATTCGAATTCTGGTTCCTCAGCAGTATTCCTCTTACAAGTGTGCTCAGGAGCTGTAAACTACTTGCTTGTTCACATCAATTTTCTTCTTTTTCCACCTAAACCTGTTTCCTGTGTCTTTAAAGAATGTCTTATCAAATTTGGAGTTTTGTCTGTGTATCACTGTGGACATTTTAGACTTGAAAGATCACCCAAAATTACGTAATCTTATTGAGTCGTGAGGATAGCAAAGTACCAGTGTTCTCAAATAGTATTTCAGAGATACACTGGTGTCATTCTTTGCTGTGGAGCACAGCTCTACCAGTTTCCATCACCTCAAATACTGGGGACAACTAGTCAGTACTAAAGCAGAAAGAAGTCTGGAAAGGTATTATATGAAAATAAGGTCTCCTATCCACACCATTAAATTCAAGAAAACACTATTAGCTGTAATTGCTGACTAGGCTGGAAGTAAATGGTTCACCTGCTGTAGCACTCATCAGCTGTTTCCATACTGCTATTGGACACTGCATTGCATTGCACTTGTATGGTGACCTGCATGACTTCTTTTTTTCTCAAGATTGCATATGATAGACAAGAAGCACTTGTATTTGGAGAGAGGAATTTTCCACATTTCTCCACTTCATTAATTGGTTACAGAAGGAAACCTTAGTAAGGTTGTCTTAATTTTCTCACATCATAGTGGGTCTTCTGTCTTACTGGCCTCCTCCTGAACTACCAGATAGCTTAATGTGAGATCAGGACTGATACTAATCTAGAATTGAAGCTGATCTGAATTAATGACAACTGAAAATTAAGTTTCCTGAAAGTTGAAGTGTTTGGGGTTATGCAATAGCCTATACAGTCTTAAAACACTGCACTTCCATCCTCAGTTTCTGTCAATGTGGCTTGTGCTCTTCAGCATGATCCTGCTTTTCCATCCTCGAGGTTATTATTTTCTTGTAGTGATGGTATAATCCTTCAAATGGTCACTGGTATCTCCTCAGTTGATACTGAGGGTGAGTGGAGGAACTGTCTAGAGGAAAAGGATAACCCTACGAAAAGCCAGGCTGTTGCTGCTTTTTTGGTATCTAATTCTAATTATCCTTAGAGATTTAAACCTGGATGCCAAGAGTTAGGTTCTTGCATTTTTCATAAGTTTAAATGTAGTAGGGAGGCATCTAAAGAATATGTCACTGAAAAGAGGATCCAGATACAGCCATCATTATCCAGAGATTGTCAAGGTGGATAACAGGCAGAATTTAACAGCCAACGTGGAACTATTTTCAGTAATTAGAGCACCTGTCACCAGAAGCTGAGTGATACCAGCAGCCTCAGTTTTGAGAGGAGAAAAAAAAATAGTGTTTTCCTCCTGGGTATATTCAAAGCAGCCATCTGGAACTTCTTTTACCCTTTCTCCAGACACTATGCCACTACAGAAGCATCCAGGATTGATGCTGCATTCAGCAGAATTGTGCTGAGACGTTGTTTGCGTGAAGGATTCTGAGTCCCAGCTCCTGGTAGATATGGAAAGCATCGAGTCAGTTCAGAGTCACCCATAGTGTGAATGCATATGTAGACTAACACTTGAAGATGACTAAAGAGATGTCATGGTTCAACCCCAGCCAGCAGCCAAGCCCCACTCAGCCACTCACTCACTCCCCCACCTGCAGCATCGAGGAGAGAATAGGAAGGGTAAAGGTAGAAAACTCAAAAGTTGAGATAGAGACAGTTCCATAGGGAAAGCAAAAGCCCGGCACACAAGCAAAGCAAGGAATGAATTCAGTGCTTCCCCTGGGCAGGCGGGTGTTCAGCCATCTCCAGGAGAGCAGGGCCCCATCACACCTAACGGTGACTTGGGAAGACAAATGCCATCACTGCAAACGTTGGCCCCATTCCTCCTTCTTCCCCTGCCTTCTATACTGAGCATGATGCCACATGGTCTGGAATGTCCCTTTGGTCAGTTTGGGTCACCTGTCCCGGCTGTGTCTCCTCCCAACCTCCCAAGCACCCCCAGGCTCCTCCCCAGCATGGCAGCACAAAAATCAGAACAGGCCTTGGCTCTGTGTAAGCCCTGCTCAGCAATAACAAAAACATCTCCACATTATCATCACTGCGTTCAGCACAAATCCAAAACACAGCCCCCTACCAGCCACTGTGAAGAGAATTAACCCTACCCCAGCCAGACCCAGTACAGTAGTTTCCTGACTAGCAACTGAAGTTCTTTGAGATGGTTTGTCCATGTGTATATTCACCTCCTGGCTTCATCCTCCTTGGCCAAAGCAAGGTTGATAAGATGTAAAGGTCTGTGGTAGATAAATCTGTGCCTACCCTACATCTGATGAAGGGTCTGGTAGTAGGATTATGAGTGCTTTGTAAGGCAAATACTCTTTGTGCTCTTCAAGTCTTCTAGTCAGCTAAAACATGGCATTAATGTGGACTGTCTTCCACAGAGAACCTGTTACTGCTTGGAGCTTATTCCTGCACTTGTGTGCTGCTAATCTATGGATTATGTTTTCTCTGGTTTAATCAATGTATGGTATGAGCAATACCTGTAATAAAAGTTCATAGTCCTTCTTGTGAACTTGGCATGGAATTACTTGGTAGTAGGACCTGACATGCCAGCTGTTGGACTCAAGGGGATAACAGGGAAACTGTCTGAAAAGGTTAGATCCCAGTCTGTCCAAGTTAATTTGCTAGCCTTAGTAGATTGTAGTACCACCTGTCAGATGTTATCTGCACGTCTTTATTTTCTCTCATATTCTGTAATTTCATATGAATTTTGCACATGCCTTGCACAAACATGTTTATGAATTTTAATGGCTGAGGGAGCATTGCACAAAAATGACATTTAGTAATTTTTCCAAGAGTCATTCCCATTAAATATGTCAAGTTTTATGCTCATAGGGGTTAAGTGACTTGTTCTAGATGAGCACTTGTGTCTCAAAGCATTTTTATGAATTACAATTGTTATGGTAAACTAACAATTTGTCCACAATAACTTTTGAAATGGGTATTGCATGATAAAATATATTTATAAAATATTTAAAAACAAACAAAATCTCCCTCAATAACCTCAGAATCTTATCCTTAAGACTGTTCCCCACCATAAACTTACTCCTGTAATTTCAGTGCTGGGTTTTGTCTTAAAATGTCAGCTATAGTTCAGTTACAAAATAAATGTAATTTAAATTCATGTTTTGAATGAGCTTTCAGATGCTAAACGTAATGGTTATTATCACTGGGATTAGAATAAAGGCTTAAGAGCTAATATGTAGCTCTAACCCTGAGGTCTTCCTGTGTCTTGTTGAGAAGATAACAGAAAATGTGCTGATGCTTATGCAAGGTAGGCTGGCTGAAGCAGTAAACACCAAAGGAAGGGGATTACTGAGAACTAGCAGATAGAACATAGTGTTTACAGTATTAAATGCAGCAATTACAGTAATAAATCAGAGTGAAACATCTTGGGTTACCAATATATCTTAAAGTCTAAGGTCTTCCTGTATCTTGTTACAGAAATAAGGTAAAATGTTCCGATGTTATATCCAGGACTAAATGTGAGCGAAGGATTATTGGTACCTGGTGGAGGAAGAGCAAGGCTAGACTATTGAATGTGGTTAGTCACAGGGTCATTTGTGGGTTGGCAGGAGTAGGAACGTTTTTTATAATGCATGGGTAATGACATTAAAGGAACATTTATGTGCTGCTAAGAATGTCCCCTAATAAATACAAAAAATGTTTACTGTCTACCAATTGTCGGTTAGTGTGCTCTGGTTTTCCTTTGTTCCTACATAAATACAAATCTGGTCATAGCTTCATCATCATGAGGAGAGGAAGAAGGAGCTCATTTGATTTGAATATTCTTACACATCAGTTAGCCATTGCTGATCATGTGTAACAAGGTACAAGGATATGTATGAATAAACAACTGAGAAGTTGGTTGAAATGATAATTCAACCATAAATCTGAAAATGCGTGAAAGATAATGATGGGGTCTAACAGTCCCAGTTTCTGGAAAAGGCAGTATTTTTTGCCCTAAAGTCTTGTGCACTCAAGTGGTAAAGAAAATGGTTGACCTGATTTATTTCAAGATGGACTTTTAGTAATGTTCCGTATAAGCAGCTAGAAGAAGGAGAAATCATGAAATAAAGACAGTAGTGAATCAAACTAAATGGGATAGGAAGACACAAAAAATAAAATGAGATGAGCTTTTTTCTTCCATCAAACCTCATGTTTCATATTCTAATAGTTCAGATATTAGAGAGAGAATTCATTTTTTACATGTTGAAAGTACTTACTTCATCAAGACGAATCAGGACTTGAAAAGTCAAGAAAATATAAATTAAGTGAATGGGCAGCATGATTCAGGTGAAATTCAGGACAAGTAAATTGAAAGGAATATAATGAAAGTTCCTACCAGGATGTGTCAGAAAGTGAGCACTGCAGATGACCACAAGGTTTTGGGAAGGGGTGATGAAAATACTCAAAACTGGAAAAAATCACATTTAGAAAGGATCAAGATTTTACTCTTAACACTGAAAGCATATAATGTATCTGCTGGTTTTCACAAAAGAAACAAAAAACAGTAGAAAAAGTCTGCTGTTTTTAAAAGATGTGAGAATGTATTATTAAAGTGAGGGTAATTGAAAACCAAATTATTTTTTAATGCAGTATATATCTATCTTGTGGAAACAGGGAGGTGTTAATGTCAAAAGGATTAAACAAAATTGATTGTCTATGTGTCTAGTTTTTATAACTGACTTTAAATATTCTGTAGGTAGTACTAAACCTCATGCTTCAAAGCTGAAACAATTTTGATCTTGAAGATCTGGATGAGACCTGAGATATATATTTAAGAATCGGAACATTAATCCATGTTCCTCCTTTTTGTAGGATTCTTATGCCTTCCAATGAGGCACCTAGAGTTGGGTGCTTAGTGTAGACTACACAGTTTAACTCTGGTGGGAGCATATCTGAAAAATACAGTTCAATACCCATCTCTTTTGAGTTTTAGACTATGCACAGTCAAATGTATACAAGATAAGCCTCTTTTTTCAAATAAGGAAACTTATTTGGTTGAAGAACTTTAAAGTGTTTGACTGTATACTATGTGTGTATAATACGAAACATTTCACACCAATAAAAACAGGTTCAGAAACTTCTGTACTTGTCACATAAATCTTTTAATAGCAAGATCTTTAAAAGGCAACTGTTAGCGAAGGCATAGCGCAAATGTTCAAAGGATGTGAGAGCAGTGGCTTTGTGTTGTCTTTCTGTAGAACTATAATTAAATGGTATCTAAATATTTTAATATTTATATGGTCTCTCAGTCTGTTTCGTGTGCAGCTGTTTTGCCAAGAAATTAGAATTAATTAAAACCTGCAAGTATATAAAAGGTCTGTGACAGGGAGCTTTTATGATAAAGAAGTACAGTTCACCAAGAAGCTTTTCCTCATCTTTGCTTCGTATCTTTTGTATCTATTTTGATTTGTGTAAATTTTAGGAGTCAACCATGACTGAGTAAATGCCATCTGTTAGCTCTGTAACATGCATATAATGTTTTGGCTTTTTTTTTTTTGAAGTGAATGAATTTTTAGTATCAGAAGGCCCTGTCCTGCTGGATATGCGTATTAAGCACCTAATGAAAGCAAAGGAATTAACACAAGCTACTGCCCTGGCAAAACTCTGCTCTGACCATCCAGAAATCAGTGCAAAAGGCAATTTCAAACAAACCTACCTGGTCTGTCTTTGTTCAGGATCACCAAATGAAAAGCTAATGGAAGAAGTAAGTAAATAATGAAGAATTTTTTTTCTTAGACTTTTTTCTTTAATGATAGTAAAGTCACTAATCATAAGCTGGTGTTCTGTAAAAGAGGTTTTTCTTTTAAAATATGATCTAAAATATTTTTGGTATTCTTTTTTTTCTTTTCATTCAAGTTACTTTTAAGCTGAGTAGTAATGACTCAAAACACTGATGAAAGTGTCTTACTAGGTCATTAGTGGGCATTTTCTGGCTGTGCCACAACTTTGTGTTTGATTTTGTGTGAAGTATTTTAAAACTCTGCCTCAGATCTCATTAGTAAAGTGAAGTTAATCATTTTCCCATTCTTATTACTTTAACTATATTGCTTTTCATGCATACCTAGTACATAGAATGGGGCCCTTTAGATGCCACTTGCAGTTCAAAGAATAAATGTAACTTAACCCAAATGCCTGGGTGCAACTGAAGGTGAAATCAGGTATTTGATCTGGTTTGTAATATAAAATCCTTCTAATTTAAATACAGAAGTCAGAGAGGAGATGGCAGCTTTGCTCTTTTGTATTCTTTCAGGTGGCATCTTAATTTCTCATCCCACTCCAGAGTTTTAGCTGAGCTTTTTTTCCTTCTTGAAGGAAAACTAACTGCAAATGTCACTTCTCTTGTCTGCCTGTGTCTCTCTGCTGTCTTTTTGTTGCTGTCATCTTTTTATGTTAAATATTAAGCCTATTGCAATTGAACCTAAAGGGTAAGAGCTGTGCACTGGTTAGAGCTGGAAAAGTTTCCTACCCTAGGTGTAGACTAAATTCTAAGATGACAGCTTCTCACCAAGGATGTTCTTCAGATACTCAGTAGAATTGGATCAGTCTTGGTTTCCCAGCTCTGGCTGCCGCAGACCCTGTCAGAACAGGCTCAGGAGGGGCTGACAGGGCTGTGCAATCTTATCTTTGTTTGCTGGAGACATACAATGGAACTTGGAATTTATGACCCTGCAAATAGGCTTCCTTCATTACTCAGCCCCCCCACAGAATGGGCTCATTCAATGAATGAACCGTGAATCCCCTGGACAAAAGGAATGGGTTAGGCTTGTTTCTTTGGATGCCATAACGTACAGATAAGTTCAGACTGGGTTATCAGAGAGAACCTAATTCAGGTATTTCTGAGCTTCAGATTGCTTAGATTTGCAGCTTCAGCTGCAGCACTCTTTGCAGTATTGCTAACCATTTTGGAAAGATGATGTATTACCAAGAGAAGGCAGGTAAGTTTTAGCATGTCAAGGTGGACTTAGGAACTGAGGAGGACAGTCATTTTGTAGTGTGAGAACAGTAAGAAAATAGAGGAAAAAAAGAAGTATATTATTGGCGTGGAAATTTTTATATCCATTCAGAATAGGCAGGAAAGTAACATTTGAGCTCATTTTCAGCTTGGATTAGTCTAATAGTTTCCTTCAATAATATGAAGAATTCAGACCTGCAGTATGTGAAATGCTAGACTGACAAACTTGATGGCTGGACTTACACAAACCTTTGCTGGAAACAGGGTCCATTAGGAAGTGGGAGAGGCTGGAAAAGCTTTTTATGGAAAAAAAGTTCCCTTTAAGCTTTTAATTGATAGTCCTTGTCTGAGATGGGGCACTGAGCAAAGGAGAACTTCAGTCTAAATTGCTATTACAGTTACACTGTTCCACGTTTGAGAAGTATAGTTTTCTTTAGAAGATGACTTTGAGGCTATTAAACCTCAAATGACATTCAGTGAAAGGCTGTTGGTATATTTACAAAGTGTCAATTTAGAGGTGTAAAAATAAGTAGTTGTGCTATTCAGAATTGTAGTTTGATCGCTGGAGACCGTGGTGCCCAACCCAGCTGTGCTGCCGCCTCACCCGGAGTGCCAGACCAGCTGGGTGTTTGGGTGAGCACTTCTGTCTCTTGCTTTGGGTGGTCTTGTGATTCTTCAAGAGAGACTTCCAACAGTGCTGTTGTCATAGTCAAGCTATTCTTCAACTGCTGGTGTCAAAGAATAAGTACCAGCATGTCCTGCCAGATGCACTAATTGATGTAATCAAACCAGTCTGCTGAGAATCAAAGTAGACAGTAGTAGTTACAGCAAGTGCAGTGATTCAGTACAGCTGTCTAGGAGTACTGAGCAACTGATTTTTCCTTTGATTTGCCACAAAACTAAGTACTTCCATTGGTATTTGAACAAATAAATTCTGTTGTACAGACTGTAGTGTTCTTCTAGAACAGCATTCAGGTGACCTGCTTCTTACTGTACAGCTTTCCTTTTCTTCATATCTTCCATTTTTTAAAAAGTACTAGAACATTCATGTTAAACCTCAGATTCATTAAGCACCCAGCTTGTTGTATTAAAGCAGTAGTAACATCAGTGACAAGAAAACTGAATTAAAATTCCAGGTAATTTTCTTTTTTGTGTTAAGCTGTAATTTAAAGTTGTAAGTCTGCATATCACTATTATCATATGTATGTGATATATATGAATAATTAATGTACTATAAAATTCTTAGGTGACTGGGACACTAGATACAAATAACTCATATGTCGAAGAAACAAGTTTATATTCACTTTAATAAAACAGTCTGGTGGCATAATGAGTTTTGATGCTGCCTAGAAATGTACTGATTTGCTTTCAAGCTCATCTCTATCCAACTGTTAAATTAAAGTTCTGAATTGTTGTCTTCTTGCAAAGGCTAATGTGACTGTATGTCTGAAAATGAAACCACTTTCTTAGTCTGGTTCTGCTTCTCTTTCTTCCCTTCTAGATTGCAGAAGTAGATTGCAAAGATGCTCTAGAAATGATCTGTAACCTTGAATCTGATGGAGATGAAAAAAGTGCTCTGATCCTGTGTGCAGCATTTCTGTCTCGCCAGCTGCAGCAAGGGGAGATGTACTGTGCCTGGTGAGTTTGAATCTCATCTGAGAACAAAAACTTAGTCTGGGGAAGATACATAAGCCGTAAGTTAACTTTCTTTAGCTGATAAAATCTGTGAGCTAAACAGAAAGGAGATAAGACTCTTGGAAAGCTAAAAATGAAAAGAAGTGGAATTTGCAAGATAAGCATCCATTACATGAATTTGAAGGTTGTTTGTATGATGAGGTAAATACCAATAGCTGGTCAATAATTTTTCTGTAGAAATAAGAAATTTAATATCTGCAGGCAACTGGTCAGCATTATGTCAGCATTTAATGTGTAAGTACTGTTCCTTCTGTCCTGGAATAACACAGTGTTTCTTTTTCTAACAAACTTACAAAGGAAGCAGCTCTTTACTACTACTACTATAACCACAGTAATAAGGTAGATGAAGATACTGTTTAGGGCTTGCTTTCATTAATGTGGGAACAAATAACTGGTCTTTGTTGGCAGATATTTGAGCTGTTAGGGTTTGAATTTCCTTCTGCTAACTAGCAAACCTGTACAATTCCTGAAGAATTTGCTTTGTGCATCTCTGTTTTATGTGCGGCAGCAGGAGAAAACTGGTAATGCAGGATTTTGCTTTAAGAGATTCTGCTAAAGTTTTGGGGGTTACAGCATTCCACAAGGTACTAGTACTCTTGGTTATTCTCACCTAAGGACAAATGAACAAGTGAGATAATGTTGATACTGTGATACTGTTTGGCTTTGGGGGTTAATTTCTCACTAAATAACAGTCATATTCAGCTCTTAAAGCAGAGCAGCTTTAGAAAAAGTGGTATCTACCACAGAGAAAAGCCAATTTTCTATAGCTGTTAGTAATTACTAAGAGTTCAGAAGTGTACAGTTCCAGTCTGTGAATAGTAAACTACTGTGCAAGACTTTCTTTTTTCCAAGACCGCATTGTGAGTAAATATGTAGCATAAATTGTGATAATACTGGTTTTATTCTGAACTGTCCTTCTGGAATTGAGTCATTGTCATAATTTTGAAATTTAGATACTTAATAGTGTGGGTATTTTAATAAAAGCTTTTCTCTCTAAGATAAGGTGTGAATAAATTTCAGATTTTTTCCTCTCCCAAAGACAAAATGGAAGCTGTTCTTAGCCTTGCATTTCTTATGATCAGATTAGTGGTTGCATTGATGGCCCTGAAATATTGTTCTCTTGTTCTAGGGAACTGACTCTTTTCTGGAGTAAACTGCAGCAAAGGGTAGAGCCTTCTATTCAAGTGTATCTAGAGAGATGTCGTCAACTTTCTGTGTTAACTAAGACTGTTTATCACATTTTCTTCTTGATTAAAGTTATTAATTCAGAGGTAAGGATACTCCTGAAAGAATATTTTTGGCACTTTTAATGGAAATGTAATCAGGAAAATTTATGAAAGCTTCTTCGACATCCTGTCTTTCTGTGTAGCATCAGTTTTGGGGCAATCCTGACTGGTTTTAGGAAAGGCGATAGCAACTTCCTTCTTGCAGGTACATTATTAGTTGATTCATTTTGAATCATTAAAACTTTGGTTCCTTTGGAAAAAAAGAGTGGGGTTAAACAGAAAAGCTGGATGCCACAACTGAGATGAAGAAAACACTAAAGGTGAGGTTATAACCTCTAGGTTTGCCCATGTCCTCTAAATGTGGTATTTTCTGTAAGCAGGCCCTAACATTCCTCGCCATTATTTTCCATATTTCAAAAATTACAGAAAATTGAGAGGATAGGCTTATGAAGAAAGGAAATGAAAGGTGTATATTAATATAAAAGAAAAGGAAAATTACAGGAAGTTTAGAAAATAAAAAAGAAACTATACCAAAAAAACCCCAAAATAATAACCCAAAACCTTTTGAATTGCCACTTAGGAATGCAGTTTATTTTGATAAATGAAATACTTGTCATTTGTGGGCTTAGATCCAATGTTGTTTAAAACCCTGCTCATCTCTCCCAGCTAACCTTGTCATCTAATTTTGTTAGTTTCTTTAGGAGTTGCAATATTTAATACTGATAGCTAAATTGAGCTCTTACGAAGATTTCTGTAAGTTGGGATATTCATTCTAAGCATAAAAATTCCTGTTTTCCTTTTTCAATGTTCTTGTATGGCTCATCATGGGCTTCTAAATTTAAAGATTCTTCCTCACTCCAATCCCCCCCGAAAGACCTGAAATAGGATTGGAATTAAGAGAGGGGGAGGAAAATAACTTTCACAGAGTCTTGTGACATTAAGATCTCTGCCTGCTCCATGCCATATTGATTTTTCTCCAGTGAGCATTTGATCATGTAATTGTTGGCAGAAATTGGAGACCATGCAGGTAGTAGACTTGTACATTCATAAATTTGCTGGACTTTATTCTCATGTATGCCGCAGCCTCTCTTGTGCATCCCTGGCAGCACAAAGAGCTTGTAAGGTGGATGTAAATGTAAATGGTGTTGCCTTAGGGTATGAATGAGTAAAGACCACATGACCTTTAGAACATTCAAATGATGGAACATTTAACGAAACTTAACTATACTTACTGCTTTCAGTTGGACTGAAGCCGTGTGTTCAGTTGACGTCAGTTGACTTTGAGGTGACATGTTTTTAAATAATAACCTTTTACCTTAACTGATCTCCGAATTACAGATCTTTCTGAAGATCACGTTTTTCTTTAACTGCAGCAATTTTTACTGTTTGAAATCTACCCAGTGTTAAGCTGATGTTTCATAGGAGCTCATCTCAAATACCTGTGGCACAACTGACAGGCTTTATTCCAAGGAAAAGGCTCAATATTGCTCTAATATAAACCAAACATCTCTAACATACAGTCCCACAGTCCTCAAACTAGACAGAACAGACAATTAATTTGTCTTTTTAGTTGTATGTAAACTTCCACATTTTTTTAGTAGCATGAAGACAAATTATGCAACTTAAGCAATAGCATCTGAAGAAAATCCATTATGTTTCTTAAGGTAAAAAGTATTACTGTGAACCCCAGGTGTATTTTTTCTGACAGTGAGGATTGAATAATGACATATTTTACTTAAAAGTATAGAAAGAGTTAGATAAGCTGACTTACTAAAATTAGTCTTGCTTTACAGATTGATGGTGCTGGACTTGCAACCTGCATTGAACTGTGTGTGAAAGCACTGCGCTTGGAATCCAGTGAAAATGCGGATGTCAAGATATCTATTTGCAAGACTATCTCCTGCTTGCTCCCAGATGATTTGGAGGTCAAACGTGCTTGTCAGCTGAGCGAATTTCTTCTGGAACCCACTGTGGATGCGTATTATGCTGTTGAAATGCTATATAATCAGCCTGACCAGAAGTATGATGAAGAAAATCTTCCAATACCAAATTCTTTGCGCTGTGAGCTCTTACTTGTACTGAAAACTCAGTGGCCTTTTGATCCAGAGTTCTGGGACTGGAAAACTCTAAAGCGTCAGTGTCTGGCACTTATGGGAGAGGAGGCATCCATCGTGTCATCCATAGATGAACTAAACGATAGTGAAGTTTATGAGAAGGTTGAGGATGGCCAAGAAGATAGTAAAGACACTTCTCTGAATGGGCTCGCTGGCATCGATGAGGCTACGAGCCTTCTTAGGGGTATCAGAGATGAAAAGCAGAAAAAGAGAGAAATCAAAAAACTCAGAGAGAGGGGGTTCATATCAGCTAGATTTAGGAACTGGCAAGCTTACATGCAGTATTGTGTGTTATGCGACAAAGAATTCCTAGGTCATAGAATAGTTAGACATGCACAAAAACATTATAAAGATGGAATTTACAGTTGCCCTATTTGTGCCCAAAATTTTAATTCTAAAGAAAACTTTGTTCCCCATGTAACTTTGCATGTGAAAAAATCTAGCAAAGAGAGATTGGCTGCTATGAAACCACTGAGGAGACTGGGAAGACCTCCTAAAATAGCAACTGCCAATGAGAATCAGAAAACTAATTCTGTATCCAAACAGGAGCAGCGACCCATCAAGAAGAACAGTCTCTATTCAACAGACTTCATTGTGTTTAATGATAACGATGGCTCAGATGATGAAAATGATGACAAAGATAAACCTTACATACCTGAGATAGTGCCAGTTCAAAAGCCACCCCCTGTTAATGAATTCACCTGCCCTGTAACACTTTGTCAAAAAGGCTTTAAATATTTTAAAAATCTAATAGCACATGCAAAGGGCCATAAAGATAATGAAGAAGCTAAACGTTTTCTTGAAATGCAGAGCAAAAAAGTGATTTGCCAGTACTGTAGACGACATTTTGTAAGTGTTACTCACCTGAATGATCATTTACAAATGCACTGTGGCAGCAAGCCTTATATCTGCATACAGATGAAATGTAAGGCTGGCTTTAACAGTTATGCTGAACTGCTGACCCATAGGAGAGAGCATCAAGTCTTCAGAGCTAAGTGTATGTTTCCCAAATGTGGCAGAGTGTTTTCTGAAGCCTATTTACTCTATGATCACGAAGCACAACACTATAATACCTATACCTGCAGAGTCACGGGCTGTGGGAAGGTGTACCGCTCACAGAATGAACTGGAAAAGCATGTTGAGGACCACAACAAGCAGCCTGAAAAAGAAGAGCAGCCTGAAAACCAAACTAATCAGCCTGATCTTAGTCTGCCTTCTAAAACTAATGAAAGTACTGATGGAGTTGCAGTTAAAGAGGAATTGACATCTCCAGCTGAAAACCGAAGTAGTTTCATTGAAGGAGAAAATGTCTGGACCCAAATCAAAGCAGAACCAGTTGGGAATGAAAGTGTAAATGCATCAGTGAGTGTACTGCAGCAAAGCAATTCCCTGTCTAATGCTGGTTCAGAGCAGTCTCCTATGGGTTCAGTGAAGACAGAAGAGACAGTTCCAGCAGGCAGCATTAAGCTGTCTGTTGTTAACCAGAAGATCCGAGATAACTTTGTAAAAAGAGGTAAATTGGCTGCTACTGCCAGTAAAGTAGATACTACTAAACCTGGGGTCCAGCAGTTGTGCCCATCAGTTGACTCTTGTCCTCCAGTTTTCCAAGAGAGAAAGGAAGAAGACTGTCTCAGTCAGACTCAGAATATTCAAACTGTTTCTGTGACCTCAGACACATTAAAACCAGAAGCCCTTGAATCAAAAAACTTAGAAAGACAAGTGAGCATTGTAAATCCATTCAGCATGCAGAATCAGACAGGGTATCGAAACGGTGTACCCATTTCCAAACTTGAAATTGAAGACAGTATTAAAGCTGCAGCTAATCTATATAACCTGCCTTTAAAAACTTTAGAAAGTATTACGTTTATTCCATCACAGCCTAACATAAATAGCTCTTTAGTTCCAGCTGTGTCACCAGCAGCCCCAATTCAGAAATTTAATTGTCAGGTTGAGGGGTGTACTCGAACATACAATTCATCACAGAGCATTGGCAAACACATGAAGGCAGCACACCCTGATGAATATGCTGCTTTTAAAATGCAGCGTAAAAATAAGAAACCACGAAAATCCAGCAATCTGCAAAATGTGCCGAATGATGGGAAGATTGTATATCTTATGCCATCACAAGTGGGCAATCCCAGTGGTGCTGCTTTTACTGCACAGAACAAATCAAATTTGAATCCCACCTGTTCCAGTCAAGTGCAACATGTCTCAAGTACTCTTTTCCCAACCCACGTAGAAAATTTGGCGAATCCTATGTTGCCTATAGTGGAAAGTGTCATAAATCCAAATTTGTCTACTCGTATTAAAAGTGAGCCTGAGAGTGTTTTATGTTCACAAATGGAAAATTTGTCTGCTGCAACCTTACCTTCCCAGTTGGATGATCTGGCAAAAACAGTTATGCCTCTGAATATTGATGGTGGTTCAGATCCTTTTCTTCCTTTGCCTGCAGAAAATGGTCCGATGTCTCTCTTTCCTTCATCAGCAGAGAATCCTCCAAATTCAGTCTTCTCACAACTGGAAAATAACACAAATAGCTTTTCTTTGCAACTAGAAGGAAACACTAGTTCTGCTTTCCCAAAAGAGGAAAGTGTTGATCAAATGTTTCCCTCACGATTGAGTAATGAAAGTAACTTCAGTGAAACTAGTTCTCAACATCCAGCTTCAGAAAAGGTGAAAAAAGATCGTGGCAGGGGCTCAAATGGGAAAGAAAGGAAGCCAAAACATAACAAGCGGGCAAAGTGGCCAGCAATAATTAGAGATGGCAAATTTATCTGTAGTAGGTGTTTCAGAGTTTTTACTAAT
Organism: Corvus brachyrhynchos; assembly: GCF_000691975.1. NCBI lineage: Eukaryota > Metazoa > Chordata > Aves > Passeriformes > Corvidae > Corvus > Corvus brachyrhynchos. Next base: position 4,300,992 of record NW_008239767.1, read on the forward strand.
CCTAGATCACTTGGTGGTCACTTATCAAAGAGGTCTTATTGTAAGCCTCTTGAAGGATCAGAAATTTCTCCAGAAGCTCTGCAGGCTAATGGACAATCTTTGCTTGCCAGTATGATTCTTTCTTCAAATTCATTGAACTTGCAGCAACCCCAGGAGTCTGCCTTCAATCCAGAGACGTGTTTTAAAGATCCATCGTTCCTCCAGATACTTGCAGCTGAAAATCGTTCCACACTGCAGACTATGTTTCCACGGGCAAATGTGACTAACTTTAATACCAGTGGGAATGAGGAAGGTAATCAAATTATAAAACAAGCCTTGGAAACTGCAGGCATCCCGAGTACCTTTGATAACACAGAAGTACTTCCACGTGTGGTTACAACAAGTTGTGTCTCTGGTACAACTCAGATAAACACAGCTGTTCTCCCCAGCTCGGCTGCGCCCCCTCTGCTGCAGACAGTCTGTAACCCCAGTACCCTGCTGACAGACCAAAACAGGACCCTCAATGCCAAAATTCCTCCACTAAACGAATGCAAGAGTTTGCCTGTTTTTGCAACAGAGGACTTAATGCTAAAGACCATTGAAAATGGCTTGTGTCCTAGCTCATATTCTAACACTGTTGCAGCAGCACAAAACTTTGCAGGGAACAGTTCACGAGCTTCAGTTATAAGTAGTCCCAAGAATTCGGGATCAAGCAACTTGAATAAGAAGGGAACCAGCTCTTCAAAGAGGAAGAGAAAAACACCTACACCCCTGGTTGTGCCCAATACATCACAGAAAGTAGCAGTAAATAATGCAGCAGTGATGGGACTTGTAACGAAAAGCACTGAAGGAAACATGCAAATACAGGGAGAAAGTTTTCAGTCCAACTTGCTGGCAAATTGTGGCTCTCAAACGGTGGTGGAAAACCTTGCGCAGAAACTCAATAATGTTGACAATCAGTTATTCATGGCCAGTATCAAAGAGAATTTTAAAACAAATCTTGAGGCTCATACAGTTCTGCCCCCTTTAACAGTAAAAACTGAAAATGGGGATTCCCAAATGATGGCTGTAAATTCTTGTGTGCAGGCAAATTCAGAAGAACAGATTTCACAAGACAGTGTTATGCAGAACTTTGAAAAAACCCTGGAAATAATTAAAACTGCTATGAATTCACAGATGCTTGAGGTGAAAACTGAAATTCAGGATACTGTTGCTGCTTCAGGACTGAACTTGCAAGTAACTAACGCACAGGCTTCTTCAGAAAGTTCTGCACACAGTGTAAAACTACCCACTACTACACAGTTTGCTGTGCACGCAGGGAATGTTACTGCTGCAAAGGGTAGCTCTGCTCAGTCTGAGATGTCTCAAAAGGATGATACTCAAATATCAGAAATTTTGGAAGGCTTGCAAAAACTGAAGCTAGAAGATGATTCTCTTGTTCCCATCTCTGAGACTGTTTCTCAGTGTCCTCCAGCAGATAAGCCAGCGCCAGCTGTTCCTGTTTTATCAGTTGAAAACAAACCCCTCATCCAGATATCTCCAGAGGCAAGTAACATTCAATTTAGTGATAGAGTTAATAAGCCTTTTGTATGTCAGAATCCTGGCTGCAATTACAGTGCTATGACAAAAGATGCATTATTTAAACACTATGGCAAGATCCATCAGTACACTGCAGAAATGATACTAGAAATAAAGAAACATCAACTAAAGTATGCCCCATTCAAATGTGTTGTAGCTACCTGTCCAAAAACATTCACAAGAAACTCTAATCTCCGAGCACACTGTCAGCTTGTACATCATTTTACAACAGAGGAGATGGTAAAATTAAAAATTAAGAGGCCTTATGGCAGAAGATCTCAAAATGAAACTGTAAACACAGTCCCACAGCCTGTTGAAATAAAAACTGTGCAGACACTAGTAATAGAAAACAAAACTGTAGCTCCATTGGTCAAAGAAACTCAGATAAAGGAAGTTGCAGAGCCTGTAAAGGTATTGGAAAAACTTCTACCAGAAAATAATATTCCTGAAATACTGGAAAAACCTCCCCAGGTGGTTTCTGTTCCACTGGAGCAGCATAATGCAGCATCTTTTGATAGTATGCAGGAGCAAGCCAAAGTACGCAAGGCTAGGAAGCACAGGAAGGAAAAAGAGGAGAGGAATGGTAGGAAGCCCGTAACAAAATCTTTGGAGTTTCCCACTAGATACAGCCCATACAGACCTTACCGGTGTGTCCATCAGGGCTGCTTTGCAGCTTTCACAATACAACAAAACCTAATTCTTCATTACCAAGCTGTGCACAAATCAGACCTCCCTGCCTTCTCTGCTGAAGTGGAGGAGGAAAATGAGCAAGGCAAAGAGGAACGTGAGGAGGTGGAAACCAAACCTGCTGTCAGAGAGTTCAGGTGTGAGGTGAGTGACTGCTCTCGTATCTTCCAGGAAGTTACCAGCTTGATACAGCATTATATGAAGCTTCATGACATGACCCCAGAGCAAATAGGAAACATGAAATCAGCCCCAGAGGTGGGAAGGTTTTTTTGTGACCAGTCTCAGTGTAAGTGTTCGTTTACAGCATATCTAAACTATGTTGTGCATCTTGAGACGGATCACAGTGTTAAGATAAAGCCAAACAAAGTAGAAGATGATGGCATGTTCAAGTGTGATTGTGAAGGCTGTGACCGTATTTATGCTACCAGGTCTAACCTCCTGAGGCATATTTTTAACAAACATAATGACAGGCATAAAGATCATCTGATAAGACCCAGGAGACTGACACCAGGCCAGGAAAACATTTCAAGCAAAGCAAATCAGGAGAAACCATTGAAGTCTAAACAGAGAGGACTCAAAAACAGATCAGGAAAAGAAGGCAACAGGCTGTCAGTGAAAACAAAACGAAAGAAAAACTTGAACTTGGAAAACAAAAACTCAAAAGGAATACAGGTTCAGGAAAATAAGGCTTATTCACTAAAACGCGGAAAGTATGTATATTTAATAAAGACCAGAAATGATGCCTTATCAGAATGTACGAGCAGGTTCATAACTCAGTATCCATGTATGATAAAGGGATGTTCTTCCGTAGTCACAAGTGAAAGCAACATAATAAGGCATTATAAATGTCACAAGCTGTCCAAAGCATTTACTTCCCAGCACAGGAATCTTCTTATTGTATCTAAAAAACACTCTGTCTCCCAAGTAAAGGAAGCCTCTTCTGAGCAAGAGGAAACTGATAAAAAGACTGATGTGAAAGAGCCTGAACCGAGTTTGATAGCGAGCAATAATGATTCAAGCACAACTACCTTACCACAAAAGGAAACTGAAAAAGGTGAGAAGGATGAAGTGGATGAACTGACAGAACTATTCATTACTAAACTAATTAATGAGGATTGTTCAACTCCTGAAAATCAAGCAAAAATCTCTTCCAGTGTAAATAGTGATTTGCAGGAGACTAGCTCCTGCCCCTCAGAGAAGCAAAAATCAAACAACCTGAAAAGAGCAAATAAAGAGAAAAATGTATCTCAGAGTAAGAGAAAGAGAGCCGAGAAAACAGAGGAAGCACTGCCCAGTGACGTGAGTAGCCTGCACAAGGAGGAAGAGACTGCTGTCGCCATTCAAACGGCCGAAGAGCAACCTGCCACTTTTGACTGGAGCTCGTTCAAGCCAATGGGTTTTGAAGTGTCGTTCCTCAAGTTTCTTGAAGAATCTGCTGTGAAGCAAAAGAAAAACTCTGAGAGAGACTACCATAGCAGCGGAACCAAAAAAGGATCCCATTCGAACTCACGGAAAGCCAGTGAGAAGGCCCCTGTAGCAAGTGATAACGTCACTTGGTCATGTTCTGAAACTGAAACCCTTGTACCGTTTGCCAACCCATCACGGCTTCCATGTGGTGATAATGTAAAGATCGTGTTAGACAAGACTCTTAAAGACTGCACTGAGTGTATGCTGAAGCAGCTTCAGGAAATGAAACCTGTTGTCAGTTTGAGAAAGCTTGAAGGACGTTGGGAGGATAATCCAGAGGTTATAGCTGCAAAAGTAATTGTTTTGGGTACTGAGGAAGGGGAATCAAAATACTGAAAACCTAATGTGTTTAACCGTGACCTGTAATAGAATTTATTTTGAATAGGAAGCCATCAAGCATGCTAGTAACTGTGGAGCTCTTTTATTTTGAAGTGATTTAATCTAGCAAAAAACATGACATGAGTCATGTAAATGTTTTATTTGTTTTTTATCCCTATGGGACTTAAAGAACAGAGTAATTGCTTCAGTTTTGTAAATACTTGATCAAGACCTCAACTTTCTATCAGATTGTCCTTTCCATAAACTAAATCTTTGTGAGTTGTCTGTGATTGGTATCTTTCACCAGGTTACTTCTCATGTATAACAGTTTTCTTTATTTGTAGATACATTTTTTTTGTATATATTTATTATTGTAAATCATTTGCTGCCACCAGCAGTCTGTAAGTCTAAACTATTAAATGACACATTTATATTCGGAATTTTAATTTGTAACTAAGTGAGCAAGTTTTTAAAACTGTCCTTTAATCATTTTAAATTAAGAACTTTTGAACTAAAGCTAGCTAAGTCTGCCATATCCAGTTTATTTTGCATAAGACATTTATTTACAGAAGAAAAGCTGGATAAGATCACATTTCATAGGTTAAACATACTGACACACTCTCATTTTTGTAAATTTTAACATCCAGTATCTATGGATGATATTCATATGTAGTTAACACAAATATAATAGTTTTCTTATAGCTACATTTTTCATTGCTTTTAATTGGATACAAAGCATTTATGATTCCATAATAAAAATGGAAATGTGAATAAAAATAGTTTGCTACATCGAAGATTTAAAACAATATTTGGTATTAAAGAATCCGTTGTGAATGTGATAGAAAATTAGTAGTGTGGAGCAGTGTATATATTTGAGGTGGTGATTTGTGAAGTAGCCCAGTATTGCCTTAAATAAAAACACATTTCATTTCTTGTTTTATACATGTGATCTTATAAAGGTTATTTTTGTTTCTGTAACTTAGATTGGTGTATAGTTTAATTTTTGTTAAAAAAACAAAACAAAACAAAAAAACTTCAGAAACCGTTTTTGTAAATAGTGGGTTTATAAAACAGATGGTTTATTTTGATAATACCAGTTTGGTATCTATCTATAAAATACACGAGTCCTTACGCCATACCATTAAAAACTAAATAAACAAGGCACTTTCTGAAAGGGAAGTGAGATTGTGATCTTACAGCTAAACTCGGTGGTTGTGCTCTGTTGGTGGCATAGGCTCCCTTTGCGCTCCTCTGCCTCTTGCTGACTGTACGTGGCACCACTCTCACAACCTCTCTTTTCCACACTGGAACGAGCCTCAGAAGCGGTGCTGCTTGTAGTGCCCGGGATCGGAGCAATTCCTCTGTATGCTGCTAACTGAAATGACAGGTATCCCGTTTGTTGAGTAACCAAAAGTGTGAATGCATTGGTGGGAGCTGTCAGTACCCAGGAATCTTCAGTGTTGGTTTTCATGCGTGGTTATGTTTGACTCAGCCAGCTGGATTGTGTGGTACCAAAAACTTTTCTTGGATTATTCTCATTACTGGATGTGACCTACCTTCAGTAATATAAAACAGTCTTTATCTTGGGTGAGATTGGCTTGATTTTTTTTTTTTTTCTATAAACTTGTCTTGCTGTGTAAAGCTTTGCATTAAATGCTACACTTGATTGCTCGTAAGCTATTCACCTGGAATCTCTGACAGTTTTCCTGAATATCAGTGCAGAGGGCACCTTCCTACAACCAAATGAAGTGACTTGTTGCAAGAGTGAGGATTATGTGTGAAACAGCGGAAAGGCAACAGCATTTCACCTCGGGCACAGCCCTTGGTTTGCTACATGGTGCTAAATTGCTTACCTTCGCAGAAAGCCTGTGCTTCCATTTGAACAGAGCCCGTCGGCTCCTCTCGCTTTCCATCTCTCCCAAGTGACTAAACTCATAATTATGCCACGTTAGTAAATGAAAGGTGCAGTCTGAGAATGATAAAACCAAAACAAACCCTTGCATTTTGACTCTAGGAGTGATCATTTTAATCATTACAAGTACACAGTGCCATGTTGTACCTGCCAGAGGCCGCTGGTCCCCCTCGATGGAGCTGCTGTTGGATACCAGCCACGGTGCTTGTAGAGGGAACTTCTGCAGGGGAGAAGAGGGCAGAGATCCTCTGGAGAGGATCCACAGAGCTCGCCTGAATTCTCTTGTTTTCAGCTGTACCTAACCACTGCAGTCCCTGTCAACAGACCTCGCAACTGTTAGTCTTTAGAAGAGTATTTGTGTTGTGTAAGTTGAATAGTTTCAACATTCCCAATGATTGATACTGTATCATTTGCAGTTCTTGGACTGAGAATAGCATACAACTATTTAAGCTACGCAGTGCTATACTAGAATGCTGTTTTTAAAAAGAGAAAAGGATTAAAAAATCCAATGTCCTAAATACCCAGGAAGTAATTTCTGATTTGGATCTGAATTTCTGAGAATAAAATATTTAATGCTGTCTCATTCCAATCAATCCAATTAAAGCACATGCTGTACCCATATAGTTAGTACTTCACGGTACACTTCCTTTTAGGTGGTTACAGACAGCCTGTCCAACAGGTAAGCTTGTATGGGGTTTATTTCCTTTTTAAAAACAAACAAAAGTATTTTGAACTTAAAATGGGGAACCAAAGACAGGGTCTGATTTAAAATGTCACAGACTGCAGAGGGCAGTCTGCTTTGTGAAGCCACCTACAAAAACTCCCAAGGAAACGAGTCTGGTATTTGCATTTAGGTGTTTTACCTTGGGTAATACGGAAGGCCTCCCCCCCTAGCAGCCGTAGCATGCCTGGATAGGCAGCTTCTCTGGGGCCTGAAGCCACCCCCCTGCCCTGGGGGCTGCGGGGATGGGGCTCCGACGTGGCCAGGCCCAGCTGCACCAGCAGCACTTGAGCCTGGGGGGTGCCCCAAGGGGCCGTCGGCCCCACTGCCCAGTCCTTCTCTGTTTTCTGCCTTTTCTTTCTCCTTCCTGAGGGTCTCTGCCTTCTAGAATTGTCACCCATTAACTGTGGAGCTTTCAAGCAAAGGCGCTTTCTTTTAAGCCCCTTGTTGCCATCAGGAATGTGCTGACTAAAGCAGCAGTTCTTGCTGATGGGGAAGCAACCAAATTGAAGAGTCTATCTGGGTGCAGAGTTATGGGCGGTTTTGTGATTGAAAGACGCCTTTAAATTGACAGTCAGCCTCTGGTGCTCAGCTATGTTTATAAAGAAATCTGCTATTTTCTGAGCCCTAATTCAGTGTAAATAAGGGTAGTAGGTTTGTCCCCACATGTTTCAGGGTGGTCCTTCTCAGCACGATGGGGGGACTGTGGGTTCTAGAGCATTACACTGGGACATTTGGTCTATGGCTGTTGGATAGAAAGTGAGCAATGCTTGTACAAATAACACTGGAAGCAGTTGTTGTGAGGGGAAAGTAGTTGGCTAATTGTTGCAATTAGTTTCTGTGCCAAAGAATTAGGTGGTTGGGGCTCCCATCTGTGTGCAGAGGAGGGAGGGACAGGGGCAGGGACAGGCTATGCTGGGGTTTAGGCTCCCGAGCTGGAGAAGCTCCTGCTCATGGCTTTCTCAGCCCTGCCTGGAGCCTTGGTATGGAGATGATACAATTAAAGGGCTGGGAAATGGGGCCACTGCTACTGGAGAAGGGAGTATAGGGAAGAAACTATCAGCAAAGAGGGAAATATTTTATCTGTGTCTTTTTTTTCAAACCTCTTCTGTCCCAAGGCAAGAAGCTTACTTGGGTTTTAAAGAAAATGAGAGTCTATGTAAGACACAGATCTTTCGATGTTTGCAGGGATGTTTTGGAATAGGAATGAGGTAAATATTTTTGTACTAATGTCCATGTGGTGATCATGCTATTTCTCCACTACAGTATGGGCTCAGATCAGCTTCCTATCAATTGCTTAAATCCTTGTGGAACATAGCACTTGAGTTCATTTTTTTTAAATGTTGTCTGAGTGACTCAGAAGTTTAGGGACCAAACCTGTAAACTCATTTGAACCAAAAATGTAACGGCAAATGCCATCAGGGGTGCATGGATGAGTGAAACTTAAACTGGAGAACAAAGGCATATAAAAGCGGGGAAAGGGAAGGAGGCAGTAAAAGATGAAATGGTTGCCAAGAGCAAGGGATCAGAAAGCAGATGAATTTGTTTCTGTTCTCTCAGGTTAAGTGATGCTCATTTCCTTTTCATAGTAGCCCTGTCAAACACTCAAATTTTGCAGGACATGATGTGAAGGCTACTTGGTGATTTGCTGCGAGTGAGTCGGGTTACGTGGAGTTGGTCCATAATAATTTTTCAGAATATTTCTCGTGTAAGGTACTCGCTTTGTTAAAACTGAAGTATCCTCCAAGACTCAAAATGTTGATTTTGGAATTTATTTATCATTTCTTGGCTGTTGGAAGATAGAATTAAAAATAAAACTCTGAATATACATTCCAAAGAATTAGAGTTCTTGTTTGATGGGAAAATTTTTGGTCTGAGTGGTAATCTCTGACCAGCCACAGAGCTTTAGGGGGTGCTCTAAAACCCTTCAAGCTCTGACTTAATATACTTTTTTATTAAGAGAGCAGCTAATGCACTAGTTTTATCAGAAACCTGTGTTGGCTAAACTGTGTTTGCTTCTCTTCATTTTCTCTCAAATAAACCTTACTTTAAAAACAATGAATAAATATTTTTTCATTTATGTGCTCTTAAAAAATCTGTCCTCAGTTATTAAACCCCAGATATTTCAGAAGCATTTTTTTTCTTTGATTGTGTCGCCCTCGTCTTAATAAAATGATGCATGAAGGTCCAGATGGGCCAAGATAATTTTGGGGTTTGTTCTCAGTTACTTAAGCTGTGGCAGTCGCAGTTTCACAGGGTTCATGGGCAGTGGTTTTGCTTCATGCACCCTTTGGTGGGTTTTGTCCAGTAGCTGCAAAAGACTTTCAGACTGCATTCCTGTCATGAGCCACATTCTGTGTATGTAGAGGTTTAACAGAAAATGTTCTGACTTGTATAAAGCGCCTTGTCTCTATATATAAAGCACTGACTCGGCATCACTCAAGATTTAAAACTAACTGGCCGCAAGCTGGTATCTGAGGGACTGCTGTTGCTGCTAAATTCAGCAGCAGCAAATGTCTTTCCATATTTTACAAAAGTAGGGTTATTTTAGGGGGGAAAAAAACCCCCAAACAACAAACCCCACCTTGAAAACCACCATCAAAGTTCACAGCTTGTTCATTAGTTGCTAAAGTTCGCTCTGTACCTGCTGCTCATAAAGGTAATGCTTTGTAATCAAAGCTGAGGGGCCGGAGGGGGTCTGAGTGAAAAAAAATAGTTAACCTGCTTTTGCTACTGTTTCTTCCTCCTTATCCTGGCATGAACAATAAAATTAGTTCAGCATTCAGGCAGCTCCACTTTAGTTGTATTTCTCTAAATAGTGCATTTTGATAAGGCTCAGTACCAGATGTATGTCCAAAGGTCTTTCATTCCAGCAACAGAAAGAGAACACTACCCTAAGGGGTTTTTTAACGCACTACTTCCATTATCTTAGAAGCCTAGGTTCAACAGAATACATGTCTTAGCTAATTTCTGTCCCTTTCATGTTAGCCCAGACAACATAACAAAGAGCAGAGGTGTGTTGTGTTTAAGACACAATTTGAAATTCACGAGGAAGGAATAGATGATTCCTTTTTACTTTGTTTCTACTGGAGGCTCCTCATATTTTTAGATTTCCTGTGTTCATCTACAGCAGAGAAATCTATTGAAGGAGTAGCATATTTTCAGCCTTTACTATAGGGACCAGATTCTAGGCTATTTAATACTAGGGACTACTGGCTACTGTTCCGTCATATTATGCAGTCTGCATTCCTCTACTCAGATCCTAGGGAAGTGGGAATGATCTGTTAATTAAACGCACTTAAGTGCCACTACCACAGAGCAGAAGACAAGTCTAATGACACGGGAGCTGCTTGGTGCAGGTGACAAGGAGTTAACTCTATACCCTTGTACATGCTGCTTGCACAAGTTTGAGCAAGTGCCTTTCTTAAAGGATGCGTTTTGATGATTAATACTCTAACAACTGTAAGGGCTCAAATAATTCCAGAAGGAGGTGCTCCACAAACAGCTAAATAACCAAATCTGTCTTTATCACATGGGCTAAAGTAGATGTGTCCTCTTTTTTCCTTTTATGAGATGTTTTATGGTACTCCAGTGGAATGGACTCATGACTGTCCAGCTCACTTCAAGGCACCAGCACTCTATGCCAGCACTTTCCCATTACCATTTCAGCAGTTACCAGATCTGATCCACCCACCTGACAAATGCTGTACACCCCCTTGCTGTTCGCCTTAATCAATCCCAGGTTCTTATCTCTGCATATAAAAAGCCTCTTTTTGCTTGTACCAAAGCAATTCTGTGTAATACTCAGTACACACCTGTTTGAGCAATTGTTTCTGCATGATTTATCATAAACATCTGTGTTTATATTAAAGCTTCATGGAATTCTCAAGACTTCTACATCTCTTGTTTCAACATGAAAAGGTCTTGATGATTCTGCGTAGGACATACATAATGTAACCGATTGTATCAGCTCAATTAATGGAGAACTAATAGAGAAACAGCATTTCCTATGTAACTATCCTTGCAGTTCTGCAAAGCACTGATTGGAAAAGCAATTTGTCAAAAACAGCTTGTGTAATGGGAGGGTGGTCTCCAGCCTTCTTTCAAGTCAGCGGGGAATGTTTTTCATGTTCATCTTGCGTATTCAGAGGCAAAGATGATGAGCTGTTGTGGCATAGTCCTGCAGCTGCTGCTCTGTTGTACCTGATGAGTTCTGATTCGCAGCAATCGCTTTTTGAGCCTTGCTGTTTCTTCATCTGTCTCTTCAGGTAACATTTTATGGAGTATTTGAAAATCAGATAACTCAGTTCACTTAGATTTAACACTATGCACAGGCATGAAGTTGCCACCAGAAAATAGAGGAAAATCATCTTCTCTGTGGGCTTGGAAATATAACAGTCTACAGTATTGGGACATGGTTTTATGTCACATTTCACAAGACGTGGTATTTTGAATCCATTGTACAACTTATAAAACAGAACAAGAAAAACTATTTCAAGTCCTGTTTTTAAAATGAGGCTGATTAGGTAAGTGCACAGCAATCCACCATCTATCTTTCCTGGATTTCTGTAAAGTTTCTGGTTGTGGTGTTTCTCTCTGTTCTCTCTGTAAGCAACATGAAAGACAACCAAGAGTGAAGGGGTGGAGACCATGATTAATTGCAAAGCCCAAAGTCTGATCTGAGAGACAGGGAAGAAATGGTCAAAGCAGACATTTTCACAACCAGGCTGCTTGATATTGCACTCAAATTCATCATGTTCATGTTTCCAGATGTTTTCTGCGGCAGCAACATAAACCAGTAAGCGGAACATGAACACAACAGCTACCCAAATTCTTCCAATTCCTGTTGAGTATTTATTCACTCCGCTCAGCAGATCACGTAGGAATGCCCAGCTCATTTTTCTCTTCAAGGAAAGAAGGAAATGCTGTATCAAAGAAACACAAGATCAGAGAGATGCTTCCTCTTGGGTGAAGAAAAATGAGACATTCATTCGACATGAAATATAACCAGTAGCTGAAACAATTTAAAATTATTAAGCATTTAGAAGCAATTTAATATTATTAAGCATTTAAATAAGAACAACAAGCTGTTCTTATTTCTGATAATTTAATAATTCTGATACATTCTGAGGCTATTGAACAAAATTTATTTGCTGTTTAAATACATTTTGTCAATTAGGCTGAAGTCTAATCATTCTGTTGAGCTGTGCTCTGTGAGAAATGTGCCTGTTCTTCCCAAGGGTCTCCTGACTGTCAGGTAGAGCTTTCTCTCACAAGTTCAGGCTGACACTACCACTGAAGTACACTCAGCTTAGCCCTGTCAGTTATGCAAATACTACACACAGTCAAGCCAGATTTCACTTTCAAGTTTATGTATAGGAGCCAAGTGTCCCATAATAAGTTGACTACAAAAATGCAAATTAATTTCTTTTTGTCTGTGGTCTAACTTTTGGGTAAACTTGTGCAGTACTTTAAATCTTTTTCTGCTTCATTGGATTTTATTTGTTGTATTTCTTATCATTACTCCAAAATATATGTGTGTGTGTGTGTGTGTGTGTGTGTGTGTGTGTGTGTGTGTGTTACAGTTTCTTATCCGCATAAGTCTTCCCCTGTCCTAACTCTGGAACACTTCTTCTGGAAGCGGTACCTAAGGAGCCACTGGCAGTGACCTGAGGTAAAAAGACCTGAGGTATCCACCAAGAGTGTACACCTTTGCACCTGGCCCCATCTCCAGGTCTGAGTGGGTCTTTTAGGGTATCAAGCTGCTTTGTTCTGTAAGAGCAAAAAGTGGATGTATTCCCAGAACACAGAGTGGCTGGGAGACGAGGTGAGGAGGAAAATCAGAAGTTTCCAGATCTTTGTGGTCTGTCATTTAATGTCCTCATCCCATATTCTGCTTCTGCAAGCTCTGCCTAGCAGGAGAGAAAATGTACCCCTCTGTGGCTGCAGTGGGACATGCAAATCCCACTGACACTGCTGTAGCTGTGAGTACTGCTAATGTAATGAACAAGTTCATCTACTGGCAAGTTGGAGTAGTAATCAGGCCACAGCATCACAAAGCTTCATGGAAAATGTTTTCAGGCATTGGAATAGGCTGCCCAGGGAGATGGTGGAGTCACCATCCCTTAAGGTGTTCAAGAAACAACTGGATGGGGCACTTAGTGCCATGGTCTAGTTGACAAGGTGGACATTGGTCAAAGGCTGGACTCAATCTTGGAGGTCTTTTTCGACCTAAATGATTCTGTGATTCTGTCAAGCTCAACACAGATGGAAAGCTCAGTACTTCTTTTGCTGTCCCTCAGTTCTGCAGCCCTTCATGACCTCAGCCTATGGCCAGACTTCTGCTGGGAAGCAAGGTTATTTGGATATTCCTGCACTGCTACTATTAGAGTTGAGCACTAGCTTGAGGAGCTGAGGGACAGCTGCAGAAATTAATATATTCCTGATTTATACTGCAAAGAATGGTTACCAAGCTACTTCTTTATGCTGCAGATAAAAAAGATAACAGGGAAATACCAGCTTATATCCTTTCAGACATATGCTGCTATGCTTTTAAATATGTTTGGCAGGGTGGTTACTTTTTCATTAAAGAGCTATTCCTGTCTTCCATGTCTGCAAACAGAGTTCAAGCAGAAGTTTAAATCAAACTTTTGAAGACATGAGCTTCAGGGCTTTAATGCTTTCTAAATAAGTAACACACAGTCACAACAGTCTCAAAGGAGCTGAACAGCAAGCATGAAGACACCACTATGTAATAAATCACAGTCAAGAAAAGAAAGCATTCACTGAGCAAGAGTGAATGTTAGCACGAGTGTGTGCATCTTTTGGATGAGCTGTCCTCTGGAGATTTGAAGGAAAACCTCAAGAGGCCTCTCCTAAGGCTTTAAGATGTGCACAAGGACTATTGGAGGGAATTTTGAATTTTGTCGTTCCATGGAAAGCAAATACAGCTGCAAGGGGGCTTTTGCTGATGGCCACTATAACTGCACCGTCCCTTTCTAATGTAAAAAGCCTGATGTCACCTATCAATCAATGGTTGGAGTTACACCAGTTCTGAGCCTCCACGTGAATTTCAGAAATGAAATATATGCTGGGTCACCAGCAAGGCACAAAAATCAGTGGGAACCAACACTGGTGGAAATCAGGCCATGGTTATACCTAAATATAGATTCAGCAATTTACCTCAAGGTCTCTTTTTCCCAAAGCTGAGCTGCTATTTCCTTAACTGAGCAGCAAGAGGGATTAGAAAAGAACAACTTTACACTTTCTTTGCCAATCCCACATTGAGAAGAACAGTATGAAGGAGGAAAACAAGTCCTGACCAAAGAAAATAGGGATCAAGAATTGGACTAAAATCTCCAACAGATCCTGCGCAAGGGGCAAATTCTAACCAGACAGAAGACTGGATGGATGAAATTCCTTCAAAGCTGATTTGAAAGAGAGCAACACATTCTACTGCCTAGATGTTTAGTAATGAGGCATCAGGGATTCCACAGAACTGAAAATGGTTCCTGGTCTATGTGCTCTGTTGAAGAGAAACTGAAATTTATCAAAGGACTGCAGGGCCGGTCTTACAGCCAGCAGTGCTTCTGCAGCCAGAGGTCTGCAGAACTTTGGTTATATTTTTTATACTTGCAGCCTTTACTTGATAATGAGAAATGGCTGTAGAGAACAACCTTCACCTTCAAGCCTAAAGGGCTACAGAGCCTGTTTTGTAGTATTGTTTGGGTTGTAACCAGCACAGCTCCCCTGCTCAAAGGAGCTGCAAATGTGCTTTGGAAAGGTTATGTTTGCTTTATGCACCACTGTTGCTATAGATGTGGATGTGATGCTTTTGTATCCTTTGAATATACAATTAATTCACTGAAGCATTGCAAAGAACATATGGAATGGAAAAAATAAAATGGACTTCAAAGATGAGGAGTTACTCAACAGGTAAACAAGAGAAAATTGACCTCATGTGACAGCACAGGCACAGACTGATGAGTCAAGTTAGCTGAGGCTAGAGAAGACATATATTAAGTGGGCTGTATGAAATTCAGAGCAAGGTGAGGATTCAGGCTACAAAAAAAAGAGAAATCATCTAGTGAGCAGACAGCTGGGCAGTAGGAAAAATATGGCAGTGGTATGAGGTTTTGTAACACTTCAAGAAATGGCAGTACACATGGCAGCAGAGGCTGAGTGGTGTCAGGGCATGATGCTTTAGCAAAATTATATTCTGGCTAATCTAAGGACAAGAGAGGAAAAGTGTGATCCAAATCCCCGTAGCCAAGGAGAGATTTCAGCCTTAGCATCTGGAGGAGGTTCATTCTGTGCAGAAAGAAACAGAGGGAGTCAAGAAGGGAAGCTGGCTAAAGAAATTGAGTAGATTGTGGGAAATGTAGATGACATCAATTTGCATCAGGGTAATGTCCACTGTTGAGGCTAAAAATGAAATCACTCAAAATTTTAAAAAAGTTACAAAAGTGTTAAAGGGGGATCTCTTTGGCACTGTGGACATAAAGACCACAAAAGAGACTTGGCCTCTACTGGAAATTACAAAGAAGGCATTTGAGTCTTTAACAGTAGAAGATGGATTATTTGCACCAAGTGCTCAAGGAAACACTGAATCGAGCAAGAAGTGAAAAGCAGGGATTTGAGGTTAGACTTACTTCAGCCCTCTGCTCAATACACACATAACACAGCCCAGTCTGAACAAAAGCTGAAGATGAGAAATATGTTGATTTGTTTTTCTCATTTCTAGCTGAAGTACAAGTGATAAGCATGAAAACAAAATCTGCCAGTCAGGAAATAGAGCAAGTAATCTCTCTTCCTCATCACATACATCATTTATTCCCTAGTGGGATTTAGACACCCCCCACCAGCACACACATACACTTTGTCCTGCTCATGAGGGGCACAAAGAGAGACAGGAGAGACTTCCCACCCCCTGTTTCCCTCACATGTATCAGTGACTTGGTTTTTCCTCTTGGGGTTGGGCACATGTTCTGCTGAGCAAACAGAGTAACCTGATTGCACCATTAGCTTCTGAGTGTGCTGAATGTACTTTATTGAGTAAAGTGTTTGAATAATGCTATTGTTGTTGAATACATTCATCAAATATTCATTTCTGTCATTCACTGAGGCCTACAGGAGGCTGGCTAATGTGCATTGAGTAATGCATCCATTGAAAAACACAGTGCTCAGGGAATTACTTCACCTAGATTTCAATCAGCTCTGCTAATTTAATTACATTAAAAGCAGAAAAGGTATTTTTGTGTGGAAGAAAAGGGTGGGGGGAAAGGCAGTGGCAGGGAAGTAAGAAAATGCAAGAACAAATGGAATAACTGGAGAGGAAGTGGAGAAGCATCCTAAATATTAGAGGCACAAGGAGGGCAGGCAACCTGGAGCTCAAAAAGCTGGCAAGTTACAGGAAGAAGGCACAGTATTTTGGGAAATTGAGATGGAATAGTGAGAAATAAGAGAAAGAACACAAGCCTCTGAACAGCGGCTCTATCAATTCTGTATAAGCAAGCTAAATTATCCTCACAGTCTGAGAGATGGAAGAGCTCCTTTCTCTGATCTAAACATTGCTGCGGAGTATTTGCTGCACCTACAACTTATCCTCTTTTTTTTTTTTTTATGACAGGAAGAAAGAGAGCCGTAAGTAGTGGCAAAAATGACAAAGAAGAGAACAGAAGTAGAAATCACAGAGGATACAGGATCATAAAAAAGCAGAGCTGGTAACAATCTTTAGAGTCCTTTCTCTCCTTTTTTTTTTTTTACACTTTAATCAAAACATCATCTCAGCACTTTTTTTTCCCAAACACCAAGGATCCTCCCAGTGTTATGAGGAAAAGAAAAAACAAGTATGGGTACAACGGTTTCCACAAACAACCAAACAAATAATGAAGCTTAACTTCAGGTGTTCATTTAGTAAGTGCTTTTTCCCCTTATCTTTTCTGTTTGTTGATATAAGGAGGTGTAAATCCACTTTATGGTTGCTGAGTCTGTTTCATGGACTCCCTACTGTTTCCTTACTGACTACCAGAACTGTGAGGTCCACAGGCTGAGAAACACTGATTTGCTTTGTTCTTTGGCCCTAAAAAAGGCTTAGTTGTGCAGAAACTGTTCCTGGCAGTTCAGTCTGTTCTTAAGTTGATGGAAGCTCCACTAGTCCCCTCAGCATGCTGCATCTATTCCAGTGCTTCGCTAGAGGAGGGATAAGGAAGCCTCCTGGGAAGACCAAGGAACAGTATCACTTGATTCAAAGCCACATTACCAAGCTGCACATGCACCAGCTGTTCAAACTGTTGCACATCTGCAAAGGGAGCTGAAAAACTATTGCTACAAGTCACTAACCTTGCAATGACTTGCTTCTTGTTCAATGGTGAGAGTGTCAAGGTGATCTCCAGGTCCTTATGAGAGAGTCAGCAAGAGAAAACAGAGGACATAAAAATTAACTTTGCCTTCTTCAGACAACTGACCTCTTTTAATAAAATAAGTAACATATAGCTATAACATTAATATAGTATTGACACTCATCTTTTAAGGCTCTTCAAAAACAAGCCAGGTAGAGCCTGACAGCCCATGAGCAAACACAGCCCTCTTGGGTCTGTGTCCTGGCCAAGTTGTTCACTTCTGCCATGACCACTGCTAGTTGTTGGTACTACAGCAGAGTCCATGGTTCTCAGGCTGATGTGAGCCAAAATTTTCCCACCTATTTCATCCTTCAGATGCTTCCAGGAGAAGTGGAGGCCCCCAAAGGGCAGAGGTAAACATACTGGCAAAATCTTGTTCTTCTCTTATGGGCAGACAAAAAGTAGACACTGTAGACACTCTAGAATTAAATTCATTGATATGAACCCTTCATTAACATGTAACGGGAAGGGGCATCCTCTCCTACAAACATTGTCAACCTAGACAAACATGTGCTGTCAAGGGGCAGATGTGGTTTATCCAGCATCACTCAGCACATCAAAGGCAGAGCTAAGAAAAGAACCATGGTCTGTCTTAGCCCAGTCCCTTGCTTTCACCCACCTTAGCTTACTGATTCTAACCTCTCACTGTTATTAACTATTATCAACTTTTAACTCCCTGGAGCAAGAAATAAGCCCTTTTGTCTATTGATAGACAAACCTCTAATTACTGTGATATTAAAAGCAGAAATAAATAGTGCTTAAAATATACATGCGGTGTGTAAAAACATTAGCCTAGGTATTTATTTGTGAACCAGCTACAGGAAGGAAAAGAAAACACTAGATGGAAGAGGGCTCAGCTGGTCATTTAGCACAGTACTGGAGTTGGTTGATTTGGCTTTTACATCTGACTTTCACATGTGCTGCTGCAGTGGCTTAGGACAAACCTCCCTTCTCTCTGGGCTTCAGGATCTTAGTTGCCAAACATTCACTTCCCTGAAAATACAACTTCTAAACTATGGCAAAACCCCTTCTTGTTTTGTATTCAGGGAAACCACAAACACCACTTAAAAAACCAGCAGCTGCTGAGTGTGATGCTTTGCCAGCTGCTAATTGCTGTGGTCTCTTCTCTGCAGCAATGAATGGGTTTTGAGAGGGCAGAAACAGTTCACTGTTTTCTTTGTTACTTGGTAAACTGTGTAATTAAAAAAATAAGCTCAGAAGTAGCCAAAATTACTTAATTTGTTTAAAGTCATGATATCCATATCTCACCTACATGACTACAACTGCATTTCTCATCACCTTCATGCCAAAGAGATAACCCATCTCTCCCATGCTCTCCTGATGTAAACAAAAAAACTCCCTCTGCAGCAAATGATCTTCAACATTAATAAGTATTGTTGCTCCATTCAGGCTACTGTTACTGTTGTAATGCTTTAGTCTACTAGTAAAATAAGAAAGAATTGACAAAGTCAAAAGATTTCCATTTGGGCAAGCAATTGTCACTTGCCACATCACAGCTTTTAACTCTGCAATATTATTAAGTGCTGCAATAGTGCAACAAAAAGAGGATTATATCCATGGCTTATGTTGGCTAATGGGACACTTACATGAGGCTACTATCAAGCCTATTTAATATTAGAAAATCAACTTCTCATTCAGTGAAACTGTATTTTATAACAAGAAAATCTAACTTACCTGTGTCTCAGTGAATGATTACAGCTGGATCCCAGCTTTCTAATGGAATTAACAATCAACAGTTCATTTCTGAGAAAGCGAGTTACTGCTTTAAGCCTGGAAAATGGGAACCACTTATCTCCTAGGTAATATAAACTGAATGAGTGAAACCTGATCCTCTCTGCTAGCACACCGTGCAAACCAGAACCATAAAGCCTCTTGTATCATCAGAAGGATATGAGGAGACTTTGGCATTTATTTGAAGTCATAGGATTTATCTGCATCTTTTGAGCACGCATCAGCTCAGATGCTGTACTCTGTGTTTTCACAGTACCACAGCCTGAAGACACGTGTGCTGTGAGCCTTAACTCACACCCTGTTTGCTCCTTGCCATTTTACATCAGATTTGCATTTTGTGTTCTCCTGGGCAAGTCAGCTGTCCACAAAACACGCATATTCTTTTAGGCATACATGACTCCTATCAATGCATTACACAAAGGCTCAGAAAAGCCTTTCTCTCAGAATTTTAAAATACAGTGGTTTTCCCGAGCAAGTGAAGCCTGGGTTTTTGTTATTGAAATGTATTTTGTTTACTGTACATGCTAATCAGTTCCCATATTGGCCTAGGCAGCTGAACTACTCCCTACCAGGAAGCCTATAACTTTACTTTTAATAACTAAGCAATGGAATAAGTGTTTATGTCCTGCCTTATACATCTCATATCAGTGCTTTGGTGGCCATTGTTACCTGTGGCTGTCCTGCTGAGTAACATTACAAAATAAGCAGAAAGACTGAACTCCTTGACTCTTAAATGAATTCTTCACACCATAATTTATTCAGAGTATAATTTAATTAGCTCAAACTTACTGTGGTCTTTATCTAGGAATTACATGTGAATGTTTGGTAGTTTTACAGAGAGGCAGCTATCACATAGCCTTACACATGTGCCTGGATCTGCACCTTGGTACAGTCCCCAGAGAAGCTGATGCCTTCAGAGGGTGACCGAAGGTGCCAGAGCTTGGAGCTGGACTCCAGTTAATGCAAAGCTTCCCAGATATCTGCTGGCAGCTCATCACAGCAGAGAGCAGGCAGCCTAGGAAATTTCTGGAGTGTGTGGAAGGTAACTCCCTGACACAGCTGGTAAGGGAACCTGCCAGGGGTGGTGCCCTGCTAGACCAGCTGTTTGCAGATGGAGAAGTGCTGGTGGGAGGTGTGGTGGTCGGTGGCCCTCCTGGGCATAGCAACCACAAAATGATTATTTCTGATCCTTGGTAAAGTAAGGAAGGGGGATCAGCAGAGCCTCTACCCTGAACTTCCAGAGGGTGGACTTCGATCTGTTCAGGACACTGGTTCACAGAGTCCCTTGGGAAACAGCCCTTAAAAACAGTGGGATCCATGCATGTTGGACATACTTTAGTACAGAAATCTTAAAGGTACAGGAGCAGGCCACCCCCATGTGCTGGAAGATGAGATGGTGTGGAAGAAAATCAGCCTGACTGAATAGGGAGCTTTTACTGAAACTCAAGGAAAAGGGGCAGGCAACTCAGGAATTGTACAAGGATGTCATTAGGTCATGAAGAGAGAAAATAAGAAAGGCAAAAGCTCATCTAGAACTTGATCTGGCCACTGCTGTGAAAGATAATAAAAAGTGTTTTTATAAATACATTAACTTAAAAAGGACCAAGGAAAATATCCATCTTTTATTGGTTGGGCAGGGGAATATTGTAACCAAGGATGAGGAGAAGGCTGTAGTACTTGATGCCTTCTTTGCTTCAGTCTTCAACAGAAAGACCAGTGATCCTCAGGGCAACCAGCCCGCTGAGCTGGTAGACAGGGACAGGGAGCAGAGTAGATCCCCTGCACTCCAAGAGGTAGTTGGTGGACTGCTGAGCCATTTAGGCCCTCATAAGTCTGTGGGACCAGATGGAATTCATCCAAGGGTAGTGAGGGAGCTGAAGAGCTTGCCACTCTCCAACATTTATCAGGAGCCCTGGCTAACCAGGGAGGTCCCAGTGGGATGGAGGTTCACCAGTGTGACACTCATCTACAACAAGGGTTGGAAGGGGGATCCAGGAAACTACAGGCCAGTCTGCCTAATCTCGGTGCTGGAGAAGGTTATGGAACAGAACATTTTGAGTGCCATCATGCAGCACATACAGGACAACCAGGGGATCAGAGCCAGCCAGCCTTGGCTTAGGAAAGACAGGTCCTACCTGACCAACCTGATCTCCTTTTACGACCAGGTGACCCACTCAGTGGATGAGGGAAAGGCTGTGCAGGTTGTCTACCTGCCTTCAGCAAAGCCTTTGACACCGTTTCCGAGGGAATTCTCCAGGAAAAGCTGGCTTGGACAGGCACACTCCTCTCCAGGTTTAAAACTGGCTGAGTGGCCAAGTCCAGACAGTGGTGGTGAATGGTACTGCATCCAGTTGGCATCCAGTCACTAGTGGTGTCTCCCAGGGATCAGTATTGGGACCAGCCCTGTTTAATATCTTTATTAATGATTTGAACAAGGGGATAGAATGCACCTTCACTAAGGTTGCAGATGACACTAAGTTGAGTGGGAGTGTTGATCTGCTTGAGGGTAGGAAGGATCTGCAGAGGGATCTGGACAAGCTGGATCAACAGGCTGAGGCCAATTTTACAAGGTTCAACAATCAACACTTCCATCCCTGGAAGTCTTCAAGAAATGACTGGACATGGCACTTAGTGCTATAGTTTAATTGCATGGTTGTGTTCAGCCAAAGGTTGGATTCACAGATCACGGAAACCAGAAGGGACCCACAAGGATCATCAAGTCCAGCCCTTAAGCAGATGGCCCATACAGGGATTGAAGCCGCAACCTCAATGTTATCAGCACCATGCTCTAACCAACTGAGCTCATCTCAGGGTCAGTGATCTGGAGGTCTTTTCTAACCTTAATGATTCTATTATTCTGTGTGGTGGTATTTATATATTAAAAGGAAACTGTAAGGTGCAGAAAATCTGAAGAGTTCCAGATTACTATGTGTCCGAGTCCCTTATTACAGAGTTTGTTCTGTTGAAACTGAAATTTCTACCCTCTGTAGTCTCCTTAGGAGCTGTGTTCCCTGCCTGAGATTAGAAAGGGTGCCTACATTAGAAAGGATTTTAAATTCTCACAGCTTAAACTGATTGGGAGTCCTGGTGTCAGAGGCAGGAGTTAGTCCCAGTCTGTACCTCCACTTCCAGCTGCCTTCCCAGCTGCATTGCCCTGCTTACATTAGACTGTTTTGCCTATCCCACTGAAAAATAAACTTCATTCTTTTTTCTTTTCTGGTAATGGACCAGGGAGCAAAACTGGCATACTCTAAGGGTGAGCAATTATGACATTGCATGCAAGGAAGTCCAGAATGATTACAAGTGAAAAGAGGTCTCCCCTTGCCCTTCCTTTTTGGAGATGTAGTCTTAGCTCAAATTGTCTCTAGACTCCACTTTAAGGTATCTGGCTATGTATTGTTGTAGCAAGAAAATTCAGGGCTGCACATGTTTCTCTGCTCTTCCTTTGTAGTAGAAACCACCTTTTTCTTTCCAGAGGGCACGCTTTGAGTTTTGATATTCTGTTCCCAGTCAGAACCAATTTGCCCACTCAAAAATGAAAGTAGAACCAAAAGAAGTGCCTTTTTCCTTCCATACTGAATTCAGTTGAAAAAGATTTATAAGCTTGATCAGTGTTTGAAGAATAACAATTGCTTTAATCTTTGCTGGAAAGCACAGCTGGGTGATTTGTTTGTCTCACAGAGACACGGCTGGCTAACAAGTATTATAGAAGATATACACAAAATGTTATGAAACAAAGAAAATTCGCACTAAGAGATTTTTGTTTTAAAAATGTATATTGCCTTAGAACTGTTTTGGATTGTCAATGGTAGGGTCCCGAACAGTGCATGCTGCTGTCTGAAAACAGCTTTCTTTCAATGGGAACAACACAAAAGAGCAAAAGCTGCTGAAAATCACCATAAGGACTCTTGATACTGACATGAGAAGAGCAACAATCACACAGAAAACCCTCAATACCCTCAATGGCACCCTTGTCTAGCTGGTCTGTTTGTTTCTTATGCATTTATGTCCTTAATATGGCCATACTGTTTCACATCCCTCAGTGCAACAATGGTTACGCTCATAATTAGCTTTCAGCAAGGAGGAAAAAAGTACTTCTAATTACTAATTTTTGCTTTCTCTTCTCCCCCAGACTTGTTCAGCACAAAAGAAAAAAAAGTCCCAGTTGCCAACTCTAATTAAAATATTGTGAAACTCATGGTGTCTAAAACATTTTAAAAATAATTTTAAAATGTGAACTTCACATTCACATATCAAAACATTAACAAACATGTGATGGTAGCTGCCCCTCTCACTACAAGTCATACCAGTGCTGGAATCCCAGTGTAGATGCAAAAAGAATTGTTTCTGCCCACAACAGCTCTGTTACTGTGTCTCTAAAGCAAGGATAAGCTTATCAGTAGCTTGAGGCACCCTATCTTTATTCTGAAGACAATGTGAAGCTCTGTTCTTGTGCAGTACTTGAAAGAAGCAGGAGCTGTGAGGTCAATCAGCAAAGGCAGGAGGCACAGTGCTGCTCCCCGGACTGCACCAGGCTGGCTGTCGCATGCTAACCATGTCTGCGGGGCACAGCACCGGCTTTGCTCTGCTCTCTACAGAGGCTCTTCTGCAGCTCAAATGATAAGGACATGTGAGTCTCAAGAAAAGCAGAAATTGCTGTTAGGTTGTGAATGGCTATGGCACAAAGCACAATACTGAATGCAGAATCCCAAAGGAATTTATTTAAAAAGAAAATAAATCTCAGTAACAGCCTCAGGTTTAGAAAATGAAGGGGTTTTGTGTGATTTCTTTTCAGGAGAGATACTCGGATATTAAGAGATGGGTGACTCAGAGATACCACAGATGTTTACTATTCTACACTTTATAGAGTCTCTCCTATAAAATATGCCAAACAACTTCATAAGCCTTAATGGATTGAATGTTTCAACATCCTGTTGGGTCAGATTATAGCAACATAATATTCACATTAAAGATAAAATACAACACTTTCCCACAGTCATAAAGCAAAACTAGGAACAGTAAGCAGTCCAAGCTTTTCATCACTGCACAGTTAATCCAGTCAGTTGGCACATGCTTACCACATGCCAAGTACCAGCACTCACATCAAAGCCCAAGCCCATTTCTACACCCCCCTCTGCTTCTCTTTTTACTCACAAAGCCTTATTCCACAGCTCTTCATATGGAGAATATTTCCTCTTCAGCCAGTGGTGTTCTTTGTACAGTGCGGGATCTTCCCCTGTCAGTGATGCCTGGGACTTACCTGTCCTTTACAAGAAAGATGAGAAGTGCTAGAGAACTAGCAGCAACCTAACAATCCTTGCCATCCATATATTGCAAATGTGTTCTGGCCACAATCTGGAAAATACTATCATGACCCTGGCTGACTTTGGATCAGAAGTTTTATTTGCATGGATGGTATAACTGCTGGGAGGGGGTGCATGTGCCAGTAAGCGAGCGCACTTTCTCTGTGTGGTGACGTAATTGTTTTGCCTTCCCATATTCCCTTCCTAGGAATTGCCTAGGAGCTGTATGCAGAACATCTCCTATAGCATGGTAAAAAGTCCCCCTTCCCCTCAAGAAAACCAAGCTACCTTCCCAAAAACAAAGCTCATGCAAAAACCTCACATTGGCTTCTTTCAATTAGACAAACATGAAAACAAACGAAAGCAGCTTCACTCAGATGTTCTACTCAATAGTTTTCAAACAAAATCAGCTGCGTGACATATGCCACCAAAACAATAGCTACCAGACTAGCAGATGGTATGTTGTGAATTAATTGTTGACACAAACCCCAGATATACCACCCCATCCTCTCTTGACACCTAAACTTATTTCCCTACTATTTTTCTCACCTCATTATATTTGCTCACAACAAGAAAAAAAAAATTTAGATATTCCTCCTGGATTTAGACATGAAAAGTCAACCTGCAATTTATTATTACTCTGACATCTTTAAAAAAAACAAAAGGCAGTTTGATTACTGCAGAAAAAAAAACATGGAACAAGAAGCTCTGAGAGCCTGGATACCTCTACATTTCATAGAATTATAGAATCACTAAGGCTGGAAATGACCTCTAAGATTATCAAGTCCCACTGTACACCTGGGGTCACTGTTTTTACCACTAAACCATAAGCTTTTGAGCCATTCCTGGGCAGCCTGTTCCAATGACAGACTACCCTTTCAGTGAAGAAATTTTTCCTAATGTGGAATCTAAATCTTCCTGGTGCAACTTGAGACCATTTCTTCTTGTCTTGTCAATTGTTACTTAGGAGAAGAGATCAACCCCCACCTCACTACAACCTCCTTCCGGGTAGTTGAACAGAGCAATAAGGTCCCCCCAAGCCACCTCTTCTCCAGGCTGAAAAACCCCAGCTCACTCAGTGTCTCCTCACAGGACTTGTGCTCCAGACCCTCCAGCAGCTTTGCTGTCCTTCTCTGGACATGCACCAGCACCTCAGTGTCTTTCTTGTAGTGACCATGCCCAGGTGCTAGGGGTGGCTCAGTGGTGAAGGGCCCATCTGATAGAGCCTGCTCCTTCCCCCGTCTCCCACTTTTTGAGTACTGCATTCTGTTCCGTGCCCTTCACTTTAAAAAACACATTGATGTGCTGGAGTGTGGCCAACAAAGGGCTACAAGGCTCTTGAAAGGTCTAGAAAACATGTCTTATGAGGAACAGCTGAGGGACCTGAGGTTGTTTATTCTCACGAAGAGGAAGCTGAGGGGGCCTTTATCCCTCTCTACAACTCCCTGAAAGGAGGTTTCGGGGTTGGTCTCCTCTGCCGTGTCTGCAGTGACCGGACTAGAGGGAATGGCCTTGAACTGAGAGAGGGGACGTTTAGATTAGACATTAGAAAAATATTTTTCACTTAGGCAGGTCAGGCACTGAAATATTTCCCAGGGAATTAGGTAGTGGAGCCACCATCCCTGCAGGGGCTCAAGAGGCGTCTGGATCCAGCTTGGGTGATTTAATGGTTAGGGGTTACAGTGGTAGGGCCGCGTGGACGGTTGTACGGGACGATCTCAAACTCCTCTTCCAGCCGGGACGGCTCTATGACTTGGGAAGCAGCTCCGCAGCCCCGCCAGAGGCGGGCGCGCGCCCCCCGCGCCGCCAGCCCCCCAC
>NW_008239767.1:4327061-4329273 GCF_000691975.1 Corvus brachyrhynchos
TGGGCTTTTTCAAACTGGGGCTAAACTGCCCTCTTCGTCCCGGTGGCGGCTCCAGGAGCCCCTCGCCGCCCGGTGTGAGGTTGTGCGACTGCGCTTGGCCTGCCCTTCCCAGGGGATCCCCTGCACCGTGTCTCCTCTGCCCCTCAGTAATCAGGGTTAGCCAAGGGCGTGTTTTTGCACCTTTGCTCAGGTGCTCGTAGGATGGTTTGGGTTGGAAGGGACCTTGAAAATCATCTCGTTCCAGCCCCGCTGCTAGGGGCAGGGACAAGACTTCCACAAGACCAGGTTGCTCACAAGCTCTATTCAGCCTGGCATTGAACACTTCAAAGGATGGGGCATCCAGAGCTTCTCTGGGCAACCTGCTCCAGTGCCTCACCACCCCCACAGTAAATTCAGTTTGAACCAAAGGTATTTGTGACATGCTCAGTGTGTGCAAAAGTGAGACCTGAGTGCTGGGCCTGCTGAGGTGTGTGGTTAAAGTGACTGCACTACAGCGGTGCTTGGGCTGTCCTGTCATGTAGAAGAGTTCCAAAAAAATAAAATTTTTCCTAGCATTGTCTTTTTAGCCAGTGGTCTAAAGACTGATTGTGCTTGGTCCACAGGTAGATAAAGCATTAGCCAAAGGCAAGTAAAAAACCCCAAGCCCATTATGAGGAGACTTAGATATGCTGTATGAAGATGTGACTCTCCAAAAGTTAATTTTAGGATGTACAAAATTAACAGAATTGAAAATTGGTGTGCTAAAGTTGGGAGTGTTAGATGACACCAGAGGCGATCAGTAATATTTACACCAGCTAAAATTCATGCTGTAAGAAGACAAACTGAGTGTGAATTTGCATTCATTGAATGCAGTTCTTCCAGTTTTTTTACAGAAATTACACTTGCTTTTCATTCTACTTCTAGGAAGTATTCAACGTTAAGTAACATGTCTTCCACCAAACCTCCAAATGAAAATGAAACACCCAAAGAGAGAAAACCAGGACTGAGGAGCGTTCAGACAACTATGCTTTTCCGAGCTGTGAACCCAGAGCTTTTCATTAAACCTGTAAGACAGTCGTTCTGAGCGAAACTAAATATGCTTGAAGAGATAACAGTTGCTTTAAAGTAATCATTACAATTCTCTGTGCATTATATAACCATCTCTTGTTATGCAAACCACTCAGAAATGTAACTAAAAATATTTTTACTCTTTTCCATTTAGATTGTTGAGAGCGCAGAACATTACATTGTTTATTGCAGCTTTTATTTCACTGCTATATTGTCTGATTCTTTTGTACCTAGCCAAGTTGCTTTCAGAAAGACTGTTTAGAGGCATATTACCCATCTAATTTGACAGGTTAAGGAATATTATTACGCAATAAAAACAACAGGAGTTGTTTTTAATATTTAAATGGGAACAAATCATAGAACGCAAACTTTTTTGGTATGAAATGAGGCGATTTTTGGTAGCTTTTCAATATTTTTGATTTTTCTTTTTCTTTTATAATTAAGTTGATGATACTCAGGTTTTGTTAGCATTTTCAGAACCCAGGAATGAGTGAAATTTTTGCATATAATAAATACAGATTTAGTATAACAAAAGTAGGTTTTGTGATAAGAATACAAAATCTGGTTTAGAGGATTGTAATCAAGGTTGCTTGGCAGGAGCAGAGTGCATTGTCCCAGTAGTATATCCAGATGAACTCTGTTAAAAGTTTGTAGTAGAGACCTTTAGTAATTGGGTTTGGCTTGTTCATTCATGCTCAAGCAGCATTTCCAAACAGCAAAATACAGAGTACTGGGCAATGTGCTGCTCTGTCTCCAGAAAGAATCTTCTTTTCCAAAGGGCATTCTTTTTGCTGTCAGAAAATTCAGTCTGCAAGAAGGCAGTGATGATTTTTGCAGATGTCACAGTAGTTTACTGCTCTGTTTCTAAGCTGAGATAGAAGAATGTAATGTTTGAGTTTAATGAAAAGTGTTTTGACTAAAAACATGTACCAAATTTTTTCTTGTCAGAACAAACCTGTGATGGCATTTGGACTGATAGCAATTAGCCTCTGTGTGGCCTACCTTGGTTATTTGCATGCAACAGCAGAGAACAAAAAGGACCTCTACGAAGCAATCGACAGTGAGGGGTCCAAGTATATGAGGAGGAAAACTTCCAAGTGGGACTGAGAATGTAAGAAAGGAAATCAGTAAATCACTCACAGAACTTTTCAAGGCAACTACTGCT
>NW_008239767.1:4329312-4348072 GCF_000691975.1 Corvus brachyrhynchos
AATTCAATTCAAGTTCCTTTATAAAATGCTGTGCCTGTACAAATAAACTGCAGTAAAGATACATAAAAGTGATTTTAAGAATTGCTCTCTGCGATCTCCACAGAGATCATTGTCAGAAGACATGAAATCGCCTCGGACCTGCAATCAGTACTGGTAAATGCCTTAGAAACTGACATGAGAGTTCAGCTTTCTCTTTGCTTTGATTAAATGAAGTCAGGGGGTTATCTTTTTTTTTTTTTTAACAGCAAGAATAATGTATTATCTATGAAAAGAAAAGTTGATATCTTGATCTGTTGATAACAGTGGTCCAAGTAAAGTAATTTTAAGGCAAGGAAGATCTGATAAAGCAATTGGTAAAGGGTTTTATTTCATCAAGGAAACTGTAAAATAGTGGCCAAAATAATCTTTGGATGCTTAATATACTCTTCCTTGCAAATAAAAAAAAGGAAATCAGTAGCCAGGTAGAGGAGAAAAAGTGAAACAAGTGCATCTCTTAAGAGAAAGGTAGGAAGAACTCAACCATTACCTTTTCTGTTTGGCATCATACAACAGATCAGTGAGCATGCTGGCATCAGCCTGCCAGTTGATAGCTTTAGCTCCAGGTTGGCCAGAGTTTGTGTAATATTCTTCACTAGTCAGCAGGACTAGTTTTATTTCAGCTGCATTCAAAAATTAAATTTCTCTATATTGCGAAGTACATTATATGACATTAATTTATTGCAGGTTACTGAACTCAAAGTAAGGAATGAAAGTCTGAAATCCCTAGGTACTGCTGTGAGTGTGGCAGGAGGGTGGGTGGGCATTGTGGTGTTTCCCTAGCACACGTGGTGGTCTCTTGTGAGCCTTTGAGCAAACTGTACAGGCAGGTGTCTTCCTGTTCCAGCACTGAGTCCTTCTCCTATGAACCTCCCAGCTGCTTCTGAGTGCCTGACATTTCCTAGACAGTGTCCCATTAACCAAACTCCAAAACATGTGGTGGGAGGGCACAAACCAGGCTATGACCTGTTTCCACCATGGACCCTTACTGATGTTCTGTTGCAGTTTTCCATTCAGTTTTCTTGTATTTACAGCCCCAACAAGGGCTCCCAGGAAGCTGAGAGACCTCTTTATTAACTCTCTTCTGACCAAGGTGGCTTCTGTCAGGCCAGTGAAGGAACATGCAGGAACTCCTGCTTTGCCACTCTGGGAACTGCTTTGGGTTTTATCCAAAGATTTTGGTACTGAAGATAAAAAAGGTGACTGACTGCCTTAAGGGACAGCAGTTGCACCATGGGATTTCTCTGTATCTCCCTTTAAGTCCTTCACTTTGAATCTGTGAGCTTACTCCTATTCTTGTTTTATAGTTAACTGTATCTTAAATTCAGCTGGGCTTTGGTTTAGCTACCTCCTTCCTGAGAAGGGAAGTGAGCTCTACCTGTAATAAAGCTTTTTTTTAAAAAAGGGCATTTTTGCAGCCTATAAAAGCAGACTCCCCTCTGTGAGCCTGCTGCCCTACAACAGCAAGGTTCCCGAGCAAATCTGAGTTTGCAGGTGAGGAAACTACTTGCCTTTTGATTGGTGAAAGGAATTTCCAGGTGAAATTATAAAATATTCAGAACTCTCATATGCTGTGCATATCCTGCAGAATATATTTTGTTTGGTGTTTGTGAAGGATCTTTAGAATAAATCTGTTCTTTTAAAAATGGTCGCACAGGATTTTAGCTCTTTTCAGTTAATTGAAATGCACAGGTCTCGTATGTTTGCATGAATTTAACTAAATTATTCCCAAATCAGTGCTACAAGTAAGTATTTTTCCCTGTTTTTCTGCAGGCTTTTAAAATACACACTTTGTTCCTCTGCAGATGTCTGCAGATGAATTGAAAGCCCATTCTCTTATTTTCACATATTTGAGAATAATGTAGGATTTGGGTTCTCAAGATTTTCAGTTACGTTTTGTGAAGTGAATAGGGATCTGGAGTTACTGGGGAAAAGGAAGGGGGGATGGGAGGCATGAAAGATACAAGACTGACCTGGACAGGGTGTAGGCATGTGCAGGCCAGTGACACTTCTTGCAAAAGCTGTCTGAGGTGGGGCCTCTTGAATGTTGGCTGGAGTCAAGTCCTGTTAACCAGGTTACTTTAGAACTTTGAGTTTGAAAGAAGAATGAGTATTTAAATTTGTCCTATTATTTTTTTGGCAGCTGCTGTACAGATAACTACTAATGATACAAAATTTATATATAAAAAAGAGAGAAAGCAGTGCAAATACAGAGAGGTATGTGGTAGGTTAATGGATGTTACAGTATCAACACAGGCATTTGCTGTTTTAAGTACCTGATTTTTATCATAAGAACAATGTGTGTATAGAGATTAAAGGGAAAAAAACCCCACCCAAACAAAACTCCTTCGATAACAAAATTTGTTTGCTCAGCTTTGAAAGCATGGCACCCCTTATGCATCTGGAGAACGAGCGCACAGCACCAGTATAGTTTCTTTTGTTCTGTGTTTCTCAGTTTCAGTCTTCAATATAGTGATAATTATCTATAATGGATGATAACTGGCTTGACAAAAACTGTGAGTCAAAATGATTTCCTGGGCAGAGGCACTTTCAGATTTTTGCCAGTTCCTTACTGTCTGTGCTGACTTTCACATCTTTTTCCAAGAACAGCAACAAAATGCTGATTAAAATATCCAAAACTATAGCTGTTGTACTGCTCCTAAGATCTCCTTAAACTACGTGGTGTGAATGGGAGTTGTTGGCATTCAACAGCAAAAAACAATTGAACAATTAAAAGGCCAAAGCATACTGTGATGCTACTTAGCTATTACCTGGGAAAGTTAGTCCTCTGTGGGCGAAACCAGCCCTGGCCAGTAACGGTTGCTACGTAGGAAGCTGCATTTGGGCTGGAAAGGGGCACTTCATGAAACCCTCCCTTATCATCTGACTCCTGCGTGTTACTGAATTGTCAGCATGTGTAAATCCTAATTGGAAGGCAAAAAAGCTAACTTGGTAAAAAGTAATTGCCAATGATTTTTCTCCTTTCACTGGCTTGCTGTTTGCTGTAGCAACAGTAAGAGTTTTGCCTGCAAGTGAGATCTGTCAGGAATAGAGTTCTGATACTTTAGTAACTATTACAGAACAATACTGGAACATCACAATGATTCAAGTCCTGATATGGATTCCTTTGTTGTGCTGTGTGTTCAAAAAGGGTACCACCACCACCTCCCAGTGCTACTTTTGATCAGATTCAGGAGTATAAGCCTTCTAGAACACGGTATTAAACTCCTCATAAGATAATGGGAAAGTTCATTTCTGAAATTCCTTTCATTGCAATCTGAGATTTAGGAAAACCCCAAGACCTCTTGACTCTATGTGTTCTGGCCAGTTGTGAATGCATTCACATCGAACTGCTGCACATTAGTAACTCCAGTATATTTGAGAGGGAACAGGGTCAGCTGTTCTGCGGTGCATGAAGCACTTGGAGTTGGGCATATGTAATGAAGTGTGAAAGGCCTTTAGCAAAGGAGTTACAGGACCATTAGCAAGTGTTTTCTAAAGCTCAAGTACTTTGGTAAGTACTATGTTTGGTTTGACATCTGTGCAGATCAAACCCATCATCCTTCAACAAGACACAGCTGGGATATTTTATCCTGAATCTCACCATCTTACACCTGATTCCGGCACCTGACCTAAGACTGAAGCTCTGTACAGTCTCTTGAGGTTTGCTTCTTTCATGGCATGCCACAGTGATAACCGCAGTGATGAAGGGCACATGGTAGCATTTATATGTTTGAGGATCTAGGAAGAATCTGAAGTATATGCTATGCCTAATTGTCATAGAAGATTTGTTCAGCAAAAGTGTAAAGTTTTGTAGAAATCACGTTGTGCATGGTTTTTTAATGTGTGTTGTGAAGAGGATTGTTTGGTTTCTATTATAAACAATATCAGGAGTTTATTAGTGTCCTGAGAGCCCTGGCAGCAGGGTGAGTGCCATGCATGCCTGGGAACATGAGGCTTCAGCTTTGCATTGACACACATAGTGTGTCACACATGCAGAAAGCCAGAGGCCTTCTCTTTTTCAATTATTTTCTCTTCACTGCTTGATAAAATGGACAGGCAAGAGCTGTGCCATCAAAGCACAACATGCTTTCATTACTGTGCAAATAGGCAGCATGACAGAACTGAGTGTTTGACAACCACGATTGTAATTCTGAATTTAAAAAAAAAAAAAGTTTGGGCTGGTTTTTTTTTTTAATGCTTGGCATAATCAGGACCTGAGATTTGAACTCTAGTGCCAGAAGAACTACTTGGCCAGAAAACTGACTGGCTTTGTCTTTGTGCTTGACAAGATGTGAGCTTGAGCTGGCTGGATTTTTAATTCACTTTCAGAACATTTCACTATTTTTCTTTTCTTGAATTAAGTTTATGGACTTCATTTTAAGTTCATTGTTAGGCCTTGTTTCAGCCAGCAACAGAACCTGATTAGGTACATTTCCTGAGAGCAGTAAAATACAGAGTTAACTTTAAATCTGTCCTGAAGGTTCATGTCCATCGAAGCTTGGAAAGTGATTAACAGATTTGCTGAACCTGGGCCCTAAGGGGGATGGAGGAGAAGGAAAACTGCCAGCATACTTCCTAAATGAAGCACACCAGCTGTAGCTTTATGTTCCTCTGTATGCTTGGCTCATGCTTTATATGGCTTTTTTGGATATCTGAGAAAAGACTGAAATACACAAAGAGATCCTTCTGGATCTGACCCTTCCTGCTTTCTGCACCACTTCACGGGGCTTTTCACCGCCGGAGCATCCAAGCGCTCCTCAGCCAGGCATTACTCAGCATGTCTAACACCTGTCATCCTTAGTCTTGAAGCCTCCCACCAGATGACAAAGGGCTCACAGAGAATTGCTGGAGTGTTTTGCTTTGGAATTTTATTTTATACAAGTTTCTAAATAGCTCTCTGTTTATACTGCAGGCAGTCAGAGCAATGCACTTGGCATCTCAAGAGGAAAGGCAGGGATGTTTACAGTGGTCTTAAGTTTTCAACAGAGTTCATTCCATTTTATGGAGCTGTTTTCCAACGGAATTGTGTCTCTTGCTGTCATAGTATCTGCTGACAATAGCTGGCAGAAGCTTAGTTCCTCCTCGTGTTCAACCATTCAATTACTTGCCATAAGACTGTTACATATTTTCATAGACCTGAGTGCTCTGGATTTGAACATGTACCATTTGCCCTGATAATACTGGCTCCAGGGACTAAGGGCTGGGGAGCAGGTGCAGAATTCTACAGCTGAGACAAAATAAGAGATAGATATAACTGAAGTAATTGCAAGATGTTTTATATTTGTTGGGGTTTGTTTCTTGCAGTTCATTTTGAGAACTCTTAGCTTAGCTCTTAGTGAGCTAAGTGTTAACTAACAGTGAGCTTGGACAGCTGGTAGTGGAAAATTTATTCATCATCTGTCTAAGCAAACACATCACTGCATGAGTGATTGAAGTGGGGTTTTAAGTGTAGGATAGATCAAAGTTCATCACTCTACCAAACTGGAAAGTGAAGACAAGTGAAGTCACTGATTTCTTGTGGAAGAGTTTAATTCATATAAAATACTTTGAACAGGTATTTGGCACACTCTGGCACTATTTCTGACTGAAAAGCCTTACCTCACTGCACTGTGGAAGCTCTGTGGATAGCTGACATTCCCTGTTCATTTTCCTCTTACATCTACAATGAAAAAATCCTAACTGCATGTTCACAGTTGTCTAATTAAATGCATAAACTGCACAGAACACACTGTTTGCATGTGTGTGTCTGTGTGTAAGGCAACACGAGGGGCAGTTCTGCAAGCTGCATGTTAGAAAACCAAGATGAGGTTGAAGAGTTTCAACTCTCCTTGAACAAACAGTTCAAGTTCTCTTACACTGATAGATAAGTAGATCTGTTAGTTCTTCTCTACTAGGGAGGACATAATATAATCATCATTTGCAATGCCTTACTGATCACATGGAAGGAAGAAGTCACCCTGTCTTACAAGGTTAGCCCACTTTTTGTCTGGGATACAGTGGTAGGGACTGATACAGACCATGGCTGTCTACAGGGGTAGGTGTTCTCTGTGCTGGACCTTACTCCTGGGCACCTCATTCATCCAGACAAGACCAAGGGCCCTGGTGAGTGCACATCCCAGGCCCTTCTTGATCTACAGCCTTTGGAGGCATGTTTGGAGACAGGCAGCAAGGGCTTCAGATCTGGCCAGCTGTGTCTGTACGTATCAGTGCTGCCATCACGCTCTGGGATGGCATTGCTCGGCAGTGTATGCACAGCACATACAGCTCATAACAGTCAGACACTGGCATTGCTTCTCATTGCCTCTTGGGAAAGGAAAAACATTTTGTTTTACTGCTTTCAAATGTTAAGTTGAAGGTGTGTTTGTTCTTCTTAAAAATAGACTGTCATCCTAAGTCTGTGTACTTGGTTTTGTAGAGATGAAAGGAGCCACAGCTTGGCCTAAGTGAGTAGCTTGGTAATATAGAGGAATAGACAAGATAGCAAGTAGTAGGACCACTGTGGGATCTGAAGAGCTGTTCACCATGGACACTATTTGTTATTTCAAGGAAATATTTTAGCAAGTAAAGTAACTAACCCTGATTTAAGAGATTTTTTTCCCCTTGTAGTTGTACTCACTGCACAATATTAATTATGGTTGACTGGCAAGCTAAAATAAAAGGGCATTTCATATTCTGTAAATTTCTGCATATCAGGTACTGTGAGTACATGAGCTACTGGTAGCTAAGAAAAATCATGGGTTCAGACATACAAGCAAGCCTTCCACTGCATGAAGCAGAGACACACATGTTTGTTGGCTTGATTTTGTTCCTGTTTGAGAAGTATTGCAGCATAAGAAGTAACACTACCCATTTTACTTGCAACTCTGATTCTGAGGGAGTGTGAATACATTCTTTATGACTGTTATGTCTGAATGATGCAAATAAAGAATCTTTCAGATAACATCTGGACCCTCGAATGCCAATGATGGCACATATTGACAGCAGAGTGCATGAGACAAAGCCTAGAATGGGAAGCTGTAATGCTGCAGTGAATAATACAGAAAGCAGGATTTCTCTATTAGTCATTCAGGAGATGTCTAATAATTGCCAAAAAGTACCACAGTCTCAGGAACAGTCAAACTTTCTCTCTAAGGCAGTGCAGTAGAAGACTGAAAAGTGGGTTGTCTAATTACTGTAGCTGAGCAGCTGAACTAGTAGAGAGCTGTGGAGTATGGCTGAGAAGCAGCTAATTAATAAAATAGAGACATCTTGCTCGTTAGTCCCTCAAAGGTCTGCAGAAGAGCTCTGTGACGTCTTAAAAGGAAGATATGCAGATTGTGAAACCTCTGAATGCCTCGCATGGAGAAATGAAGTGTGAAAGGAACTAATGAGGCTGGTAGCATTTGGAGTGGGAGCGCGCACTGTGTGTGCGTGTGAGGCAATTAAGGAGCCGCAGCTCCTGACGGGCACCGGAGCACAGAACAAATGCACTGTGTCTGTGCATGGGTGGAGGGTACCCACACTGAGAGAAACCCCGCCATTGGGACTGGGGTTACTGGTGTAATTTCCTTTGCTGGGCTTAAGTGACAGAAGTGCACCGTTACATTTGCTGCTACTTAAAATACAGACAGAGAAAAGCAATGTCAGTGACTAATAGCAGAATGCAGCAAGTGTCAGGTGGGAGATGCAGATGCTGGAACAACTGGCATTAATATTGCCTAGTAAGTACAGTACATGGGTGTTTTGGGGATATCTAGGCAGGGTTCTGCCTGGGCATGTGTTGGCAGTGACCAGAGAGAAAGACAAATCCTGGAAGGAAGACTGAGCCAATAACAAGAATGGAAATATCCTCAGGAGTGAGAAAACCTGTGCTCCCTTCATTGCAGTTTACTGAGACAAGCAGTCAACTAGCTGTCTTTGGGTCTGTGAGCAAACCAAGAGTAAGGTAAACAGCTTGACTAACAATAGGTAGTAATCTAACTCCAAGCCTCATTCTTATTGCTGGGTCTTGCCTTTCTTTTGTATATTTGGACTTTTCCACTGCACAGCTGCAGTCTGCTGTTGCTTTTCCTAAAACTTGAGTGATTAGCAAAAAATCCTACTCATCAAGGTGTCTGAGCACCATATTTTTCCCATTATTTTTCTTATAAGATTACATTCTTCCTTCCTCAAGTCAACTTTCTTAAAGCCACAGGCACTTCCAGTTTGTTTATTCAAAAATTTAATCCACAGTATAAACGGAATATTGCTGGCTATTCCACTTTATTCTGTTTTCCTTCACTGCTCCTTGGCAACTTAAACTGCTGATGCCAGATTAGTTGCAGGGCTCTGGGTGCTATTGCTGCTAGTCACAATAGCTGCAGTCCCTTTCCTGTGTTGCCTGTGGTATCCCACAATGATTCCTGGGGTTTGGGGAGTTTTGGATTTTTTTACCACACATTGCCACATGTGCCACACATTGCAAGAGTTGGATTTCAGAAAAAGAGTAATTGAACTTTGAGTCTAGCCAAGTACTGCAAGTACTAGGTTTTGTAAAAGAGTAGTTTAACTCTGAGGCTAGCATCTGACCTACTTTGACTCTACACCTAAGGTGTTAACCAACTTTGAGATGTTTCTGATAGTCCCTCTTTAGTATGAGGTATATAATCCTGATTTATACCCAGTTCTGATTTTCAATGTGGATTTAAAAGTCAGTGACCTGGACCTTCAGCCTTAAACTTCACCTTGAACGATCTTATAATTTCATTATATTGGTAGGAATTTGATGCTGGACACTTAGCTATTCTACTGAGTACCTTAAGTCCTTCTATCACATTCCCTTTAGAATACTAAGTATGTCTGTCTGCCATATATGCTTATTTCTGGGTCAACTGACTAGGTGATTCCCTCTCATCCTGTTTTCTGCTCTCCTGCTTCTACCTGGACAGCATCACCATTCATACTGAGTGACCTTTCAGGAGTTGCATCTAATTTCTCAGTTACAAAGGACATTTCTATTATCAATAATGATCTCAACTTGAATGTATCTTTCCTATATTTTGAGGAAAGTGGTTTTCTGCATACTGTTGTATTATAAACACATTCTTTGTATATAGGAATGAAATTTCGGGACTTTTGAAATAAAGGTCATTGTAATAAAAGGAGATTAATTCTTAGGTTACCTGAACTAGAATATTTAAATGCATTAAACCTTCAGAGCTGACTGTCATGAGAAAATGACTGAGGAACTCACTCTCAAAATACTGTTCAAGGGGATACACATTCTCTTACATTTCCAGTCTGACTTGATAACTGACCTACATAAGCTGTTCTTTACAGACATAGCTTTAAATAACCTTGGAAAGTGTCTCTTGGAGCTCCCAACCTCCTCCTCTAAGGCCTAACATCTTCCTTCTGAACACCAAATGCTTGCACTTTTTGGCTTGTGATTTTCACTGGCTGCAGGTTGGAGGACTCAAGATGCCAGCACCTTTTAAGTAAGCTAGCTAGAAGGTTTCCCTAACCATATTTTCCACATTCAAAGCTTTTCAATAAACCATGAATTCAAACAAAGTGTTCTTAGATGTCGTAAGTAGTGGTTATGCGAGTAAATGCATCACTGCTGTGCTTGTGTCCCATTCCCTTTAACCTGACTTCTAGCCCAGATGTGGTGACAATATGACAGGTATGTTCCACTGTGTCACCGCAGTGAATTCTGGTCAGACTACCTGAATACAAGCATATTCTTGCTTATGTGTGCATGGCTGTGAAAATGTGAGTGAATCAAATTTAGTTTAAAATCAAAATTGCCCATAAATGTAATACACAAGAGCCCTTTGTTCATTTGAGGAAGAGGAAGGTATAACACTGAAAAGGTATTTCAAAGGGAGATCATAATGCTTCTTTGAGCCTTTTCCTTAGTTTGCTAAGTAGAACCAACACAGAAGGTTTTGGGAAACTGCATTCTCAAAGCCAATGTTGTCACAGTTCTTGTTTAGCTACATGCAGAGCACATTTTCTTTTGGGCACTGGCTCACAGTATTTCAGGCACTTTATAACTAAGGTTGTGTTACAATCTTTATAGTAGCACACCTAGATAATGAGTTACAAACTAAACATTTATACAGCTTACCTGGTACTTCAGCAGAAAAAGTACGAAAAAGCCATAGCAGAAACTTGTGGAGGCTCTTGCCAAGTCATAATAGGAGCTGCTATGGTTGAACATGCATACAAGTTATCTGAAGATGGGCAGTCCTGGAAAAAGAAAAGTGTAGCCTATGGCTCTTATGAAGAAGACCTTTATGAAGAGTTCCTGTCAAACACTACATAAAGTGTAATAAAGTATGTGAGGCCTGCAAACTCGTTAATCCCAAAGAACCAGGGTGCATGTGCCTCAGATCTGTCAAAGCACAAACTAGACCTGAAATATTTCCAGCTAGTATCAAAATGCCAGCTGGGTCAGCACTGGAGCTCAAGTGTCAGTTTTCCTTAAGGTACTGTAGGGCTGCAAGGCAGCACTAAAGAGGATCCTTTGGGGGTAACTCTTAGTACAGCCTCTCCCCCTTTGTACAAAAGGAGAGTTTTCTAATTAAAACTGGAAAGTTATTCTGGAGTTGGAGCTACATGTTGAAAAGAGATTGTGACCCTTCACTTTCTGAATCGGGTATTAAAAGTACCCTCACCTTGCTAAAAAGACATTAGCATTACTTTCAAGTAAGGCCACATTTTCACGTAATGAAATGTTCTGTATTGTCCTTCCCACCTTCTTCTTTTATTATGGCCCAACCATTTGCTCTGGTGCTAGGAACTGGATCAGGGACCTGATTCCACTTTAAGAGGGGAGAACTGTGAGTCCAGTCAACACATATATTTGTTACAAAACAGGATCTTTGCTCTTGATTCAATAGAGAACAAGGTAAATGCTTGCTGACATGTTTAATGCATTATCATTAATCATGTGGGGAATGCAGAGGAGGAAGTGGCTGCTGCTGTAATGTCTGTGCTAAACTTCTCCTAAACTCTCTTATCTCTGAGATTGACTGTTTTGTGGGGTGTGTGTGTGTGTTAAACTTATTTCCCTGCTAGAAATTAAAAGTCATATTAGTGGTCACTTTTGAATAATAACTTGGACGAGCCTAGGTTAAAGTTAACTGCCTGAGGTATGTTTGTTTTTACAGGGCAACTCTTGAATTCTACAACAGAAAAAAACCTCCAAACCTGTAAATGTGTTTGTCTTCTGACTTTAACCTAGAAGTATATTTATACATTGCATTCTTGTGCCAATGAAAAACCAGAAAACAAAGACAACAGATGCCATCACTATGATGAGGAAGAGGAGGCAGCTCAAGGAAATGAAAAATCTCCCATTTCTTAATGTGTTTAATCAATATCAGAAGATAGCTGTGAAATTATTATTCTTGTGACCAGCTTGTGTTAGTTTCCTATTTCTATTTAAAAATAAATGATTAAATAAATGGTAATTTGTCTATGGATAGTTGAGAATGGAAACTGGGTAACATTCAAGAATATATATATATTTTTTCAATAATATCCATCTCTTAGTTATTAAACAGATGGTGCTCTTCTATAGAAGGCTTGCTGACCTCTCCTGGATAAAGACTCCTAAATGGTTGGGAATGCTGTATTTGTTAATGAGAGAAGTCTGATCTCCATCACAAGCTGGATCGATCCTTTCATTTGTTACAAACCACATTAGATGAAACCAACTGCTGTAGTCAACAGCAGAAAATTCCTATTCCATCTCACAAACCATGTGAAAGAAACTGTGTTTCAAAGTGTGACTTGGATAAGACTGTAATACTGGGTTCAGTTCAGTAAGCTGAGCTTTTTAAGTGAAAGCTTGGAATTACTAACTTTGCTGCCTGTGGCTGTTGTCAAGGCAGACATAAAAGCCACACTAGTCATAATCCATTGTCGAGAAGGGTAGAAAGATTTTTTATTTTCTCTACTGCTATTCTTATACCTCTTCACAATGGCTGTGGCTTGATTTAAGATTGGCTACTTAGCAAACAATGACCATTCAGGCAGTAAACAATCAGCTGTACAAGCAAAAGTATAGTTGCTACATATTATCCACAAGTTCTTCCTTGTACACTCTCAATGTCTCATAACAAGAACATCCTCCCCCCATATCCAGAACATCTTCTCTCATTAATATCTGCTTGGCCTTCTCTGTGGGTTTTACTAAAGTTTCAGATTTTCACTGTAATATTCTCACAGGTAAATTCTGACTGGTTTCAGGTCTGATTCTGAGAGACTGTTAGTCCAGCTGTCAATCTCCTCAGCTGCCAAGGGTAAGTTCTTTTTTTTAAAATTCTGCTGCCAAAAGGAGCTCTATTGGCAGGTACTGGAGAGTTCCTGGTTGACTTTGCTGGAAACCTTGCAATGTTACAGAAACCACCAGCCACCCAGTGTGCTGCATATGGGACACGAACTGTAATTCACTGACATTATTGCTGGTCAATTAGATGTGACCCCGTGTGACTGAGGCCTTGATCTGTGTCTCTGCTGTGCAAGCTGACACATGCTCTTGCAGGCTTGCCAGTTCTGCACTGAGCTCTGTAGAGACCATCCTCTGCAGGGCCTTCACTGAGGACAACGGGGAGTTGGATTCCTTTCATAGTATGATGTGGGACCACTATGATCTTGCCAGAGGATTCCTGGGAAGCTGCCAAAAAGACAGCAAAACTTTCTTTTATTCCATTCAGAAGGAAAATAACCTGGGATTCTCTACACACACCACACTAGCAGAGCTCTTTCAGTATGTGCCCCCAATCTTTTTAGCTTTAAATCTAAGGTTAAGATGTTGGAATGTACATGGTTCAAAGATCCTCCTGAACAAAAAGCTTCTAATACTGTAAAAGCCTGAAAGCCTAAGTTTCATCTGTTCCTGTGCTTGGTTCTATATAAGCAGCAATATGTTGAGTGACTTGGAGTGGGTCTTGAAAGTTTGGCAGTGTAAAAGGACATACATGGTATTGAAAGACTTCTTGAAAGAACTGAGCTCATTTGGAAGTGAATAATAAGGGTTCAAGTGTATAAGCCCTGTTAGTTTCTAAAGGCTCTGCTGCTTGCATCTTTTTTTCTTGTTAACTAAAATTATTTTTCCTTTACTAAAATTATTCTTCCTCTAAGAATACTAAAACTGCATCTCTTTCTGTTCCTCTAGTGAAAAAAATTACTTTTTTTGATACTGTAATCCTTAACATAAAATCATCATATTTTAATTGCCTTGCAGCCTTACTTAGGACAAAAAGCTCTGTTCTGCTGCAATTTATTTACCAAATGCTGGTACAGGAAGCAGGCTGGAAAACTTGAGCGGTACAGTACTGTCTAAAGCCCAGAGGAACAGTAAGAACCCTTATAACCCCACAGGAGGATGGCAGCTGGTGTTAGGTGGTGGCTTTTTCTTGGTTCTGAATAGGTTCCTGTCAGGCCTCTTTCCTCTTGTACACGAAGTGTTTTGTTAAATCCAACTTACGGCATTAAGAAGTTTCTGAGTTCAAACATGCTGTGCGGATTTGTCACTGTGAGTTGCTGCAGGTCTTCCAGAGCTCCTGGCAATAATGCTCTTACAGCACCTTCTACTGAACTCTCTTGAAAGTGGGAATTGTCCTTCCGGTAAAAAGTCATGCAGGCTTGATACCATAATGTGCTGGAAAAGCTGTTTGTTAGCTGATATCAGTATGACTTTTTACTGAGGATGGCAAAATTCTTCCCCTTTGCCCTTTCCTTGCAGGCTATCTTAATGAATCTGATGTGTGTGGACAAGAGAAATGGTGAGTCTGCCAAAGATTTACAACATTTAAAACCACCCTCTAGAATGTATGCTGGAGGCAGGAATTCTTGACTATTTTGCAGCAGTTTCTTTCTCCCTCCCCCTGAAAGTGACCATCCTACAGTGTCACTGTATGTGCACACAGAGGGGAGGAACCACAACATTTTTTTCAAAGTATTTAAATGATTTTGACTAATCTACTGGAGTCAGAGTCAAGGAAACGAGAACTAGCACAGAAATGTGTGAAAAATGGCAGACTAGCTTCTTCAGGAAATACACAGAATCACAGAATGGGTAAGTATTACAGCTGGTGGTGGGGTCCGAGGCTGTGACCCAGGAAGAGGTGCCCGGTCCAGGGAGATGGTCCCGAAA
This sequence comes from Corvus brachyrhynchos, assembly GCF_000691975.1. Lineage (NCBI taxonomy): Eukaryota > Metazoa > Chordata > Aves > Passeriformes > Corvidae > Corvus > Corvus brachyrhynchos. The sequence goes on from NW_008239767.1 coordinate 4,343,480, forward strand.
GGAATCGCCTTCCCGAGGTCCGGTGTCTTCCTCTCAGCTGCTGGCAGAGGAGCCCTTGCAGAGGCTGTCAGCTCTTTAGTGATATCAGCTCGGGGTTTCAGCTCAGCTCTGCAAGCCAGCCTCTAGGCCAAACCAGACCAGAGAGAGAGACGAGAAGGTTCGTGTGGCTGGTTCCGCACGAAGGTAGCTTTATTGTGAGTCCCCTCCGGCAAAGGGGAGAGCCACGGATGACCTCTCTCTCGAGGGGTTCAAGGGAGCTTGCCTTTATAGGGATACAGGGGATCAGCAAGGGGACCAATGGATTACAGAGGGTCTGGGACAGACCAATGGGTTGCAGAACGATCTGCATAGTGTCTCCCAAAGGATTGTGGGTCTACCTTTCCTCGCCATGACCCAAAGTAGTTGCCTTTCCAGGGAGTCCTGCTGGGCGGTTGCAAAATCTTTTACCTCAGCAGACATCCCTCCAGGGCAGTGGCTGGGCATATCCCACAGGTAAGACTGGAAGGGACCATAGTTCCCATCTGGTCCAACTCCCCTGCTCCATCAGGGTCATCTTAGAGCACATTGCACAGGATTGTGTCTAGATGGTTCTTGAATATCTCCAGTGAGGGAGACTCCACAGCCTCTCTGGGCAATCTGTTCCAGTGCACAATCACCTGCATAGTAAATAAGTTCTTCCTCATATTCAGGTGGAACTTCCCATGCATCAGTTTCAGCCCATTGCCATTTGTCCTATTGCTCGGCACCACTGAGAAGAGCCTGGCTCCATCCTCCTGACAACCTCCTTTCAGAGAGTGATAGACATTAATGAGATCTCCTCTCAGTCATCTAAAGGCTGAACAGCTCCCTCAGGCTTTCCTTGTAAGAGAGATGCTCCAGCCCTCTCAACATCTTTGTTGCCCTCCACTGGACCTGGTCCAGGAGCTCCATGTCATAGACACATACACAGTCATCTCTCAGCTTTATTTCCCCCTCACACACACCCCTCACTCTGTATGCATAGCCCATTTTTCTTACCTGTTGTATTTTTTTCTTCTCTTCTTGACTTCAAATGGTGGAAATGTTGCCTCTGCTACTGTCAGTACAGGTAAGAAGCAAACATCTTCCCTTTAACTACAGGCCTCTAGTTAGCCCTGAATCTTCCACAGGACATGGAAACAGTTTTTTTCTTCACATGCTGATCAGAAGTCCCTTCTGTAGCTCATTACAAGACTGCTCTGAGTCACTCGGGTAGAAAATTTTTGACCAGCAAAGTAGACTGCCTCACCCACAGATGTGTGCTAGGAATATCTGTCTTCATTAGAAGTAGGGGGTGCAATGCAGAAACAAAGCAAGAGGATATTTCGTGCATGCCCTAAGAACAACAGCATTCCAGTCAGGTATTGTGTAAATGTTTGATCTGCTGCTCATGTTTTAAGGTGTGACTTGGGCCAGATTCTACTTGATTGGGATGTAAACAAGTTTACTGCCAGATATGCCCACTGATGTATAGTCATTAACTCAAGCTTTTGGGGGAAGTTTTACATTGTGGGTATTTTCCAGACAGTTCTAGAAGAAGTCTTATATAGGGAGGATACAGCTCTTAGCAGGCTGTAAACTTATATTCTTCCTTTTGATATTCTGTATTTATTTGCCCATCTATATGTCCATTATCTAAAATGCTGTGAAATCTCCACTGTAAGCAAAAGGTCAAAGAAATACCAGTGGTCTTTCATCAAAACATCCTTCCAGAATTTCACAGGTTCTTTTGAGAGCAGTCTGTGCACTAAGGGTCATCCACAATGCTGAGAAATAAGCTTTAATGTCAGTGTGTGCTTCCTTCAAAACTCTAGGAAGAAGAGGATATTTTTCAGGATGAAGTAAAAGGGAATGTAATTTTCAGAGCTGACTGAAAAGTTTGAAGGTCTTCTGAAATAAAGAATTGCAACAAGTGCAGCCACCAGGCTTAGAACTGGCATGAAAATCCTTGCTTTGCTCCAAATGTCCATTTCTCTAAATATGTAAGTTACTGCTTTGATAGTGTTAGAGAGTTTGATCCTGAATTCTGTGTTTATGAAAGACACTTGGATCAATACTTACTGTGTTGTCTTTTAAATCTCATCCTGTAGGGTGCTTACATTTAAAGTTAATTCTATCCCAACTGAACTTTGAAAAGGGGTTGTGAAAGTTGTCAGTTGGAAGTTCTCAGCCCGGTGTGTGAAAGCTTAAAGATGGCTAATATGATGTGTCTTTTATCAACACAAGTGATTCAGTCCTTCAAACACTATAAACCAAGAATTTTACAATCAGATTAAATTGTTAATTGGGAGGCCTATTGGGAGGAATTATACTCGCCTAAGAACAGAGCAATGACATGAAATGAGCTAGGAGTAGCACTTCAAGGTAACTAATGCTTAAACATCAGTAATATGGTGACACACAGGTGGAGAGAATTATATGAAGTTCAAACAGATTAACAAAACTGTGGACTAAAGTCCACAGAAAACTGATTAAAGTCACAGATTAAAAGTAAAACAAGAACGTCCTTCTCTGTCCTATAAAAGCAACCACCCAGATGATTACCGAGATGACCCACCTTAGCTATTTCTGAGAACAAATATCCTTTGTCCATTATTGGAGAGCTTAATATTGAAATAGCATGATGTTGCACATGTATTAAGATAGAACAAACCATGAAGAATAGTAGAAAGAAACTCGGTTGAAAGAAGAGCATTATGCATTATGGTTAGCTGTTTCAAAATTTGTTTCAGTAAAATAATCCTGTTCAGTTCCAAATGGAACAACACAGGGGTTCAGCCAGTTAAAGAAAATCAGATTTTAATTGAAACTATTATGAGGAACTTTTTTTGTACATAAATATTGTGTTTAAATATGTTTGTTCTAGCCTAAAAGATCACCTGACAACAAATTAAATTTTCTACTAAAGCACAGCCAAACATTCTACAGTAGAGATAAAAATCAAACCTAGATTTTCAGATTGTGGTAGATTATCTATAATACCTTGTCGGGGTCCCTTCCCCCCTGCCATGTGGTCCTGGGAGAGGGGCCCTAGGAGGGAGACACGGGGTTTCCCTGCCCCTGGTCAGCCTCGTTCCCCATTGGTTGTTCTGTGTTCCCCTGCACGGGCAAGGACCCTCGGGTCCCGTGATTGCCTCAGTTCCTCGGCAGATCCCGGCCATGCGGGTGGGAAAAGAAACATATCTGAAACATCTATCAAGAATCAGTCCATATATATTTCTTTTCCATGGGCCTTGTTGATTGATATGTGTGTTGCAGTATCCCCACTGTAACAAATGGTGGGTAATGCGAGCAGAACGATCCCCGATCCCTAAGGACAGTGACTGATTTGTGAGGAAACTCTGGATTTCTCTTCTTGTTTTTGTTTTGCTGTTCCACCTCTAAATTATGGAGGAACTGTGGGAAGACTCTTGGCTCTCAGAGTCGCATATGGACATTTATCTTAAACTTGAAAAGATTCTAGAACAACGATTTGTAAATTTTAGCTTAATTCAAGCTCAAAAGGAACTGAAACACATCTTGGCATGGTTGTTGAAGAACTTTTTCTACGTTTCTTGGGATTTAATTCTTACCAAAGACTTTTGGAAGACTGGACACAGTTAGTTTCTGAGTCAAAATATATGCCGATGGAAGAATATTTTTGTGAATATTATTTAATTACCAAGACCATTGAACAATGTCAGCTGTGTCCTTGCGAAGTTAAAACTGCTTCAGGGACTGTGCGACCCAGGCCATGTGGACCGAGCCCTCTGCCTGCAGCAGCGAGGCAGTTCCCATGTGCGGGCGGAGCGGCGTGAGCTGCAGTGTCGGCGGCAGAGTGAGGCGTGGCGGGAGTGGCGCAACCCGGCGGTGCCCGCCTGGCCCCGCGCAGGCATGGTGGAGTGAGCCCCGTGAATGCCCGACCAAGAGGGGCGGTGCGCGGGCAGCAGCTGGTGGTGGAGCGGAGCCGCGCCCAGCTGAAACTCGCGCTGGAGCAGGGTGTGGGGGGGTCGTCGCTTGGGGGACTGGCCGAGACGTGGGCGCAGCGCCAGGCAGCGGCAGCGCAGCTGAGAGCAGAGGAGGCGGCGTGCAGGGACCTGAGCTCAGCGGTGTGGCCCAGCCGGGCCCGCACGGCCCTGAATGCGACCCCAGGAAGAGCACGCAGGCACGAGCAGCCCTGACGGCCCCAGCAGCACTGACAACCCTGGCAGTTCCAACACAAAAGCGAGCGAAAGCGAAAAAGAAAGCAAATCCGCAGTGAGACAGAAGACAGCAGCCACTTGGAAAAAGGAAAAAATCACTGTAGCTAAGGTTTTTGGAATAATAAAATGGTATAATGTTAAACAAAATTATGGTTTTATAACAAGATGTGACAACCAAGAAGACATATTCATTTATAGAACTGCTATTAAAAAGAATAACCCTGAAAAATGCATCCCAAGCTTGGGAGATGGGGAGGTGGTGGAGTTCAAAACTGTGCAAGGCAGAAAAGGGTTACAAGCAGCAGAGGTCACTGGGTCTGACGGTGTTTCTGTGAAAGGCAGTATATATGCTAAAAATCGTAGTCATGTTAGACAATATCTCCATTATAAGCCC
>NW_008239767.1:4349352-4357991 GCF_000691975.1 Corvus brachyrhynchos
CCCGTGACTGGAACAGTTCCTCGGCAGAGCCCCGGCCATGCAGCTGGAGAAATAAACATCTCTCTGAAACACCTATCAAGAATCAGTCCATAGATATATTTCTTTTCCATGGGCCTTGTTGTTTGATACGCGTGTTACAGTATCCCCACTGTAACAATACCTCTTGTCCGCGTGTGTAGAATGCCCACAATTTGCAACACTATGGAATCCACATCAAGGCAGATGGAAGTCCTTACACCACCCTCAGAGTGGGATTTAAGGAGTTTCAAGAGTCACAAGGCTTGCAAAAGCCAAGAATTCTGAAAAGTGAGTAAAAGCCTTGAAAGGTTCCAGCAGGAGTGAAAATGAGAGATTCACTTCCCTCCTGATCTCCCCCTAGAAGGCAGCAAGGGCACTTCTCATGAGGGGCCAGATACTGGCCACACCTCCTCTTGGTTCATGTCTGGGTGAGGAGGAGTCCCTTGTTGCTTGGGCTGGGACTGAAGATTTGGACTACAAGGTCAGACCCAGAGTCTGAAAGGCAGAAACAAGAGCAGAAATCAGGGCAAGTGATTTGCTCACCAGTGAGTGAATTCTGAAAAGATGTAAGAAAAGCTGCAATTCCGTAGAGGCCCAAGTCAGGTATATGAAGTTTCTGTTTCTAATGCAGCCAACTATAAGCAGCTATCTAGTTAAAAGACATGTAAATACTGACTAAGAACTCTGGGAGATGTCAGTTAGCCTGCTCTGGGCTAAAAGGTATTTCTTACAGCTTTCTGCTCCTGGTTGATGCTTCAGACCAAGAAAGCTATTAGCATGCTGCTTCCCTCATGTGCAGGTATCCATATGTGCATGTCAAGATGTACGTAACTTATTAATAGTCTTCCTCCCAGGCACCACTACAGATATCTCTAGAAAAAATTCTGATTAAAATGAGACTTAATGTTTACAAAAAAACAGGGTTGTGTAAAAATGTGGTCTCCTTCAGGATGAGGGGGTTGTAGCATTGGCTGGTGACTCTCTTGAAATGATGACTACCTCTGGCACTTCAAGGGAGCAAGGCATGCTCATGACTGATGGTCATGTGTTTTACATCCTTGTATCTCCATACAGAGCTGTTACTGAGGAAATGCCAGAGGAAACAACTGGCAAAGCTTTGGCAGCAAGAATTCAATGTGAATGTAGGGATTTTCTTTCTGCTTTTCCCAAATAGTCCTAGATGTTGCAAGTGACCAACTTGAAAGAATTGCCCAGAACTAGGGCTTTTTGGAAGCTGTTACTTCACATTATATTTCTCAGTAAAGCAATGTCTTGCTGCAGCATGGGAGAGCACTTGTGTTCTACATTTATTAATACTGAAAACTTTTAATCTGCCATTAAGGTTTACTGTGCTCAAAATTATGTGCCAGCAGTCACATTTCTAAGTGCCTCAAAACTATAAAGGATAGGTATTGTCTTGCCAAAGTGCTCCTGACCTCAGTCCTGTGGTTGTGCACTGGAGTCAGCCTGCACGTCTACATGGCCTCCAGCTTACACTTTGATAAAGGCTTGAAGAAAACTCCAGCTTCAGTCATGGGAAGGACCTGAAGAGAAAGTCAGCATGGTAAACTGTCCTAGCAAAGGGCTTTCAAAATTTTTTTCAAGACATGTCTTTGATGCAAAGCAAGCCCAGCTTGTGCTTCTCCGATGTTTGTGCATTCCAAGGAATAGGACTTCTGCTCTTCTGTCAGCAAGATGGATTTTATGACCATCTCTAAATCCTTTAATTTAGATTTTATTGCTATAGTTGAACGGTTCCTTCCGTATCACGTTTTGTGTACTTGTAATTTCACAAATTAGTTTCCTACCTCCTTAAGTTATTTTCTATCCAAATATTGTTTTCCATTTCTATTAGCAAGATTAGCTGACATGCCAGATTGAAAAAACAATCACAGCTGGCCAGTGCTGTATAAAGTCTTAGAATTCATTTCTAAAGTAAAAGGTAAGAAAGAAGTGCTACTTCAGCAATATTTCTGGTTTTCCAAAGGTTATTAGGCATCCCATGATGTTAAAATACCCCTTTTTTTCCAGTTCTTAGTGCTGCTTTTGAAGATTGCTACAAACAGGCACAGCTCTCTAAAGAGTTTTCCTGCCAAGTATTCAGCGCAAATTGACAGGGTCTTAAGCCTTAATAGTTGCTTTAGGGGAGAGAGGCTGTATTGGGAATAGAACTGCTTTTGGGCTAAAAAAATCAGAATTTTGGAGAACAGTTGAAATCTGCATATAACTACAAGGGTATCTATTTTGTTCCCAGCTCATTTCTTGACATGGGGAAAACACTGCAGGGAGGGCTCTGGAGTACTGTGGATAATAATCCTCTTGCCCTCCCTGTCTGATTCCCTGATCATTCCCTTCCTTTCTGACAGATGAATTAAGAGCATCCTTGTACATCAGTGAGAAGCCTGTAGCTGGATAAAAGTAAGCAGAATGAGAAGTTAACTTACAAACTGTGGAATAACCACATTCCCATTACTAGTACATTTTTTCTTCTCACACTAATGGAGTCAGACACAGCAGGATATTTGCTGTAAGATTCTCTCCTTCATCTATTTATTGGATAGTTGTAGTTCCATAACTTTGAAATAAGTTCCTATAGCCTGAACTGAGAAGAAAGTCTTCAGTCCTGCATCTCCTCAGGAATCCCATCAGTGCAAGGTGCTGCCCAGCAGTTGATTCTTAAAATTATTGAGCTCGAAAGAAAATTACAGCACCAGGGATTTTTTTGTTGTTGTGTTTTGTTTGTTTGCTTTTGCATAGTGGTGGGACATTCTATATGTTGCAATGACTCATCTGAACACTGTACAAGGAGGTGGTCACCTGTAAAAAAATTTAATGTTTCTGAATTATTATCAGGCCCAGTTACTGTTGAGCTAACCCATGAAATAGCAGTGTGTGCTTCTGGCCAAACTACTGCTCTTTTGAAACATAACTCATCAGGAATATGTGGCAACTACTTGATAAAGATCAAATCTATGATAAATCCTGCGTCTAGCTTTGAGCAGATTTTTTTAGAGGGATGATTAATGCAAAATTATCTTGATTACTTTTATAAATGCCTTTAACTGAAATGTTAATGTAATGTTAATATTGTTTAGGAGCCTTAAGTAGTGATTCATCTGAACACAGCTGAATAATGCATCTTTTGCAGGAGTTTCCAGTTGAGGCACTGATGGTATGTCTGGAATCTCTCCACTCCCTCTGCACAATGATTGCCAGAGCTCTCAAGGTTTGAAGGACAAATAATTGTGCTCTGCACCCTTTTCTGTAACCGGGCAAATACAGTGCATTTATTGTGCCTACTAAGGGATCCAGGCTAACAATAGTGAATTTATGAACTGGGTTTCTATGCTTCTGGGGGTTTTTTATCCAGAAATGCTCAAATGAAAGGTAAAATTTTTGTGCCGTGTTATCTGTCAGTGATTTTTTTTTTCTATTTCTGAGTTAAAAGCCAAATTGGACTTCTTTGTCCAGCAAAATCTTGCTGCCCTGGTGACAGTTTCATCCTGGGGTTAACTGTTGTCTTCCCTGATCTGAGTTCCCTGTACAATGATTTAGTCTAAGGCCCCTTCTAGGTAGCCTCATATTGTACTGAGTCTGGTATGTTGGGACTGAGGGGAGACACAGCACTAGCATACTCAGACATACTTTCTTTAATGCAGAAAAATGATGGAGCTGGGAGAGGTAAAGAGAAGAACAATCTAACATTCCTTTATCATATTTCAAAAGGGAAGGTCAGACCCTAAACTGTATGTTAAATAATTGCTATAAATGTAATCTAGGATTCCTTTGAATGTTAACCATTAGTCTGCACTGTGCCTCAATGAGTCTGCAGTGGTTACATACCTAGCACTTATATAGCTTTCCAGGAAAGTCATGGGAGCTTAAAATAGCACTGCATGCTCTTTTGTGACTATGTCATTAAAGCTGAGCTGGTCAGCTCTGTTGGCCGGCACCCCAACTCTGTGCTCCAACCAAGGCATCACAAGCACAGAGGTTTCCATTTGTTGATATACAGGTTTGAGGAAGAAGAAAGAATAAAAATCCTTGCACCAAAACATTCTCAGCTTTGAAAGTTGGCTTTATTGTGAACTAATAGACAAGCTAAAAAAGGTGGCATGACTTGTCTGTCCTCACAAAATGGATTTCTGACTGTGACACTTCTCCATGACACTTTGGAAATAAAGCCAGATAGATGGAATGTATCTTCCTCTTGAAAGAGACAGGTCTTTGATTCCTGTGTGAAGACAGCCTTTCCCTGCACGGCTCCTTCGAAAGAAGCAAGCATAATAAAATGCACTTCAGTTTCTGCATCAAGGTGCAAGGTAGTTTTAGGACTCTGAAGAGTAGAAAACAAAAACCTGCATCACACATCTTATGTTTTAACTTCAGAGATGGTGAATGTGTCTGTGTTAATGGAACTCAGACAGACTCTCCCTCAGCCCAGCATCTCCACTGGGCACAGGGCAATGGGTGAAGCTTCAGAAAGCAGTGCTTTTTCCATCCTGGCAGTCATTATCTTCTGGGGTGCAAGCTCTCTGTTCACCTAATGTGACTCAGGCTGTGTCCTGAACTGGACTGCTTAGTCATGTAGCTGCTTCTGGGTTGTGTCCTCTGCAGCTCAGTGGTGTAAGAGCACCCAGCTGCAACTTTGTCCCCACACTAGCAAAATGAGGGTATGAGCTCAGACTTGAGCAACCTGTTAAGTAAATCCCATTTTCTGTATGTAGCTGGATAAAGGGGTGACTTCCTAGATGTCAGTCTATCTTCCTAGATAGCCAGTCTAATGCGACAGCAAATTCATCAAACAGCTGATATGCTTTCCCATGAATAAAGCACTAGGGTGTCAAACTTTGCAGAGATTTTTAAAAAACTGTGTATGTTGTTTTTAATGTCTCTTCAAACTAATTCGGGAATTCCTCCTACCCCAAAACCAGAAACTTTTTACTGACTGTCTGTCAATGGCTCAGATACGCCGCCAGGGGGAAGAGTTTATCTGTCTTTCAGGTACCAGGCCTCCATTCCTGGAACTGTTTAAAACTTGATACTAATTCCAGGAGAGAAACCCAACTGCTTTGGTTATAACACAGTGTTCTGCAACCTAAAGTCTTCGGTAGGTTACAAATAAGTTAAAGTAATCTTTGTGGTTTAGTACAGATTACATACCTTCCCTGAAAGTACGTTTTTCTTTGGAAAATAAATAATTCCCTTCCCTTCCTGTCCCCTCCCCATGTTGCAGGCAATTTGTAATTTTTGGATTCTAGTGCTATCTGAAATACAGGTTAATGCTACTGAAATGCTTAAAACAGTAAAAGAATTTAAATTCTCAATATGCTAAACTGAAAATATATTTTTCTTTCCTTCCAGCCTGCAGCCTAAAAGTGTACAGGCAGTTGGACATCTCCTACTGGGATTTATGGGTGTGGGCTAGCACTGATAGCTTTTCAGAAGCTCCATATAATTCAAGTTTTTGCAAAAGGAATGCAGTAACAGTGTGATACAGTCACTCATATTTATTCCCAATATTTTGTCTTTTGAATTAAGTTCTCTTCGGCATATAGGTGTCCTACTGACAACAGCAAAGTTGTATTTTTCAAAGAATGTCAGTTATTTCAATTGAAGTAAGATGTTCTTATATCTTATTTTTCCCCCGGGAAATACTCAAGCAGACTAAAATGACTGTGAATATTGAGGCAGGGGGAAGTGGGATGTTAAGGTGTGTGGTTTTTAAATTTAGGATCAAGCGTGTGTTTACTGAGAGACTCTCTACATAGTCCTCACCTGCTGTGCTTTGGTTTGCACAGTACAGCAGGCTTTGAGCACGTGAATATTTTGGGTGAAACTAAGCTTGAAGGAGAGCTCTGGCTCTTAATGCACTTAATGCACTTCAGCCACAAACAAAGGATCAGTCATTGGGACCAGACTAAAGTTAGTCTGAAGGAACAACTGCTAAAGTATGTGTGTTGTGACTGTCAGGTCCTCAGCACCAAATGTTGTGCAGAGATTGTGCTAACTGCAGATATAGACACAGACACACATTGAAATAGTCTGTAAATCATCTTTAAAAAGTCCTTTAATTGCTAGGCCAAAACTGCACAATTATACGGGCTGTGCATACATACTAAGAACCTGGTCACATCCTACCTGCAGATTCATGCTCTCTCTGAAAGTATTTGTTTACTAAGCCTGTGAATGTGTCATCAGAAAGTCTCACTGACTGTTACAGGATGGAAACTGACTTTCTGCATCGGCAAAGCTGCAAATTCCACCTCCATCTCTACTGCAGACAGTGTTTGGTTGAACTCTGTAAAACTGCCCACTTTTAGATGATAATCTTTTCAGGAGGAAGTGTTACCATCACTGCTTTGAGCACCAAGTTTTAGAACTAACTTTTAAAATTTGCTTTTGTAGAAAGAAAGTTGGCACTAGCACCTTCTCTTTTTCCTTCTAATCCCAAAAACTACGTTCTTCTTCTCCTCTTGCTCCTCCCCACCTGCAACTCCAGAAGAGCTGGTTCTTGTGTGATTTACCACAGAGCACAGAGGAAAATCTCTATGACCCTAAGCTCACCAACAGCAACACGCTTCTGCTCCAGGAAGGACCCCAAAAGCTTCTCGTCCTGCAATTTGTAGAAAAAGAAAGGGGTCCTGTAGATTTTTATTCTCTTGATGAAAGCCTTGCTACAATTACTGAGCTTAAGGGTATTGAATTTTTAAAATGTCAATGCAGAAGACATATTAAGAAGCCCCATTATCTGTGCTACTAGAATGAAACCTAAGACTTCACAATGTCCGTTGCAGGATTGTTTTGATGCCTGTTCCACAGATCTTCCCAAAACATTTCCCATGGTGATGCTGGCACTCCTTGCATTGTACCTTTGTACACACACTGACAACATGGATGTAACCCTGCAGCTACTTGCCAGGTAGCATAGTATCATCTTAATTTTACTGATAAGAGTGACTTGTCTGAGGTCACAGTGGAAAAAAATTATCATTTTGATCTCATTGTGATTCTCAGTGGAGTTCCCTATGTCTGACAGCATAAATCAAAGGGAAAAAAATTAAATCAGTGGAAAACTTGTGCAGCTTTTCATCTGTTATCCCTGCATTCCCTGTGCCTTTTGAGCTTATTTGATTGCCTTTCAGGGACATAGCTTTTAAATTTAATTAGCATGTTATTGCTCTTTCCTCTATCTGATATGGAAAATCTGGAATTAATTGCATATTGACTAACTGAACCAGTTACAGCAAAGCATTGCATTCATCCAGTGGTGTGCCCACTGGTGTGTGCAAGAACTTGGGGGTCACTGGGCTGCTACTTGCAGGCACTATATCTGGAGGAACTGCCACCTCCAGCAGCAGGGATGAGACCTGAAAGCAAAGATGGCTCTCTTGCTTGTGTTGCAGAGCAAAGTTGCCTCGTCTGTATCGCCTCTGCCTGCAGCACTCACTGTGTACCACAAACACATTTTGTTTATACATGTATGTGTGAATTTATCTACATATTATATGCATTTATAGGTGTGTAAATACATTTATCTGTACCAGGTCTGGCTGGGATGGAGTTAGCTTTTTTATCAGCATCCCCTGTGGTGCTGTGCTTTGGATTTGGGGTGTGTTGTTAACACACAGGTGTTTTGGCTGTGTGCTTGCTTGGCCTGAAGGTTTTCTTTTTCCCACTCTACCTCCCCCCACCCCTGCAGACCATTCATAGAATGGTTTGGGTTGGAAGGGCCCTTAAAGATCACCTAGTTCTGATCCACATATACTCATACATACAATATATATACCCCCCCTGCTGCCATGTGGGGTATATATATTGTATGTATGAGTATATATGGGTCCACAAAAAAACCATTTGGGATCTGGAACATCTCTCTCATAAGGAGAGGCTGCAGGAGGTGGGCCTGTTTAGTCTTGAAAAGACTGGGAGGGGATCTCATTAATGCACATAAATATCTCAAAGATGGGTGCCAAGAGGATGGTGCCAGACACTTTTCAGTGGTGCCCAGTGAGAGGGTGAGGAACAACGGCCATAAACTAAAACAAGAAGTTCTACCTCAACATGAGGAAGAACTTTACACAGAGCGTGGCAGAGCACTGAACAGGCTGCCCAGGGAGGTTGTGGATGTCCCTCCGGAGATGTTCCAAACCCACGTGGACACATTCCTGAGTAGCCTGCTCTAGGTGACTCTGCCTTGGCAGCAGGGTTAGACTGGATAATTTCTAGAAGTTCCTTCCAACCCTAACGATTCTCTGGTATTAAGGTATGTATACCCACGGACGGTATGCATGTGTCTTTATACACACGTATGTATGTATATTTACGCGCACCTACATACAGCCATAGCCGCAGACGTCCACGCACACGGTTTGTGTGTGCACTGAGATGTTCATGTACCCATACACACCTACACTCCTGTGCCTCTACAGCTGGGCATATATGCAGGCGTGTATGTTCTGCACGCACACCGACCCATACATCCTGTACAAACACGCGTCTCCCTATGCGCTGTGTGTCAATTCACACCGCCGCGTGCCCCTCGCCGCTCTCCCGGCAGGCCGGGCCGGGCTGGGCCGCGTCCCCATGGCAACGCCCGGGGCTGGCGCTCGGCCGCGGCC
>NW_008239767.1:4358185-4373307 GCF_000691975.1 Corvus brachyrhynchos
AGAGGAACCCTCGCTGAAGTGAATGTAACCCCGCTAAGGCGTGTGTGCTTGGCCAGCATGTCCGGCGAGCTGACCCAAAGCGTGATCAAGAGAATAATCCGCCAAGTCGGCCTGGAGTGCGCTGCCCAGGGACAGACCCTCTCTGAAACCTTGGTGGCCTTCATGGTAAGCGCGAACGGAAGCGTTCAGGGGCTGGCGGCAGCTGAGGCTTTCAGGACTGACCTGAGCTTGGAAATCTCTTGGTTTCCAATTGCCTGCATTGAGAAATTTTAAAGGGGCATCCAGCGACATCTAGTAAAGGGTCCTGTAAAAGTATTTTATTCCCCTGAAATCTGTGTGAATATAATGCCCCAAGAAGGCTGCAGGTCCTGAGTCTTGGAAACTCTCTGAACTCCAACTCAGAGCTCTTTCTCAGTTTTGTTATGCAGGCAGATTACCATTATTTTCTTTCAGAAATGGAAAAGAGAAGTGCTCTCAAGTTTTAATAACGTTTCTTCACAATCTCATAAATGAATGTGTGATCCATAGGTGAATGTTTAATGCAGCACCTATATTTGTTCTTCGATGTTTACCTCCTCTCTCTATTGTGATGGATAATTTTTTTTGTTGTTTCTCTGTTCACACAGGGCCAGGTAGTACAAATGGGCTGAATATTTGAAGGAGTGGGCTCTGATCCCACTTAAAGTGAAAATTTAATGGAATCAGTCTCAGTATTGTCCTTGGTAGACAACCATAAGTATCCTAAAAACATTTTACATTTTGGCTTCTCTTAGGAGACATGGCACTGCTGCAGAATATAGTCTGAATGCACCTCCAGAGATGTGTCTGAAGAAAGATGGAGCTAGGTTCCTTTTAAATTGTTGATCATCTCTTGATAAACTTGTGTATAAATGCAAATGGTTCACAGCAGTACTGTTAATCTGCTGTTTTTTCCCCTAAAGGTGACACTACAGATCTAGAAAATAGATTGGGCTCAAAAGCAGTATTAATCAATTAAGCAGGAAAATTTTAATGAGTAAAAAATTCATACAAGTGGCTGGCAAGGCACCCAGCATGAACACCAACTGCAAACATTAACATATTTTGCTGCATGCAGAATACTATGGGTTTTTTATTCAAATGGTAAATGTTTATACTGATGACTATAACAGCAACAAAGAAGTTTATAAACAACCATGATGGATTTTCAAAAAATGTTACTTAGGAAAATATTTTTCCAAGTAATTTTCAAAGGAGCTGTATTTAAATGTTTTTTCCAAAAAAAAAGGTTTTTTTCTTCATTTGCACCTGAGAACTGAGATTGAAGCTGACTAGATGAGAAATGAAGTGATTTTGTTTAATTATCAAAGATTGAAATGGATAAAAATGAATAGTAAAAGAAATACTGAATGCATCTGAGATTTTTCAGAAAATAAAAGGTGAGGTGTGAAGATGATATTTTGAGATGTAAATTAGTATCTTTGTTTTGGCAATCTCTAGGTGAAAGCTGTTGTTTTAGATCCAAGAAATGACTTTAATATGGATCGAATCCTTACAGAAAACAATATGCAGGATCTTATCCAGGTAATTCTGACATGATGTTGAGAGTCAGTATTTAGCTAAGACTACAGCATTATTTTCTACCTGTTCCTGTAACTAAAATGACATGCACACTTTCAAAATTCTAGTGCTACTTTATTCTCATGGTTCTGTTGCTAAAGACAGCAGTTTCTGTAAATAAATGCCTTAGAAAAGCTTTATATGGAGAGAATGGTAGCAAGGGGGCTCTACAGCTGTTGTGAAACCTGTAGTAGATCCCTGTCAGTTCAGATGTTTCCCCAGAGATGAGAAAGAATTCACTTCTCTGACTCTCTTTTTAGCGCTGTGTTACCAGACTGCTTGACACAACAAACCCATCCCTAAGCACAATTAAGATGCAAGTTTATTTTGATATGAACTATGCAAACCGAGGTAATTTCTAATATGTTTTCATAGAAGTTGATGCTGAGTTTAGAATTTAATAATAGTAATTACTGTTAAATGAATGCTGGCAGTAAAGCAAAATAAAAATCCCATGAGAAATTTACTGTACAGGAGTCTGATGTTTCAGTATGGGTATAGTAGGGAAAAGTGTACATAAAATTTGAGAGTACACTCTTCTCATCCTGTCTGAGAGATTTACTGAATAGAATGTATTAGGTTGCTTGAGGACAATTACACTTTCAGGTTCAGTGGTTAGCTGTTTTCAGCAAGAAAAGCTTGCACCTGCACCTGCACCTGCACCTATGTGTCTGAAGGCACTCAGAACTCTGCTCGTGTATCTCAAAGAGAACTCAGTGTTTTATCAATATCCCTAACCGGGAGATGTGAGTAATCTTGAACAATCAGTTACAGTTTTAATTGAGTACATTTTTGTCTCATCAGTAGTAATTTCATATGGTCTGAGAATGGGAATGTGAAAATAAAATGAGATGGGGAAAATGCCTCTGCTGTAAATGTAACTTCAGATCTCAATGGGACAGTGGAGGCTGGCTGGGAAATAGAAGACACAGAACAAGTACAGACGTGAGAAAAGCATTTCTGTGTGGGGAGATAATGAAAATATTTTCCTGGTAGCATGGATTAAACCCAAAAATTAGCAACACTGGGAGCTGCTCCTAAATCCTCTGAACTCTATAAGCTAAGTAACTCCAGCAAGTTTTTGAGATCTTGAGTAGTGTTCAAATTTGAGCATGTAAGTTCTGGTGTGTTTGAAATATGTCCTACAGTCAGAGGAGTCCAGAGAGCCAGAGACTTGCTGTTTAATTTGGCCTGAATAGTTCTCAGGACTCTACTGGCTGATGTTAATCATGCTAATTATATTAATGTGTAACTCTTCTGTATTAAATTCTAATGGTGTGGTACTATGAACATCTCTTCCACATACCTGTGCTTCAGAAACCTTAAGAGGGTGCTCTGACTGTGGAAATGAATTGTACCCTCTGTATAAGCCAGATTTCAAAGAATTTAGATAGCACTTTCTAAGCGTCCTTGTTTCCTAGATGATTTACTCAGTGAGCAGCAGCGTGTTCTGGAAGGAAAACTGGCTCCTATGGTCAGAGCTATCACAGAGGCTGGTGCACGTGCACAAGAAGAAAGAGAGAATATGTATCAAAAGATTGTTACTTATGTGCTGCTGAGATCTGGCCTGGGAGCCCCAACAGATACTGAGGCTGTCAGGGAGGTAACAGGTCAGTAAACTCCCAGCTGTGAAATTGGGCTTTTCTTCTTGAAAAATAAAATTTCACCTTCTCTTTGCTGACATTTAGATACAAACAGGGTAAACTGTGATAAATGCTTACTATCCAAACTGTCATTGCTCAGCCTTGAAGTGTAAATTTCCTATGGGTTTCCTACTTTTTGCATTTGTTCAGGAGAGGGTATTTTTTCTTATTTAATGATTTTCTTTTCTGTTCCCTCATATTGAGGGTTTTCTCCCACTTTGTAATGCTTATAGCTGCCTTGCAGAGTGTATTCCCCCAGGCAGAGATGATTACTTTCATCTCACTCAGTAAGAAGGACAAAGAACAACAGCTGAAAGATCTTGCCATGCTAGTCACAGGAATTCGTTTGTACAACAAGCAGTGCCAGAAAGGAGGAAGCGGCATTGAGGACTGTAAGTAAACAACTGCATTTGATCTGGGTATTCCCAATTCATTCTTCCCGGCCTTCTTCACTGGAGCTGCTCCAATAATTTCCCATCCCAGGGAGGCCTGTAACTGTTATTAATATTTTACAAATTAGGAAACTGAGAATTCAAAATTGTGCAGATTCTCTCAGGAAACCCATGTCAGTTGTAGCAACAGAGTTGCATCTAATATAAAGCAAGCTTTCTCACATTCCTTGACTTCACTGTGATATTTCCACACCTGTAATTCTAAATATTTGAAACAACCTGACTAGTGAGATAGGGTGGTTGAATCTGGTTCGCAAGTATTTGGAAATGCATGAATATGAGGACAAAATTTAGAAATTAAAATTTTATTAGAGGATCATTATGCTCAAATATTGCACTTTAACCATTCGATAATGATTTCATTATTTCTTTTTATACATATTTCGTATTTATTCTACATGAATAGTGCCAGCCATCCTGAATGAAGCCATTCCGTCAGCTACACAGACTGTCGATGAACGTCTGAATTCCTGCCAGCTGCTAGCCCACCAGTACACAGCCCTGCTGGAATCCATGCAGGAAGACCCCCACAGATACTCCCGGCTTAGTACTTTTAAATTAAAAGAAGCACTGTTCAATGTGAGACAGTACGAAAGCTTCCTAAGCATCCTTCTGGTGAGATATCATCGTGTTATATCCTGTGGACTTTTATTGCAGGTGGAATGTCTTCAGCTTACCTACTTGTACAGGACAGAAATATAAGAGAAATTATTCGGAAATAAATGAAATAAAATAAAATATATTTTTAGATAAAGAACCATAGATTGTTTAGGTTGGAAAATACCTTTAAAATCATCAAGTCCAGCCATTATCCTATTAGTCTGGCACTGTCAAGTGCACCATTAAAGAGTTGTTTGCATAATGATTCTCTGCCCCAAAAGGCATGAGAGAAAAAATCTCTGTGATGAATCCATAAATTATCTCAAATTTAGTGTGCAGACACCCCCAAAATATATGGAGTCATCAAAAATCTTTGAAGAATACAGCTTAAATGCTTGTTAATGAAGAGCTTTTCATTTGTGTTTTGAGAAACTGCAGGCATTTATTAGTCTTTCCTATATAAGGCATTGAAAAAATATTTTTTATTTTATTTTGTTCTCTTCATTGGGAAAATGTAGAGGATTTTCTATAAAAATTGGTAGTTTATGTGTGAGTGAAGTGTCTAAACACCTGAACATTTAAGGAAAAATGTATTTTGTAGAAAGCTAGAGTACATTTTGTTCCCTAAAACAGTTGTTCTGAAAATAGTTGAATGAAGAGATCCAAGTAAATACTTATTACTAAATACTTGATTTTTTGAGTATGATGCATCTTACCTGGAGTTCTCTTTCCAGTCTGATGCAATTACAAATGCTCAAGAAGTTGAATCATTGGGTGTTCAGGTTGAAGCAACAATGATGGTACTGAAAAACAGAATGCAGGATAAGACTTCCATAGAGTCCAAAGACGTTTTTGTAAGTATTACAAATGGAAAACCCATTACTTCTTCAATAGAAAGAAATTATTAAAGTAAGATACTTTGCTGGTGTGTTTTTGACTAGTTTATATTAAGAAAGGGGCTGCATATTTTTTCTCTATATTACAGTATCATCTGTGATTTTTGAAGGGACAACTAAAAGACTTGCTCTTAAGGCATAAAAAAGGCAAGGTACAATAAAGGAGCAAAGGAATTAAATGGTATTTTACTGTAAGTGTCTTGAGTTATTTGTCAGTATTTGTAGATTTACAGTGATATTTTCCTTTTTTGTGTGTGTAAATATTCTTTCCTGTTCCTTGCAGAAACTGTAAGAACATAATGGTTGCAGAAAACAGCACATCAGAGTGTGATTCTTTAAAAGTTCCCTTAGATAGCAATCCCTGTAATTACAGTATGAGTCACTGATATAATTTTTCTGAAGAAACTGGGTTTCTGTGATAGGGGTGTCAGCCTCTTTTCCCCTCACAATAGCTTCTGAACCTGTTGGCAAGTTTCAGTCACATTTGTCAGAGTCCAAAGATCTCAAAATATGTCATTTTCTGCAAGTTTTGTGAAAAAAAAAAAAAGAAAGAGCAACTAGAAACACACAATTAGAGCCTTACCAAGATCAAGTCTGAAATGGGCAGCAGCCACTGAAGGTACCTCTGCAGGATTGATATTCTGTACTGTTGCACCCTTGGTTGGGAGCTACAGGACATGGGAGGGAGGTATTGGGGGGAGAGGGAATGAGTGCTGTGAACTACAGGTATTATGGGGGAGGCTGCTTGATGAGCCTGGGAAAACCTGGGATTATTATGCTGGCATGTTATAAAGGAAACGGGAGAGAAATATGCTAGAAACCAGCTTCATTTAATTTGCTTTTCATGTAACAGCTCATTATTTTGTGTGATTTGATTACCATTCCAATTCCTTGTGGTTAGCTCCTGCACCAGCATGCAGTTTCATCCATATTTTAGGTTATTTTTCAACATTCTAAGCTAATTATTAGAAGGCAAAATAAAGCCTACTGTGGAGGAAGAGGAAGATTATGACCTCCACCTACTCAGTTTATTTTTTACACTTTCCATAAGGGCATCCAAGCTGGAAACTCTCAGGAACAGCACTTTAACTGAGTGATCCAAGCTTCAGTTTATGTATGCTTTTGATTTTATAAACCAGATGTTCTCATTTGGAGAACATTTTCCCCTCTTGTCCAGCTGTTCAAAGCAGTTTTTTCTCTTCTGTATCTTTGTGGGGCTTAAGTGACTGATATACCTTATCCCTTTCCCTAAAAGCTGACTGTTGTTGTTTGCTGCCTTCCTAGAATTTTTTTTTGCTCCAGGTTGGTTAGTTGTTTTGTCTTCTCTGCTGAAGACAGAATATATAATGCCTTTTGATTTCAGATCCTTTCCAGATTTTTATATTAACACACCATTTAAATAACTTCTCTTGTCTTTGGCTTGTTGTTGACAAGCTGGATCCTCTACAAAGGTAGAGAAGCAGGGCATTCTGTCTTTTAAAAGCATAGGATAAGGCCTATATCTGTAGTAAATATTTGTTTTAGGAAAAATAGTACATTTCATTAGTATTCCTTGTTTTTTCTATTAAGAATGTTTTTGATCTTGCTGCCCTTCCTTTAATTTCTTCCATTTTTGTAACCATAACATTTCCACAGCATTAGCAATGCTGATGAATTCCAGAGCTGGCTCTGTTGGCTGTTCTTACAATAATGTTGTTAACATGCATAAAATGTGTTGTTAAGTGCACATTTCAGATTGGTTGAATCTCTTCCTGTAAATGCTCTCTGTGTGTTTAGATGTAACAGGGCACTTTTTATGTCACTGTCATTGAAAACAGCATTTATACTTAAAGCTTATAGGCTGCCTCTTTATGTGCCTACACCTGTACACCAGCGTCACTGCCAGGAAGGGCAGCTTCCAGTTTTGCCCTGAACCATGGACCACTCTGAAGAGGCCTGCACCCCTTCCATTTGGCACACGTGGGGCTGCAGTACCTAGTCACTCTGGAAACAGGGCAGACAAAATAAAAAAGCCTCATAGTTTGTACCTAGGTGTGGTTTTACCTAGTTTGGTAATTAATCAGCTGTGTTCCTTCTGGTCCTTATTCCTGTACACCATATTTTCAGTTATAAAACTGTATGTCAATGAAGTGCTCAATTCAAGGCATGGTCACAGAATACATTTATTTGGAGTAAAATACAGAAAAGTACTATTCTTGCCTGTGGGATGACATGCTGGATATACTTGCTTTAGGCATATGTGGTGGAAGCTCCTCTTACAGTGTCCCTGAGTTCCCCTTGAATTTATGGTTGCTGAAGGCCTTGGAGATCAGCCCTGCTTTGGTCATAGCGGAGACTTTTGTGCACAGTGCTTGGGTTACACTGTAGACATAAAACAAATCTGCAGTTCGGATCATTTTCTTTATGTTCTAGCCTCTGTTTATGGAACTTTCTAAGCTTTGGACCGGCTTTCAGGATGCAAAACTACTGCTAAGCTTCCTCACAAATATGACTGACAATCTGCAACAATTCTTGGAAATCCAATCACAGCTTTTTCCAGAGGAAATGCTAACATCTTTTCTGGAAGGAGTGACTGTGAAAAGTGATGAGGAAAGGATAAAAGAAACCATGGGTATGGAAAGTTAATACTTGTTTGTTTTCCCTCATTTTCCAGATTTTGTAGTTGCACTACAAAAGGTGCTTTACAGAAGGTGGTATATATTGATTTTTTAATACTCAGAATTTGCACAGTAAATTAAAATAAGCATTGTAGGGTATAGATTTACACTTTCATGTAGTGTAGCTTGGAATTTTATTTTTACATGTAAAATTTAAATGTAGCTTCTAGATACAAGCATACCTTACAAAAATGGCAGAATGATCAGAGAATATATATAATATTTTAAAAGACTTTGAAGTGTATTTGTGTCTTTTTATACCTTTCAGAACTTTGGAAATGGAGGGGTAGGTGATAAACAAGATAATTTAGCAGGGTTTCAGTTACCAGAAGTGTTTGTTTGTAAGATGGTATCCCTAGGAACCAAGTGTTATGCCAGGGAGTTTGTAATACATGCGTGGGTGAAAACAAAATGGAAGAATAAGATATTACCTTCCTGTTGTTGTCCCCTGTTTCCAGAGAAAACTAATGCTACTAAAGAAGATTCCTGCAGGACTTATTTTTCAGTAGGTTCTCTTTCAAGGCAGGACTAAAGTTTGGCTTTTGGGATCTGGGCACTGCAGGTCATCCTGTGAAAATCAGAATAATCTGGTCATCCTGTAATATTATTATCTTTTAAACATCTGATATTTTAATATTGAAATCCTTCCTTTGTTTTATCTTTTCGTAGAAACCAGAGTGAATGTTTCTGATTTCAAGAACCAAGAATGGCTTTTTCCAGAGACTACTGATGATTTTGATGAGTTGCTAATCCAGTACCATGGTTTCTGTGCACATTCAATTGGTGTGAAAGGTCTCACCCTAGTAGGTATGCTTTGTAGTTAGACATTTTCCATACTATATATTTACACAAGGACTAGGGAAAATGTAAAGGCATTGTGAATGCATCCTCTTATGTCAAAGCTGGAATACTGTTTTTCCACATTTGCAGTTTTCACCTCAGCTAACTTATTTCCCTTGTTAAAGTATGGTTCTTTAAATACATGAATAAACTGCCCTTAGTAGAAGGTAGGAGGGCTTGAAGAGCAAGCAGGGGCAGAAACAAGATGGGATGGAGAAACGTTTCTTCCTGCTCTATGTGCATCTGTATCACCTCCACTGTAGCAGAATACAGGTTTGTTTACTGTTGTTAATGTGCTATAATGCAGGCATAGGGAAATGACCATTCCTTCTATTTTGTGTGTCTGTATGTTGCAAACATAGCCATTCATGCCTACATCACATGTATTTTTAAATAGTCATGAGAAAGTACTAAAAATCTTTCCTGAAAAGAGTGCAAAAGTGCACTTGATTAAGTCAACTAATTGTAGGAATTTTTGTCTCTCTAGGCTCATTTGTCTTGAAAGTAAGCCTTATTTCAGCTACCCTAGTTCATGTTTTCTGTCTCCCTATCCTTTCTAGAACCTGTCCATATAGAATTTTTTTAAACCTACTGGAGTTTGGGAGGAAAATATGGCCATTTACTTGTCAGTATTAAAGAACAGCTGTTTCAATAGCAATGTAGTTTATTTACACTTATTTAGTATTGCACATGAGAACATCTGTCCTGAGTTGGACTGAAGGTCTCTCTAGCCCTGTATCTGATTACTGCTCATGGACAGTCATGAACACCTTAAAATTACAAGAATTCCAGTCAGAGTGATCCTTCCTTTATTATATCTTTCCTTGTTCTAGCAGTTATGGGATTTCCTCTGATTAATGTTGAGTCTGTAACCTTCTGTTAAATAATCCTTCAAAGAGGTTTTTCATTTATCTAATTGATTTTTGAATCCATCTAGAGTTTGCCATGGGATATTCTTATTCTCAAGAGCCCCACAATTATATATGCTATGAAAAGGTACCTCTTCTTGAGATGGTTTAAGCTCTGGCTTGATAATTTCAACAAAGACTTGATAGTCCTTCTATTAAAGGAAAGAAATCTAGTAAATAGTAATTTTATATTGCACACAATTTATGGTTTTATAACCCACTATCATATTATTTCTTTTTTTTTCATGCTGAGGAGGCTTCTTCTTTAACCACTCCTTCTATGAAAGGTATCACAAGCCTTTGATCACTCCTAGATCCCTTTTACTTGTTCTGTTGTATTGGAACAAAATGTATTATTACAAATGTAGCCTACAGGTTGTTATAATGTTGGTTTTCTTCTCCTCTGTTTGCATACTAATAATTCCTTTTTTGACTGGGTATTTTCAGGGCACTGTCTATGATGATTCTGGTCTTTCCTGGGCAATGACATCTGAAGCACAGCCTGCCACTGTCCTTGATATCAGTTTGTGTTTTCCCATATAAGTTATTTGGCCTTTATTGACACTTCATTTTCTCTGTTAATTTATTGTTCAGCTTCCCAGCTGCTTTATCTGCTTCTTCAGTTATTCTCAGTGTTATGCTCTTTGGTATAAATGCACTGCTGATCTGCAATCAGATATTTGCTGGAGATTATAGGGGAAACATTTGAGAGTAGAGACTGGTTTCTTATGCCTTTGCTATATGTGTTTGATTTGTTGTTTTTCTGAGACATGCACTAAGGCATGCTGGATGTGAACTGATCAAAAGCAGTTTTACTGGCCTAACAAAACAGACTTTTCTATATTTGAAAAAGCTTGCTTTCAAGGGTTTATACTGAGTTCAGAAAAAGAAGGAAGTGAAACTAACTTGAGGGAAACACAGAATCTTGATTACAAATGTCTTTTGTATTGGATATCATACTGTTCACTATTTTAATTTGTGGAGTTTATTTTGGGTTGGCTTTTCTTCTCATTTTTAGGAAATCCTGCTATTGGAATTTTGAAGCACAAGGAGAAATGTTATGTTTTCAGTTCAAAAGAAGCTGCATACATCTTTGCTCAAGATCCAGATAAGTTCATTCAATTGAATGTAGAAAAAGCAAAAGAATATCCAGAGCTAATTCAACTGCTTGAGCTCCATCATCAGTTTGAATACCTTGTTCCACATGCGCAGGTACACACTGCCCATGCCTCTTGCTGAACAGCTGCTGCATCACTGATTGGCCTGTCCTTTCTAAAAGAGAATAGATGATACCTATCTTTAGTGAAGAATAAACTCTTCTGCCTATCTGAAGGTCCATCTTTTCCAGGTCTTCAGTGTTGAAAAAATGTTCCTACTTAATGTCATTTTCACCTTATCTCTTCATAGGAGAATATGCAGATCCAAAGCATTCTGGCAGTGATAAAAGCTATTAGTCCACAGCCTAGGCAGGTCTTGTGTCTGATGTTTATTTTCCTCATTTTTGCAAAAGTAGCTTAAAAGAACAGTAAATAAATGCAACAGAAGATAAGTCAGATATCGTGTTAACTGGAGTTTTAGCTTAGCAGTCCATCCATGTGTGCTGGATGAGGGTGTAGTGATACCTGGGGACAGAAGTTATGGAACATACTACAAAATAACAGACAAAGTAATAGGAGAGTTATGTGATGGTCCTACTATGTGAAATTCAAAGACTTGATTTGGATTTATAGACAAGATTCCCTGTGATCCACTTGTGAATTTTAGGTCCTTAGCAGTGGAAAGAATGTAGTCTTGAACTGGCCCTTGGTGTGAAACATAGTTTATATCCCAGCTGTAGCAGAGATGTGTGCATTTCTCCCAGTTATGATTTGTGATACTTAGTCCATTCATAAAGACAAACTGAGGTGCCTGCATCATAAAATACTGGTGGTAGCGGGACCCTTTTTTTTCCAAAAGCCAACAATTAAGTACTCACTAGGTATCCAGGAGCCTGCAACTCAGCTGTGGCCTCTGCCTCAAGGGTTTTCTGTCAGAAATTAAATCTATCAGATACTTAATGTTTTCCTTTTAGCAGGGGTATGGGGAACAAAAATATTGTTGAATGTAAAAATCATTATCCACTTGTGGTTTGCAGGTCTCTACTTGCTTTTAAAGAGTAGCATATCCATATGCTATTTCTCTGTATTCTTCTCATTAATGCCTTGCTTGGCTTTGGTTGTTTTTTTTCATTCAGGCCAGAAATGCAAGCAAATATTCGATGAAACCACCCCCAAAGCGTGACAGTGGTACTCAAACTGATACTCATATCTTGCCTCCAACTATTGTGAGATCCTATGAATGGAATGAATGGGAACTGAGAAGAAAAGCTATAAAATTGGTTTGTACTGTTATTACCAGATTTTCATTGTTATATAACAAAGTTGAGAATAAATTATTCTTAACTTTTGTTCCTTGAAACATAAATCTAACCTTTTATTCAAAGACATACACTTCATTACAACTGGGTCAGTTTTTTTTTTCTAGGTATTTTCTCTCCTTATTTCTAGACTTCTCTCACTTCTTCCATATTTTCCCCTGTTTTTTGAGCAGTGCTTCCACTGCTGTGTCTATTAATTTCAAATTTTGCAGTTGCCTTCCTTATGTAATAAGAGTATGTTGTTTTGAATTGAATTGCATGGAGTATTAAAGTTGTTCTACATTCAAATCGATTTAATGGGTTGAAGATACTATATATAATTTATTTGGGAAAAAAAAAGCCAGAGCAAATGTTTGTCATACTATCATGATGATTTTCTGATGGATTGGAAATCAGTCTGTCCATAGAAGGTTGACCACATACGTACATAAAAACTTTTCAATTAACAGCATATATTTCAGAAGCTTCTTTCTAAGGTTTGCCAGCACAAGTAGTTGTCAAGGTATAGCACCTGATTTTCACAATTCAATCAAAATGAACAACTTGTGAGTACAGGGAATATTGCAGTTAACAATATCAACTGAACACAGAATATTTAAAGGGATTTTTTTTTCTTCTGTGAACAGATGCACTGTGAAGGCCTGTGGTCCGCTGGGCAGCCTATTTCCTTTCTGTTTTTCTTTTTGCCATGAAATCTCTAACATTATAAAAGGAATCCAGAATTTTGAACTGAGGAGTCTTGCCAGTGTTGATAGCTTATAAAGGATTCTAAGAAATAGTTGTTACTGAGGTATATAAAAGAAGCCAATTAGGTGTACAAGAAACCTAGCTAAAAGCCTCTTTTGCTTCTGTAAAGGACAAAAGTACATAAATAAACATAAGATGTGGTCAATGGCTCTTCAGCATAAGCAGAAGTGGATATCTTCCTATGGATGTAAAATAGACAAACACTCCTAAGTATATACTAGTGCTAAAATGTTCAAAGTTTACCTTAATCTGATTCTTTTTGTGTCTTTAGGCCAATTTGCGCCGCAAGTTAACTCATGCCATGCAGACTGATCTCAGCCACATGAGAAGAGAGAACGTCACCCAAGTGTACTTGCCAAAAGATGTCGGCACCCAGACTAAGCGTGACAACTCAAGCAATGTACCCAAACCCCAGATTTTCCTGAAGGGTCTCCGAGGAGGATCATCTCCCACTACTCATATGGTTGCAGTAGATTTAACAAGACCACTGGATGAAACCTAAGTGAAAATGAGAAACCTGAAGATACATCTTCGATGTGTATATAAAAATCCCTGAATATATTCGAATTTAGACACTAAAGATTTTTCTGTGTCTGTTGATTCCAGGAACAGTTGGTCTGTTTCATTTATCTTATCTGTTGGGGCTGCTGACTGGCATTAAGTGACAGAAGTGATAAGACTGAAGCACAGATTTTAAATAGCAATTTAGAATCAAGATGTTCCCAAGGACTTTCACTTCTAACATTTAAATGCATAGCATTGTGGGATTTTACTGAAGTTTTAATGCAATGGTTGCTTGTTGAAAATCTGTCTTTAAGTGAAAAAACTTAGCCCAGGAGAGTCACTCAAGTGTCACAGCTCCAGCCTTAGAGCAGAACTGTGAAGAAGGTAAAACCAACAAAATGAAACCAGTCTGGCTGCTTGGGCCTGTCCATTTGTGATGGCGTTAACCCAACCCAATGAGTGTAGGCCAAGGCTGGGAGGTTGAGAAGAGGGAATCTGTCTTGGATGGTTCTGGCACCCTTTTAGGTCTCTAGCAATTTCTTGACAAAACAGTGTACAGGTGAGCACACTGCAAACCGTAGGAGCTTGACTTCAGGGGACCTTTTTGAAAGCTCTGTTTTGCTTGTGTTTGAAAAACTAAAGCACAACAGAGAAAAAGTTTCTAGCTTTATGTCATTGTGGCAAATATGTACCAGGTCTGACCAATGCAACTGCGGATAGCATTTCTGTTTGTGAAACCCTGAATCATTTGAGCTTTAGGATGAAACATCTTCTCAAATGGAAGCAGGGGGTACTTTAAAATAGATATTCTTTTCATGACAGTAAAGACTTCCACAAGCTGCTACCTGCACAATGCCTAGGTGCACAACTCTGATTGCATAGGGTGTGCTAAGGTTTCTAAATCTCTTTTTCTTGTGTGCCTTGTAATGCAGTGTGGTTTCCTGGCTCGTTCTTAGACAAGCTTGTGACAATGAAGCTCAAAGATTCAAGCTGCTGAATGATTTTTCTGTGGCATTGTGCAGGATAGCATTCTCTTGTTGTTTAACTGTTTGCAAGACACCTGACTTCACTTTTAGAAGTTATACAATAGGGATTAATCCCCAAAGCATTATTTAAAAAACAAAGGAGCGTGAGGGGAGCACTAGGAAAGAACTTTGCTAAATGGTTTTTGACTAGGTGATTTTCTCTGTTGGGAAAATAAACTAGTAGCAGCCAGATGTGCTGCTCCTCCATGTTTTTAAATCATGAGCAGGCACCAATGATTAGATTTATTAATTAAAATATCAATTCAATTACTAGCTGCAGTTTTATTTTTTTCCCCAGAGAAAAATACCCTGTCACTTCTTTATTAATAAACACTTTTTCTTGCTGTGATCTTTCTATATTATCATCATTTGCTTTGAGGCTTTTATGCTACAGTTCTTACCAACCAACTGGTATTTCAAGAATCCAGAAATACATTTTATTTAAAAGTAAACTGATGATTGAAATTTCATTTTATCCTACTTTGTTCTTTTCCACTGGAGAAGGTACTGCAGTGCTGTAAAATACTGGAGAATACAATTGTAACCTCCATCTCGGTTTTGTCGCGGCAGAAACGTGTCGGTGGCTACGAGCTTACTCCTGGCAATGAGAAATGCGTGTGAGATTTCCTGGATGTTTGCTGCCAGTAAAACAGTTCCGAAAAGCGGCCGGGTGGAGCAGGATGCTCTCCAGGATATCCAGGCAGGACGGAGCTCGACTCGATGGTTCGGCGCGGGCGGCGGGGCGCTCTGGGCGGCCGCGCTGCACTCTATGGTGCGATGGGAGGAGCGGCGGGGCACGGCGGGCGGCTCCGGCCCGGCGGTCCTGGCGCCTTCG
>NW_008239767.1:4374919-4423316 GCF_000691975.1 Corvus brachyrhynchos
CGATGTGGCACCGCTGCGTCCCCGGCGTGTGGGCGGCGGGTGCTCCCGGTACGGGGCTTACCGGGTCCCCGGGACGCCTCCGCCTTTAGGGTCAGCCACAGCCGCGTCTCTCCTGCTGCCAGTTCCCCTCTGAAGGCGTCTGACCGTGGCGCAGCATCTTTGGGGCTTATTTTTTGGGGCACCTTTGGCGCAGGTGTTCAGTGCATGGGGACATCCCCTGCGCCCACCCTGTTTGCGCCGCAGGTGTCCCTGAAAATGCCGGCGCGCCCGGGTGCCTACTGGAGTGTGTTTAGATTGGACATTAGGAGGAATTTCTTCACAGAAAGGATGATTAGTTGCTGGAATGGACTGCCCAGGAAGGTGGTGGAGTCACCATCCCTGGAGGTGTTGAAGGAAAGACTGGATGTGGCATTTAGTGGCACGGTCTAGTTGACTTTGTGGTGTTCAGTCATAGGTCAGACTCGATGATACCAGAGGTCTTTTCCAGCCTAATTGATTCCGTGATTCTCTGTGATTCTGTGTACAACGAGGCCAGAGCCCACACGGTCCCGAAGCCAGAAGCTCGGGCAAGCCGGGAGGGTTTAAATCGGCCAGGAAGGCGCCGCCTGCCCCTCTTCCAGCTCCCCCATGGAGGGCCTTGCCCAGGGCTCCCCAGCTCCCGGCAGTGCCTTGGCGGGGCCTGGAAGGGTGAGGGGCAGGAGGCTCCCAGCGGTGTGTGCCAGGTGCGCAGCATCCCGGATAACCTGGCAGGGAGCGAGTTGTGATCCCTATGCCAGGCTTGGCCCGCGGCCGCCTTCCAGGAGCCCTGGCGGGGAGCCCTTAGATGAGCCGTGGAAATGTGTGGGAGGCCCGCACTTGTAGCCCTTAGATGAGCTGTGGAGATGTGTGGGATGCCCGCACTTGTATCCTGAGGCTTTTGGCCTGTCTGGTCCCTTTTTGCCAGAAATCATTTCATCCAAGTGGGATTTACTATGAAAAAACCAAAAACTTCTTCCAGTTCTTCTTTTCTTTAGGCGAGTATGAGTTCAGATTTACCAGCAAAAGTTACAGATGCCCCAGCTATGTTTTTCTTCTGCTCCCCTCACTGCACTGGTACTAATGCAGACATGTGAGCCAGGCTGGAGAAATGTCCAGGCTGAAAATAATTACAAATACTTTTTTACATAATGCTGGAACTATCTAGTCTAGATACTAGATTCATTATGTCTTGCTGCATTTGGTTTACCCAAGTTTCCAAACCATTGACAAATTGGGGCGCTTTTTTTTCCCTTTTTTTTTTAAAAGGGTAGTTAATAGAGGCAAGAATTAAGTTTAGCTTTAGTTTGGTGGTGCATAGACTTAAAATCTTCACATGTCAAATCACAGCATTAGTGTAATTTTTGTCAGCACTGAAACATCATTAGAAAATACATTTTTGTAAAACCATATGGGGTTAATTATATTTCCTGGTTGTTATGCCGTTGGATTCCCTCCCCACAATCCAAACTTAATTTAAAAATGGATTACAGCTTGTAAGTCTCTTCTAAGCATTGTTAGTCCAGAAACTAACTGGCTCTGCCTTATGAAAGTGGTTACTGACGTGGGTAAGATTTTTATCTATAAGGAAGTAGCTAATTTAAATTATTGCAGTGGCAGGAGGTATTAACTGTACCTTGCAGAAATGTTACGCAATTGAAGACATCTCTGGCTTGAAAGAAACATGAACCAAAGCATTGGGCGCATTGGATTCAGCAACTCATTCCTATATTAAATAGCAAAGTTTTTACAAAACTGCTTATCCTGTATCTTGTTTCCTAATCAGCAGAGGAACACAAACTTCCACCAATTAAAGCACATTTCTTTAGGATATTCGAAACATGACAGTGGCCCTAAAGGTGCTGCTGAATGACCAGTATCTACCAGAGAGATGCCAAACATAACAATCTACCAGTTTGAAAAAGGATTTTGTAGAAGCCACACGTTTGCTGATGTTTCACGTTGGGTTGTGCCTTTATGTAGAGAAATCGCGTTTGGAGTTGTGTGCTGTTTTCTTTGCTGATTTAGATGTTTGCTTAGCCATTCCCTGACCTGGGAATGCACTGGAGTGGCCTGATAGAATTCTCAGGACTTAGAGGAGTGCAGATTTATGAAAAACTTCCTTGTGCCAGGAGAGCTTGGACAGGCTAACTCCCAAATTTTGCAGGATAGTAGTTGGTCCAGGTCAAAACTGTTACAAGAATTGCTACTGATGTAGGAGTATAGCAGTGGGGAAGACAGAGGGCATAACGCAGATGATACACAGTCCTTGTGGTGTTTATTTTACTAGGAGAGCCTTAACCTTAGACCTTTATACAGGGAGTTTTTCAAGAAAGCCCTTTGTGTGAAGTCCCATCACCATTCAGAGCAAAATCTTCTTCTTTTACTAACTTAGGTGGAAAATAGGGCTGAAGGAAATTCTGCCTTATTTATTAAGATTTGCTAGATTTCTTTGCTGATACTGAACTTTTCTTCTTTCTGCTTTTGCTAGTCTGCCAACGCTCTTTGTGTCAGAATTCAGTGTATTATGTGAAGAGGATCAGCTGCCATTTCAGTGTGAGTGCCTAGTGTCAGCTAAAGAGCAGGAAAGCATAGAAAGACTTTTTGATTTTTATTAGATAAATATTAATGTATAATTCGTTTTTCTAGAGCATCTATTTTCAAACAGTTGGAGTTCCTGTACCAGCTTCTTTGAGAAGGCTGTAAAATTTAATGAAAACTTCTTTATGGGAAGTGTTTCCTAACATGTAATTATTGTCTGCTGACACAGTGGTGTTTGATACAGCCCTCCAGCTGGAGAACACACTGTTTCAGTTTGTAAATTAAAATGGGGGTCACGCTGAGTCGTCTCCTCTGTTTTGTTTCAGAAAATGTCAGCTTACTGTTCAAGCTGTACTGCCTCACGGTGATGACCCTGGTTGCTGCCACATACACAGTGGCACTGCGGTACACCAGGACAGTGGAGACAGAACTCTACTTTTCAACGACAGCTGTGTGCATCGCTGAAGTTATCAAGTTGTTCTTGAGCGTGGGCATCCTGGCTAAGTAAGTGTGGGAGTGCTGATCAGTGTTTTGAAAACCAGTCCTTGCTTCTAACCTCAGGTTCTCAGGTACTGAAGTGCAGGTACATTCGAGAATGTGGCTGGATAATCGTGCTGTGGAAGGGTAATTTTAGAGCGGGTTAGAGTTTGTGAGTCCTCATCAACTGAAACTGCTTTGTATACAGCATGATATTGAGGTGTGTCCTCTCTGCATATTTTCTATTTTTGTATGCTTTGGAATCAGTTCAGAGTGTCAGCATGGATTATCCACGATGTTTTGGGTCTTTAAAATGTTGGTGTAGATGAAAGTTGGACTTTAATCATCTGCTGTGAGCCATTATCTGCTGAGTTACATAAAATTCTAGTGTTCCTACTAATAAATTTTCCCAAACAATGTTGCAGACAGACATTTTGCTGTCTCTAATAATCTGCAAACCAATGCTGAAAGACTGTGATCAAGAAATACTCGTTTCTGTAATCCCAGACTGCTGCTAAGAACTAGAACTTGTCCATGCATGAGCCCTCCCTCAAGTAGGGAGGCTGTCAGTCTGGTGCCTTTTCTGTCAGCTTGCCTGTGCTATATCCTTCCTAGGAAGAATCTTCATATTCCGGACTTTTCCAAAGCCCAGTTCTTGCTGTTGTGGTAGAATTTGTTCTTTTAGGGTCTCTGTCTCTCTTTGTGGCTTTTGGTACATCAGAAGGCTGGCTGTTATCTGCCAGAGGATCGTGGAGTCACATGATGTACTTCAGATTTTCATCAGATCTTTTCCTCTTAACATACAAATGGCATTTTATTTGAAGTGAGGCAATATTTGAGTGTGATCAACTGCCTTTTTTTTTAACCTTTCATTAAATGGAATGTGTTAGAGTAGGCAGGTGTGAGCAGTAGGGAATTTCTGTTTTTCTCTTCATGCACCCTGGGCTTCTCACTCTGTCAGCACAAAATGCTGGCAGAAATGACTCTGCTGACATGTGCTGTGGTTCTCACTGTTGTGACCAGTGAGGATCCCACTGGCTCTCTGGAGACTGTAGCAGCCCATGTTTCCCAATAGTGAGGGACCTCTGGGTAGCCTCACCTGTGTGTAATTTGTCAAATCTTGTGCACCTGGGACCCAGGCTGTTTATAGTACACCTAGTGCAGTGGGGTAAGCCATCCCTTTTGTTAAGGGTCTGTGTTCATTAAATGTATGAATGGTCTTTTTTACTTGAAATAATTAAAAACTAAATTACTTTTAACTCAGAAAGGAGTCTTAGCATGTTGTTGTTTTTAGAACAGCCCTGCACAGCCAAAAGTCTCTGTAGCCCCTCATCGTCCCTTTATCAGCAGAGGATGTGTAGAATAGAAGTGTAGCCAAGGGGGCAAGCATGGGCTGAGCTTTTCTTAGCTGATGGCAGAAACATATGGATTCTGTTGTCTTGTGTTGGCAGATGTGATGAATAATCTTTCTTCCTTCATTTTGCTTTTCATATCTCTACGGATTTGTGTTTTCATCTCTAATTTATTTTCTAAGCTGGGAATCCTTGTTTAATTTTCTGTGATCATTATAGTTCCCATCCTTAGAGCATTTCCAGTATTGTTACATCCCTTTTGAAACAGGATCCAGAGCTGCATGCTGTATTCAGGATGTGATTGTGCCATGACATTAGGCAGAGGACTGAAGGTGCTTTTTCTCTTGGCCTCAGTTCTTTTCCTAAGGATTCTGCTCATTTCTCTGAAGCTGAGCCTTGAGCTGGTGCCATCCAAGAGCTACTTGCATCTTTTTGTCAGGTGCCCATGACTAGATTAGAGAGGGTTGCTGTATTTAGGGGTTGTCATTTCCTATGGTTCTTTCTCCTTTATTGACACCTGAGCCTTATTTACCAGTTAAAATGGGAAGAATCAGATTCACTGAGCTGTTTGGAGGTTATAATGTCTATTCTGATCTGGTCAGCTGGTGGGGTTTTTCTCTCCATAACTGAGAGAGATATGGGCACCTGCAGGCACCATTCATCAGGCCATGCTCACCTCTCCTTGGTAGGATGTCTGGCATGCTGATGGGTCCAAAAGATGCCAACTTTCTAGTAACCTCCCTTTTCAGATCACTTATGAATATGCTGAACAGCATCAATTCCACGTAGCTTCATTCTATGTCTCCTTTACATCTTCCTTCAGTTTTAAATCCTAACCAATTTGTCTCACCCAAGGCAAGGTGCCTTTGTAGTTCAGTAACCAGTCAGAAGATAGAGTACCATCTCTTTTTACTGTACAGCAGGATACATTTGTGTGGGTACCTTTTCTTTTTGAAAGAGACAGCATTGATAACTGCAGTATACAGGATACAAGAGTACAACTCCCGCGTTGTTCCAGCTGCAGAATTTGTTTTCTTACACATTATTATATGGTGCCTTCACTGTTTACTCTTAAGGTATCTCCTGGAGGACACATTGAATGGATAAATGCCAAAGAATTGTCT
The DNA here is from genome assembly GCF_000691975.1 of Corvus brachyrhynchos. Lineage (NCBI taxonomy): Eukaryota > Metazoa > Chordata > Aves > Passeriformes > Corvidae > Corvus > Corvus brachyrhynchos. The sequence continues at coordinate 4,380,429 of NW_008239767.1, forward strand.
TTCAAAAGTGAAGCTTACGATAGTTTAAACTGTGCTAAAAATTAAGTCAACTGTACCCTCCATTTCTCATGCTTATTTAAAGTCCTGTTCACCATCTGGTAATAGCATTTGCTACATTCTTAGCTGGTACATAACTACTTAGCAATGGATGAAGAAAAGCAGAGGTGTTTTGCAAACTCTAGTTTTAACTTCAGCTTTGCTAACAAATGCGTGTTTCTGTTGCACAGATGATAATTATTAGTATCTCTCACCTCTTCATACCTAGGAATTTGCTTTGTGAATGGGGTAATGAATTTATGAAAGGAGAAATGGCTTTAAAGTGAAAGAGAATAGCTTTAGGTGAGATATTAGGAATAAATTCTTTATAGGAATTCCTTTATAGGAATAAATTACCCAATTTTCTTGTACATCTTATTTCCCAGTCCTAGACAGTGTAATAAATACATTCAGAAATGGAATAAACAAAAAAAAAATTGCCCATAATATCAATGACTCCTAACATGTTGTACAGTTCTGTATCTAGTGCAAGTTACCATGGTGAGCTGTAGCATGAACTCTTCCCCTTTTCTTGTATTGCAAACTTCACTTTGAGTGCTACTTGTCCATGGATTTTTTTGTCATGGTTGTTGTCTGTGGCCAGACATGTCTGGTTTTTTGTGTGTGCTTTCTGTTATGGAAAAATACAAAAAGAATCCTTTGCAGCTGCCTGTATAAAGACTGCTCTTCCTACGGGGGGAAAAAAAGCCAGGAAAAGGAAGTATATGCTTGGTGCAAGTAGGGAGGAAGGTAAGGAAGGGGAGAAGTTTGAATGGAAGGATCATGAGAGGGTAAAGCCTCTAATTCTTTGTAGAGGAAAAGTTGAAGAACTGGAGTACAGAGTCAGGAGTTGATCAGGAAAGGAAAATATGCTGAAACGAGGTGGTTAAAGCTATTTATTTATACAAGTGTGCAACAGAAGCACAAGGAGAGTTAAATTTAAGAGCAGTACAGTTTGCAAGTTGAAAGGCCTGTGGGAGGGGGCAGGAATTATTTTGGATGTTGGTATTTGTCAGTGCTAAGCCAGTGAAGATTGGAAAGGGGGGCTGTGGGAGAACTGGGAAGAGGACTGGAGCAGCAGCAACAAGTAAGCAGCAAATGTCAGATTGATGTGCAAGTGATAAGGGAGAGCCAGTAATGCAGAGGTCAGCTGTGAACAGCTGAGTAGCAAACTGCAAAAGGGGGCAGCAGCCAGCAGCAACGCGTTCTTCCCCATTGCCTGCTCTTTCACACGCTGTAATTACTTGAAGGAGAGGTGTGAAATGCAAGGACAGGGACAGGCACAGGGAGCTGCCACACACCTGCCAGACCTCTTCACGTGTGTGCTGGTGCTGGTCCAGCATCTCCCACAGCACAAGTGAGACTGGGAACCCATGGCTGACTGAGGAATGAGAGGTTTTTCTAGGTAAGTAGTGTGCAAGGGTACAGTCCTTTTTTGGCTGTACTGTGAGGCCCAGTTTAAAGGGGATCTGGAAAATCATGAGCATTTGACATCACACACAAACATTAATACCCAGTAAAAAAAGGGAGACACAAACAACAGCCTTCTGTTCCACTGCCTGTATTGACCCACTGCTACACAATAATGCATCTAACTTCCTGATTCCAGAATGTTTCTCTCACCTTCAGGGCTTTCTACTTGTTGAAAACCTCACTTGTTTTTTGCCAGTTAACCTTTTTTTTCTTGTATGAGCAGAAAGTACAACTGATTGTGGAGAACAAAATTTCAGGCCTCCCAAAGGATTCATTGATTTGATTTCTGTTGTAAAATACCAGTTTAAGAATGCCCTCAGTTATGCTAATATTTTATTTTGCAGAGAAACTGGAAGTCTGACAAGGTTAATAACATCTTTAAAAGAAAATGTATTTGGAAGTCCTAAAGAATTGCTAAAATTAAGTGTTCCATCTGTGGTGTACGCTCTCCAAAACAATATGGCGTTTGTGGCTCTTAGCAACTTGGATGCTGCAGTCTACCAGGTAATACACGTTTCTGTCAGTAACAGATCTGGAAATATATTTCTCTTTCCTGATTCATGAGGCACATGTATCAGGTATTTGTCTGCTGTGCACGCAGCACTCTCTTCAGCCTCAGTGTTAAAAGCCAAACTGTGCTTTGTTATATTCAGAGCATACACTCTGCTGCAGAGCTCTGGCTTTCTGAGCTAAGCCACTCACTGCTAGAGTCACTTCAAATTCACTTTGTTGTAGTTGGCGATGGATCTGTAGGAAATCAATGAATATAAAAATCTATTGTTCTGTAGTTGAATTTTCTATTTTATTTTCTTGTCTTGGAGGAGTTTCTAAAACCATGTCCTCTACACTACATTCCCATCTTCTTTAGGTGACGTACCAGTTGAAGATCCCTTGTACAGCTTTATGTACAGTCCTGATGCTGAACCCGACCCTTAGTAAGTTGCAGTGGTTCTCTGTCTTCATGCTCTGTGGTGGTGTTACCCTTGTTCAGTGGGAGCCTGCTCAGGCTACAAAAGTACAGGTAAGAGTTAGTATTTTGCCTCTTCAGCTAAAGAATAAACGATCATTGATCACTGGCTTTCACATTTATTGTGTACCAGTTCAGGCAAGCTTATGGTATTGCTCCAGTCTCACTTGTTGGAAGCGCAACTGATTGCTACAATTAGTATAAATTACTACAGTCATCATAATCAGTCTAATGCACCATCCTAGGAGTCTCTGAGTAATAGATTGTTTCCAGCAGTTGGCCTTGGTAACATCATAATTGTTGGAACAGAGAATTTGGAATCAAAGCACTGGGAGGAATTAGGAGCTAAGCTCCAGCACAGTGTGGGTATGTCATTTAAACACACCCTTCAGAGGTACTGACCTAATCCGGTTCTAGGGATGAACAAGTGTCTTCTGTTTCTTAGGTCATAGCTGCTGCTCAGCTGCATTAGTGGGAAAGGCAGGTCAGGCCTCTGGGAATACCGGCCACAGCCCAGTAGACAGTGCCTCTGAGCACTGCATGAGTACCCACAGAAAATGAAGCACCACACAGCTACACCGAGCTGAGCTGAGGGACAGCCCTAGATAAGCAAGTGCATGTTGTACTGCAGTGAAATGCTGATAATTTTGCTCCACTTAATGAACTACTTCTGTGTCCTGATTTTGGCTGGGATAGAATTAATTTTCTTCCTAGTGATGCCATGAAGATTTTTTGCCTTCTCTTTTATACCCCTCTTACACCTTTTTTACAAGTTCTATATTCTTAGTGCTTTTTGCCTACATTCTTGGACTTATTTGTCCAGCTAGAAGACTAAACATTTTAGAAGCTTCATAGGTAGGGGTTAGTGTGCCCCAGACCCCAAGGTCCTCTCCAGAACACATTCTGTAAACTAAGATAGAACCATCCAGGGGAAGGCTCCTTGGGGAGGGGGGCTCATTCAAGCCTCTCATTAGGGAATTTTTGATAGATATGCTAATTAGTAAGACCTATAATGTTATACCAGATCTTTTGGGGGTGTGCACTGTGGTGTGCATTTCGGTGCATTCGACCTGGATGTAGTGCACCTAAGGATCCTTAAAATAAATACAAAGGTAAAATCCCTTTTCCCTTCTACCCATGTTTGACTCTTGATTTTAAGATGAGGAAAAGGCATTTCACTAGTAGCTGGTTCAGTGCTGTGTTTTGGATTTAGTATGAGAACAATGTTGGTAACATTGGTGTGTTACCACACAACACAGTTGTGGCTCAGTAGTGCTTAACCATGAGTCCAGGTCTTTTCAGTGTCTCCTGCTCTGCCAGTGAGGAGGGGCACAAGAAACTAGGAGGGAGCATGGCCAGGACAGCTGACCTGAACTGGCCAAAGGGATATTCCATACTATAGTATGTTACATCCAGTATTGAAAATCAGGGAATTTGGCCAGGAGGGGCTGATTGCTGCTGCAGGATGGGCTGGGCATCTGTCAGCAGGTGGTGAGCAATTGTCTTGGTTTTCTTGGGTTTTATATCTCTCTCTCCTTTTGTCAATAGTAGAATTATTAGTAAATTTTATTTTGATTTAAGTATTAAACTGTGTTTACATCAACCCACAAAGTTTCCCTTTTGTTTTCGATTCTCCTCCCCACTGTGGGGCTTGGGGGGGAATGAGTGAGGAGCTGGGTGGTGCTTAGTTGCCGGCTGGAGTTGAACCGTGGCACTATGGAACTGATTACTGTGAATTACTGAAGTGTTGTATCTTTTTTAAAGTAACGGCTGATGTTGCAGGTGGAGCAGAATCCATGGCTAGGGTTTGGAGCGATTGCTGTGGCTGTTCTGTGTTCAGGATTTGCAGGTACAGTATTATTTCTGTTCACGGGCTGCATCTAAAGGACTGGAGAACTCACAATGTTTAAAACTGAACATTCTACATTTGTTAACTGTCTTCCTGTAATAGTTTATTCCCTCTGCCCATAATTATCTTCTACTTCTGGTAATTATGGCAGATTCATAATATGATTACTCCCATTGTCAAGCAAATGATAGGAGCATGTGCCATTGGTTTTACATGATGCAACATAGAAGGCTGGTTTGCAAGTGGAAGTGTCTTTCAAATGCTGTGAATAAGACTGTAGGGAGCAGCATAATGACTCACTGTGTACATTTAATTAATGTACATCAATTTTATAAAGTTTACTTTGCAGTGAATAGCTCCTCTATGGTGATCACATGGAATAGTTGTATTTTTTTAACACAGGGAACTGAGCTCCTCTCTCAGCTCTTGCACCAGCCCTGAAATACACATTGCCATAGTTCTGTAGGTGGAAAATCTAACTGGGATGCAGAGGGAGCATGAGGAAAGCAGAGAGGTAGATTAGTAGCAGGAAGTCTGGATAAACTCAGTGAAGGAGTTTTGGTTTTATTTATTTTTGCTTTGTTCTAAAGCCAGTGTCTCTCCTCAGGGTAGTTTTTTCTTTGTCTTCTGGAGAAGGACACCAAAACTTTAGGACAAGTGAACTGGTGCTCAGAAATAAAGAAATGCAAATTACTTCTTAATTTGAAGTTTGGCTCACAGGGGCATTTTCCCCTGGCTGTAAACTGGATTCTTCCCCCCTCCTCTGTAAAAAACCAAGGTACTGTCACCCACCTCTAGTACTGTAAAATCCTGAAAGAATAATCTTATCCTGTGCATAGATGCTCATTACTCATGGAAAAACATTCTGGTGGGCAGAGGAGGAAAGGAGGAGAGTGTCATTCTTATTTGGTGGTGTTTCAGTGAAATGGGCACTTTGGAGCAGAAATACTAAATAAAACTGTGTAGAGCTCAGTCAGCTTTTCCTGGAAGGTTATGAATTTCCTCATTTAAATAGATGCTCCCAGGCCACAAGACAAAATACAGCCTTCAGAGTCTCCTGAAACTCCTGCTTTCCCCAGTAATGTGGGTCAACAGCTGTGCTTCCAGAGGTCTGCAAATTCAGAGCACTGACAGGCTGATGCAGACAGCTTGAGACACTTAGGGCTTTCTTCTCCTGCAAAAGGATTGCAGCTTGGGTTTCCTTGCTGACAGCTGAAGCTCTGGGGCAGCTGGGAGGGACAGTGTGTTTCATCCGCAGAGCTCCTTATGCCCTTGGGGCTTTACATGTTGAAAACATAAATCCTATTCAAATTCCCTTCCTCTTCTTCCTTCCCACGCTCACATGAAGCAGTTATTTTGGCATTAGACCTCCAGTTTCTGGACTGACCATGTTTTACAGTGTGTTTTATTATTCAAGCAAAAGAAAAAAAGAGGTTAAGTGTTTTTGTCACTTAGAGATCAAAAATAAGGTTTTTCTTCAAATTGCTGATCCTGTGATAATTCTCAAGTATCTGGGGCCCCAACAATGCTTTTAAAAGTATTGGACAGATAATTTAATGGCAGATCCTTTATGACTTACAACAGTTCTGAAGAGTGAGTTCTCTTATCGGCCCCCATACTTTCCTTCCTCTTGCCTAGTGGATTTGTGAACTGTATATTCACAAATCTAGAAGCATAGTTTTATTGGTTTGCCTACTGTTTTCTCAGTTTATAAAATTTGCAAATATGGTTCATACTTGCAAATTTCATGCCAAATTTCTGTTACATTGGTTACACCTGGTTGTGCTCTGTGGGTCTTCTCAGGGGGCAGAAATCTCAAGGTAGTTATTCTGAGTTATTTTAAAGGTTGCAGTCAACTAGTTTGTTGTTGTCTACATTTCAAAAATTTATATTCCTATGAGGTAATATAGTATTTCCTTGTTTTTGTAATTATTTGAACCCCTGAAATAGAAATCTGCTCTGTCATTTATTCACCATAAATACTCACTATACTCTATTAAATTATAAATTGCATTTTTTGTCAATAAAAGAGTAGCAAGACCTTCCTTGAAGCTAACTTGGGGATTTTAGAGGGGGGTGTGCCTAGGCCTTCTAACACATGGGTCTTTGTGCCACCTGTGTTGGTTCCATATTATTTTCTCATATGGTATGAAGGATCTTGTGTGATATTAATCACCAATAAACTTCTAGTCAATAGGGCTCTCACCAGAAGGTCATGGAAGTGGCTGGTAAGAGTCTTGCAAACTGCTCTCCCTGTTTTGAAATGTGGAGGAAATTCCAGAACTTGACAGAGTCGTGATGGGTGAGCAGTGGTTAAAAAGGCAGGTGGTGATGGCCTTGCCAAATGTCTGCCTTTTAGTCTGACAAATGCCTCCCAAGTAGGATAATGAAGAAGTATTTGGGGAGTTTCTGTAATGCAGAACATAAAAATAATGCTCTTCAGTATGAGCTTTAGATTAAAATGAATTCCACTTCCTCAAAACCAACCTGTAGTTTCAATTAGCAGAAGGCTTCGATTTTGATTTGCTCTGTAATCCTCTGAAGCTGTGGTTTCAGAACGAGCTGCTCTGCCAAGTGCTCTGTGAGCACAAAGCTCCTGAGGAATTTTCAGTTTCAGTACTGAGGTAATAGAGATCCTCCCTTCCTCCCCTACCCCCCAAGAAAAATTGGACTAAAATCAATCAATCTAAAACTAAAATCAACATTAAATTATTTACATGGAGGCTGTGGATTGAAAAAAGGCAAAGATGGGAAAGGGTAAGGATAAAATGGATTGAGGGAAACCTTCCTGTTGAGTCAAAGCAGATCCTCTTGCTAGACTGAGCCCCAGGGCCTGACCAATGGTTTCGGCCTAAAGGTTTTAACTGCACTTAACAGCCTAATTTGAACAATTTAACAAAAGATTCTGTAAGACAACAGTAACTCGCTTATAGGCCTAAGTTAGTTATGAATCTGAAGTGTTTGAGAATGTAAGAGAGGAACATCCATAGTCCCTTTGCTGTAGCATATGCATGCTCACACAGATGTAAAGGAGTTTGTACAGGGCAAAGAATGCCCCTGGAGTTCAGTGAAGGGCTCACATGGGATGCCTTTTCATCTTCTCAGCGGGCCAGGGGTTGAGCCTGGAGGAGTGGGGGCACCAGCCAAGGATCCATCATTGGCCTTCAGCAGTGGTCTTCCAGGGATAGTGAACTTGAGAGTTTGCTGGCTCTAAGCGGTGTCCCACTCTGAGCGAGGTTGTCTGGTTTTAAAATGCAGTAAACCGTGAATCATTCTTCTCACTGAAATGTTTTTGGTTTTTTGTTTGTTTTGGTTTGGTTTTTTTCAGGAGTTTATTTTGAAAAGGTGTTAAAGAGTTCAGATACTTCCTTGTGGGTGAGGAACATTCAGCTGTACTTATCTGGGATTGTGGTGAATTTATTTGTTGTGTACATGTCAGATGGAGCCCAAGTTCTAGAGAAAGGGTTTTTCTATGGCTACACATACTACGTCTGGTTTGTCATCTGTAAGTATCTTGTGGTTTTAGTCTTTTGGCATTGCTTTTCCTCTTTAACAATGATATAACTGATTGCAGGAAGCTACAAATTCAGTCTAACACTCCTTCTACTGTGTTTTGATGGATTTTATTTAAAAGTATCATTTCCTTGGAAGTTACTCACTTACTCAATTTAAAATTGTGCTGAAACAGCAGCCTAAATAATTGACTAGCAAGTAGATCATCTTTAAGTGAGTCATATCTTATTTACTGGATGCCACATAGACATCCCATTCCACTGAATGATATGTTAAATCACTAATTAGGACAATGTAGCCCAAACCAGGAGCACACTAGTGGAGTAAAATGCATCATTTCAAGAGTAACCAACTGCACCTGTACTAATGGTAACACCTTATCTACTTCCTAGTTCTGGCCAGCGTAGGTGGCATCTACACCTCCGTGGTTGTTAAGTACACAGATAACATCATGAAAGGCTTTTCTGCAGCAGCAGCCATTGTTCTCTCTACTGTGGCATCAGTCATCCTCTTTGGCCTTCAGATAAGTAAGTGCCTTTTTGCCTTTGATTTGATGGCCGTGCATGTTTCCTGCCTGTCCAGCCTGCTATACACAGCCCATACCAAAGCCATCATTTGTGCCCCCTCTCAGTTTTTCTGGTTTTAGCTTCAAGTCTTCTCCAGGACTCCTGTGCACTAATGCATCATTGTCTCTGTTGTGGTGCACAAGGTGCCTGATGACTCTGTGCTTTCAAAGGCATCGGTGGTTTGTTCTTTCAGAAGCATCTACAACATCAAACAGAAAGGTTCTTTTGGTTTAAACAGCTTTATTTTCATGCATCACTTTCTGATGCAGTTTAGTGTGTGATACAGCTGTTTATCTGGAACTGCTGTTGATAGGTTATTATTTCTTGTTTGGTTTAGTACAGCCAGTGCCAAATTAATTCCTCAGCTATTTCTTCAAAGGGCTTTACACATCCCTGTTGAGTTACACCCACTACAGCATTAACTTCTACTTTCCCCATCTGCTGTGGACACCATGTCAGAAAGTCAAAGAGCAGCTGAGGTTTTGACTGACTGATGTGGTGGATGTTTTTGAGGGCAAACAGCAGATGGCTCTGGGCTGTTCTGCAGCTACAAAGGATTTTCTCCCCAGTCAAGTCTGCATCTGGTACTGTGCCCAGGACTCTTACTCAGTCCTTCACTGTTTAGTTGTGGGTAGTTTCCTACCTTAATCCAAAGATGATGTGGCAAAATAGTGGAAAAACTAGCTTTCTGATGTAGTATTAGTGAGACAAAACTTAGAGAAAGTTTGCATAACGAGAAGACAATCAGTGTTTTGCTGCAAAAGAGCATCATAAAGCAAGGGATGAAAAAAACCCCACTTAATTTTAAAAACTTACTTGGGCAGAGTGTTTTACTGACAGTTGACACAAATCAAACCTGGACTAATGAGTTTCCTTACTTGTTAATAGTTTCTTAACCCTGTCTAGACATGGAAAGGCAAAAAAGATGTGTCATCACAGGCTACTTTATTACATTCACTGCTTTTTATTAATTTTATCAATAAGCAGTTAAGTTTTTGTAATGTAAGCCTGTCCAGATGGCACCTGGGACTGCAGGAGATGCTTCACTCTTGCTTTTATGACCACCACCACCACATTCTTGCTGATGAGACTAACGGGAGACGCAGGGATTGTAAACACTCAAGAGTTCCCAGTGACAGAGGATGAAGCTAAATGCTGTGACTTACCAATAGCTTGCTGTCTGTTTAGTTATGGGTGACTTCAATACTGTCATTCAGATCTCATCATAACTTACACAGCTTGCTGAAGGTTTCTTCTTACATGAATATTTATTTAAGCTATTTTGTCTCCTTTCAGCTGTTACCTTCTCCCTGGGTGCTCTACTGGTGTGTATTTCTATTTACCTCTACGGATTACCTCGACAAGACACCACAAAAATCCAGCCCTCAGAGACTAAGAGCTCAAAAGAGAGACTTGCTCCTGTGTGATGTTGTCCATAAAAAAGGACAGATGGACAAGAGAAAAAACAGACTTTAAAAATGATTTTTTTTCCCAAAATTAGCCTTAAGCTAGTCATGAAATGGTTTAAGTGGGATAGACTAAAAGCAGAAGTTAGTTCTGTTTTACGTGTGGAGTTTCCAGTGGCTGACACTGAGGCTACACTGCAGCTGAGGAGCTGGCTGGGTATTTTATGGAAGGTATTCTTCATTCACATTGACAATGAAGAGTCTGATTTACAAGGAAAACCCAATGAAGGAACTGATCACTCAATTGTATATAATGTATATAACAGGGAAATCGGTCCTTTGTGTATTTGATAAACTGTCTTGCTCTTTGAGGGCAGAAATGCCTGAAAGCTTCATAAGAAATTATTAAAAAAAGCAACTACTGCCAGCATTTTCTCTTAAAATACTTGGCAATTGTAGTTTGATTAATGACAGGAACTGTTTCTCTTCTAGGCAATAGGTACAAGATGACACAACTCTACAGGGACTACCCCTGCTTTGAGCATCACCTACCTCAGAGTGATTAGAGGCAGCCCTTGCTGTCTGGTTTAAAAAGTCAGAGAAGACTCTGAAGTTGTGGATTTCCTTATCTTCAAATGTTTTCTATACCTGCTGTAAGGGGTAGAGGGATCTTCTATGTGTAGTACAGAGGAACATTTGTATTTGTTCCTGTACCTCTGGCTTAATTATGAGTTAGTCAACACAAAGTTTCTGTCTACAAGAATTTTTCTCTCTAAACTTCTCTGTGCATACAGAGTGATGCTTGAAAATGGTTTCTGTGCACGTTAGCCTTTAATTTATTAGTGCCAACTCTGTAATTTCAACCTCCTTCCTCATCTTGTTAGGCTTTCTAGAAATTTCAGCTCTACATTGGGGGAAAACTGACCCTGGTGCATTTGGGCAGCTTGTTGACATTCACAGTGGAGTTGTAACATGACCAAGTTCATACTCTTGGATATATTCCTTCAGCCATTAATTAAGCAGCTGGGTTTTACTTGAAAGTGGGGCACATTAAACACAGCAGTAACAAACATGCTTAAATTCTCTTCCAATGGGAGAGGATGTTCCCCTCTGCCTTTTACTGACTGTTCTGTGTATCAGAGCAGCCACCACAGTGCTGCTCTTGGGAGTCGAGGCTTCCATGGTGGAGGGTAGTGCCAGGCACCTGCAGGAGCTCGCAGGTGCTGCTCCACCTCTCTCCAGCAGTGTGAGGCTCAGGGCTGCCAAGCAGCACCTGCCACGTGGGTCAGTGTACACAGTGCTGAGGGAACACTGCGCTTCCTGTTCCACCAGGTGGCCAACAGTCTCTTCTTGCTGGCCATCACGTCAGCGTGACAGAGGAAGGGCTGAGGAACAGGGTGTGGTGTGACAGCTGCCAGTTGGGCTTGGCTGAGGCTTCTGAAGGGGGAATGCAGCACAACACACAGGAAAAGGTCTCTGCATGGTCTGAGTAACTCTGTTCGTTAAACAGACAGAGCACCTTGATCCATTGTGGCATTAGGCCTTGGTACACAGTGGCAACCACAGGAATGGAGAACTTTGCTTAGGGCAGCACAGTTAACACCACTTCCTCTACCAAAAGGATGTGATATTTACATGGCAAATACACAGTGAGTATCTTTTATGGGAAGTTCCAGGTAGAAGTGCCACCAAATGCCCGAAGAAAGTGATTGTGACAGCCTTGCCCCCTGCAAATGGCCATGCAGCACCTGCTCTTCTGCAGTTGGTAGGATGGAGAACACAAACTTCCCAGCACAGATGGAGTTTTCAGCCTGCAGGAGCGGTGACACACAGGAGAGGATTCATATCATTGTGGAAAAAAATCATTTTACTAAGAGATGTGACTTTACATCACATATGGCCTCGTTACATTTGAGTTACGGGTGTAATGCCAAGAAGTTTCATTCCGTTGGCTAGAACCAAGCGTGCAGCTTGGAAGAGACAGAGCCGTGCCTGGAAAACAAGAAAAAAGTCATTTTAGGGTAGTGCTACAGAATAGGGTGTGGTTCCTGGAACAGCAGTTTGAAGCAGAGGTGAGAACACCGTGTGCAGCCTGTCCCTGTGCAGTCTCAGCCCCTACCAAGATTCAGATCTGCACATAACCTGAGCACTAGGGAACACACCAATGCTGCCAGAATTCACACCAGCTGCTGGCAGCCCATTATTGCACTGTCAACAGAGGGACACTTTGTCAAACAAAGGAAGCTGGAGAGGAATGTCCAGCCCAGCCCTTGTGGCAGAGCAAGCAGAGACGCCTGAATAAGAGTGCAATGACTAAAAACTGAAAATCTTTCATGCACCACGGGCTAGTACAGCCTGAGGATACTGCTGGAATCCCTCCCCTCGCTGTGCCTGGGTGACAAGCTGTCAAACAACTATGGGCTGCTTTGAAAATTTCACTCTCCCTTGTCAATGTCTTGGCTGTTATACAGCTGGCTGTTGGGAAGGGCTCTACCAAGCTTGATCCAAAAATCATAGTTCTTGAAAGCTGTCACATTGCAAGATATTTAGAAATATTTTTATTTACAGGATAAGGTACTGAAACTTTCCTTTAAATCTGATGTAGTCCATCTCCAAAGGCACAGATGCCTACAGTATCTAAGCTCAAACACAGACTGCAGCTCCACCATTTCCACTGAATGCTTTTCCCCTACAGCACAACTCAAGACTTAAATGTGACTTCCTACCAAAATCAAATAGGTAATTCCTTTTGAAATAGATGAAAGAAAACAAGAGAGGCAGTGTAATTAATATATCATTTACTGAGTCATTAGGGGGTCAAACATTGCCTGGGAGATCAGTAAAAAGAATTTGCATTTATAAGGAATGGCACATTAACAGTTGTCAGCCTATGTGCTTTAGCTAGAGAGGCAATACCGACAACTTGGGATATGTAGGTGGCAAGAGGGAGGAGACAGATTCAGTTCTCTCCTAATTCTCTATCTTCCCACATAACCACTAAAGGAAACCATCAAAAGTCAACCACCAATTAAATGCTCAAATGTTTACTCTTAAAATATTTAGAAGGAAGGGTGATGAGAAGGTGTTTGACTGGGTCTGGAGCAGCTGTCCTTAAGGAACGTTGTGTTTTGGGAGGATCAAGCAGAGCAGCCCTTTCCAGGAGGCACAACTGTGAACAGCAATCCCTGCATTCCCTAAGCAGTGCTGGCCTCGGGAGAGCCTGACTGTCGGCTCCTCCACCTGTGGGTGCGTATTCCCCCCAGTGGTGACACAGCTGGGCTGGCAAAGCCCTGATGGATCCTTCCACGGGGCTGCCTTGCCAGGCTCCAGCCCCCAACCCCGCGGTGCCGTACCTGTGCCATGTCAGGCGTGCTGCCTTTCACGGGAAGGGTTTTGTGTGCCACGGCTGCCAGGTGGCTGAAAGGGAAAACACGGGAGAACAGTGAGAAGGAGCAAGTCACTTGACAAATGCAGCGCTGTGGGCTACAGAAAGCAGCAGAACTGGAAGAGCCACCCACAACTGCAGCATGCCAGAGGCTGATTTCCAACAGCTTCTTCACCTGGCTGAAGGAGGGCATGGTTTTCTGTAGCCTGCATGGTGTTGATGGCACGCCCTGACAACTTAATTCTCCTGAAATAACCCCAAAATAATCTCCCTGCTAAACACATACCCTCCCACTCCCTGCCCTCCATCCCCCCAAAAAACCCACAAAACAATCTCAGGACTGCTCTGGGAAGATCCTTGACAACCTACCCTATCATTCCAAGATGCATGATTCTTTGTACAGTTTTCCTTAACTTGTTAAAGCCTTCCCCATACACAGGCTCTACAGCTTCCTCCACCAAGCCTACTCCAGCATTTCATGGTGCTGTCCAATCCCTATGGGAATCAGATACACAGTAGAACTTACACTAATAACAAGCTTTGTTCATGGGCTGAGATAGTGGTTAAAAGCAGTTTGGATAAAATTTCCTAGCTGAAATGTTGATATTGAGAGGATGTTATCAGCTCAAATCTGCTCCTTAAGACATCATTAGTCCACCATGATTTTGGGTTCAGATACTGTGTTTCAGTCAAGTGATTATTTTTTCTTAAAAGCTGTTAAGCTTCTGAGGAGGGTCCTGGCTCCAGCCTTGATCTCTACTATTTATTACATTATTTGCTATCCTACTTTATATATTTCCTGCTTCATGGAAACTGTCCCACACATTTGCATCTTCCTACTATTTTTACTCTTCAAAGCAGTGCAGATATGAGGGCTGCAGAGCCAACTCAGGAAGACCTGTCCTCACTGGAGACACCACCAGTATCAGCAAACACCTTACCTCAGTGTGAGGAGGTAGCTGACAATGTGCTTGGGTTGCAGATCCTGAGAAGATCTATACAGGACCTCGTCATACCTGTGAAGGAAGAAAAGGATTGTTTGGTGCTGAAGTGGTACAAGGTGTACTCAGATAAAAGGCTCGTCAGACTTGCTTAAGTCAGAACAAGCACACAACCACCGCTGTAGAGTTAGCACAACTAATCTTCTGAAGCAGACCTAAGCCATGTCATTAGCACACAACTGATTATTCCTTCCTTGTTCACTTGTTACTGAAGGAGATTGCTTCTGCTCCTTATCATGCAAACACCTCGGAGAGGCAGGCTATAGCAAAGAGAACATGAGAGCTATATTTGCTCCTGGAACATTATGTCTGGTTTTACATCTCAACACTAATTGTAAGTTTCTAGGAGCAAAAAATGTGTTAAATAACCAAGGAAATCAAAATAGTCCGTTAGAGAGCATTGCCTTTAGTAAATGCAGCTTAGAATTTTAAGTAGATAAAAAGAATATTGCAACATTAGAAAAAGACAAATCCTGGAATACAGAATCACACAGAATGGGTCAAGTTGGATGGGACCACAGTGGGTGGTCCAATATCCCTGGTCAAGCAGGGTCATCCTACATCACTTACACAATACAGTTAACTTTGTAAGACAGTATTAAACAGGGTAGTGCAAGCAGAGGCAGGAGATCTATGTTTTTTCTTCATGTGTTTTGCTGTCCTTTTTCACAGCCTGCAAGAAGGTACCAACACCTCTGGGGCTGAAGAGATTTCAAATTCAAAGTGGGGAGTGGACTTCTTGATCTCTGCTCAGCTCCCAGGCCCATCACTGCCAGCATGCCCAAGCTGACCTGCTGTGGAACCTTCCTCCCTTAAAGACAAGCTGCAGAACTGGGGAGTGCATCCTGATAACGAGGGCTCTGCAGTCATGTAAGAGTATAAAAAAAATCCCAAGAAACAACTCACATGTTTTCTGTGAAATACAATGGCACTGGATAAATAAGACACTACTGGTTTTACTGAGAGCTGTCTGGTCCTGCTGTTGCACAAGAGAGCAGGCAGCAAACCATGGACTGCAGGCAGACCTCTGGAGGCAATTACAGTTAATGGTAGGGCTCTGCAGCCAACATGTGCAGGTCAAAGGAGCCACCTGGTGCCCTGGCATGACTTTTGGAAGTCCTAGTTTTAAACAGATGGCCTCAGGAAGGTCTTAGTATGGTCAAAAGAGTTAACTTGCTGGCACTGCACAGTGTGCAATGCAGTACATAGGAATTCTGAAAGCTTTGGTCACCTCCAACTCCCATCACAGGCTGCACAACATGGACAACTCCCTTGTCTCCATAGTTTAATTATACACCTACGAAATAATGAAAACAGAAACTGCTACACTTTAGGACTGAATTAATGAAGAACATTACTGCTATTAACAGGTACCAATTGTGCATGTTCAGTAGCTCTGAAGAATCCATTTACCTCACCTCCTCTCTCTTTTCTCACATGACAAAAACAGAACATGAGGGACCAAGCAAATCTGCAGCTAATATTTATACAGAGCTTAGCACACTTTTGTGAAGACAAGAAATAATTAGGAGGCTCATGTACACAGAGTACGTTCCGAATACTGCTTTTTCCATCATATGGCTTCTAAAGCCACAAACACTTCAAATGTTGCAATCCATGTGGCACAAAAGGCAAGTCATTGCCCCAAACAGCCATTTTTTCTGATGACCATGCAGTCTGTGCCTTCTCAATAGGTCAGTGGCATATCCAGATATTTATTTTAAGGGAACTGGTATTTGGAAAGAACACTAGACAAACCTGAGAAGATGCTGAAGAACAGAGATGGCATCTGGCTCTTGCAAGCACGCCACATTAACGTCAGTTAGCTCTGCATTCCCATGCATCTGTTCTAAACTAAAATGTAAGAATGGAAAACAAATGCTGGATGTAAACCACCTCTTAACAATGCTGAACAAAAAAAACAGTAATCTGTGTTTTTAAGAGAACAGGGTAGGCTCTGCTCAAGCTGAATAGAACACTGAGACAGACTAGCTGACTGCAACCTAAGATAAAAAACAAAAAGATTTGTGCTGGCCATTCAGTTAGCAACACAGTTAGAGACATGCATGGACAACAGGTCCAGAAGCTAAAAGGACTAGGGAGGTAGTCAATCCCCCACTAATGGTACCCTGGCACCACCAATACCTACACGATAAGGGAATACAAGAGGAACAGACCAGAGAAAGGGATCAGGCTTGCATGTTCTCCCCGAACACCATGTCCTGCTACCATTGCCTCAGAACATCAGGCTGCTACACACCTTTGGCCTGACCCAGGAAGGAATCTTACATGAAAACACATATTGAGGTCCGCTCTGGCAGTTCAGTAAAATTGATTAAACTGTTCAAACTGGACTCTTCTGAAACTCTTTTAAAAAAATAAACATGTCAGGTGTTTGACCTAAGCCAACAGGAAGAGATCTCCTTTTAATCTTGGTTACCAACAGTGGGAAATAACAATGTTAAAAATAATCCACTAGTTACTGTGCTAGCCAAAACATCCAAGTTCTGTGATGTGGTGTATTTTACAAGTTTTGTAAAATACATTTTGGCTTTTACATCAGTTTCCTTAGCTCTAGGCTACCATTCCTCATCACTGACACCAGCCACAAAGAGGCTGTTCCTAGAACTGAGAAAGTACATGAACAGTTAGCTCAGTTCCGTGGAAACGAGGTAGAAAATTAATTTTAATTGGCCTGTTCTTCTGGGAAGTCTCAATGATTTCCATCTTAAACTCACACCTCTGCTGAAAAAGTGAGCATGTGTCATATTTAAGGAGTTAGCACTACTACTACTTAGCAAAGCAGTAAGTTAATAAGGTTAAAATTCATGTCAAACTGTACTGTGCAGAAATGCTCCTCTTACCTATGGAGTCTGGCATGGGTGTACTGCAAGAACACACCTGTATCTCCCCGACTTTGGAGAGCTCGATCCCAGCTAAACTGGTAATCAGATGACAGAAGGCCCCGGAAGTCCTGCAACAATAAATTGGTGTCACCCAGATAGGGCTCTTCATCTCAATTTGTAACTTCTCACAGATGATGCAAACACCTCGTGAGGCAGCTCAGACTCACCTGAATTATGAGTGCTGCAAGACCAACCTTCTCTGCTGTCTCCACAGGATCTTGTACCTCTTTGGTTGCTGAAGAGAAACAGAAAAAAATCATTAAGTCTGCAGTATCATAATGACCTCTTGCTCAGACCTGGAGATGCCACTAAAAGAGCTTATCTTCCATAACTGTAAACTAGCAATATGGAAATTGTCAGCATGCATGCAGCAAGGAGTCTAGGATATAAATCTCTCTTAAAAGCTGAAAACAGCTGTTTCACATGGGCTTTTTCCCACTTTCCCAGATTTTGAGGTAAGAAGGGTTCATTATGACAGGCCACACAGGCTACCCCGAATTCCTTTTCACAATTCTGACAGCCAGTCTCCAAGATCAGGGAAATGCAGATTTTGCTGAAAAACTGACAAAAAGCTCCAAGTGATACAAGATACATAAACAAAAAAAGGAAAAGTTGTTCTAATGGCTAATGGACCATTTGGACGTACGTTTAGGGAGTATTCACACCATCCACTGTAGATATCTAAACTGACTATACTAAGGGCATCTGAACTGGGAGAATCATGGAATGCTCTGGGTTGGAAGGGACCTTTAAAGATCATCCAGTCCGAACCCCCTGCCACGTTCAGGGAACACCATCTCCTTGTCCAGTTTACAAGGAAAATCATCAGTTTTAAAAAAGCTGAGAAGGCAGAGCAAGGAAGATGCATACTACTTAAGATGATCACATGGCTGACTCAATCCAGCACCTAACTCCAGAGAGCACAAGAGGGGGCAGCATTTCACTGGGAACTGCCTGAATCTGTACTGCATCAGGAGGAAACGATCCTGGAACCACAGCCCGATCGAGGTGCAGGCAAACTCTCCCTTCAGTACCATCTGGGGCAGAGCAGTGACCTCCCGGGCACTTGGAACAGCCACGAGGCTGGCAGGGTGACAAGGCAGTAGTGGGAGGCAAGCAAAGGTCACTCTTGCCAGAGAAAGCTGTCAGAGCTATAAATCCTTTGGCTGAAATCTGACTGATCCCTGAACTCCAGCCCCAACCCCACTATTGACTAGTTTGTCTCTCCAGAAAAAAGAGATTGTTGTCCCCAAAGGCAGGTAGTTCCTTCCCAGGGTATGATGAAATAATTTCACTGAATGTGAATTTGCAAATCTGTAATTTAGGGGAGTTCACAGAGTTGCAAAGAATTATTTTAACATTGTTTATATTATGGGAAGTACTAAAAGGAAGAAAAAGGGTGTATCACTGTGATTAGTGCAATGCAGGGAGAAGTGAAGGGTGGAAAAGATGACACAATTTGATCAACACAGAACATCAAAAGAAACTAATAAGACCTGAAATAGCTAACTTTTTGTGGAAGTCATGTTTTCTAACATCCTTGAGCGAACTTCATTTAAAACATCTTCCAGAAAAATTACTTCTCCTCTCCGAGTCTTCATGCCTTGAACTAGACCAAAAGACACATGCTGGCACCTGTGTTGAGAAGCAGCAGGACCAAAATTACATTTCAGTTGAGAGAAATGTTTGTGGTGTTTGTTCAGAGCTGGATTCTCTATCAGGAAACAGCAATAACAGCTGAATAAATAACACTCCAACGTGGGAAGCTTAGTGATATAATCAGCAACTCTCGTTTCAGCAACCAAGCTCCATACTTATTATATAATGAGAAAATTATGATCAGAATTATGATAGCCTGGTCATTTGTGTGCTCTCAGGAATCTCTCTTGCTACTAGCTTTAGTACAGAGGCCTCAATGCAATAATTTGCAATAAATTGAGGAGAGGCAGGATACAGACAGATCAAATTACTGTGGCAACAGAGATCTGTTAATATAATTAGAAAAGGAGTCATCATAATTCTATTGTGGCCACATTAAACTAAAAGTATAATTAATCATTGCTAATAATAAAGTATTCATTGCTTCTGCTCATAATAATCCCAAGTATTATTCATGATTGAGACTCTAAGGTAATTTTAGCACAAGCTTAAGCACTGTGAAAGGAGGCAGGTTGGTATTCCTGAAGGCTAAAACCCTTTATTTAACCACAAAAGACACACAGTCTGGCAGAGAAGAATATGATTTAGTCTGTAGATCCATTACTGACCTTTGCTCAGATTGCTAACAAGATTGGTAATTACAAGGAATTACAGCAGGGATACAGTTCCCTGCAATAGATACTTCAAGCCTGAAGCATGATTCAAACTCTGATTCTGATCTCTGCTGAAATAAAATACTTCAAGAGCTAATAATTTTATATGTGACCACACAATATCCCAGAAGCTATGCCACAAAGTCTCTTAAAAATTGTTTACCTTTTTCACATCAAGCAGTTATGAAAAACCTGTTAAATGAAAGACAGGGCTGTTTTTCCCATCCTAAACACACGGCAATGACTCCATTCACAAATAAATCAGACCAGCAGGAGTGGACACATAGAATGAAAAGGCTGCTCATGAGGACCTGAGGCTCAACTGCACATAATTCTGAGGGTTTGTTTCTCTGCTGGACTAGTATTAGTTGGGTCCTACAGACCAAATGTCTGCTTGTACCCTGGAGTCCATTACTTGCACACCAGCACCACATCTTGTAGCTTAGTTTCATCCAAAATGCCTTCATGATGTGTGCTATAGCATGGTGGTGGATGGACACCATCAGAAGATTCTCTTCAAAAGAGCACTCCACTGAAATTTCAATGTACATATTATACACATTCTTGGGGGAAAAAAAATTAACCACCAAACCCAGTATATAATTAAGATTTTTAGTACATACCTTTCTGCCCAGTCATAACCCATGAGCTTCAGTATTTGGAATAAATGTTGAAAGTGATTACTTTGACTTTTATCTGTCTAAGGAATAGAATTGATGCATATCAGAAAACACTACGAGTCTGATAAGGAGTAGCTTTTAACACACAAACACACAATACCACAGTGCCAGTAAGTCACTGCAAGCAAAATTAAGACCTACAAAGACAAGCAAGACTTGAAAATTGTGACAGCTGGAATCTATGGCAACGGGACTTCGAGTTATGTTAGAAAAAGAAATCCACCTTTTCAGAAATTATTATTCTCAGGTCATGAAGGCAAAGACACAAAGTGAAAGGAAACCTTGATGTTCTTTAGTTTCTCATGATCTGTGAGTTGCCCATCAAACAAAACATCTCCATTTTCACTTCAGAACCTTGCTGCCCGTTATACCCCTGTGTTACATCACCAGACTCCAAGGGTCTTCTGGCTTAGATACAGAACACCTCTTTAAGCTCTCTGCCTCCAGAACCCACTAGTTTCTATCGTCTCCAGTGTGATTTGTAGTTTTACATCATAAGGCAGGTACCTAAGTTTTTTTTAAAAAAAGTACACATTATCACAATTTCGTAATGATACATCTTGTGCTCTCTTCTACTTTCGGTTACTCTCCTACGAATTGAAGTAGTTTCTGACTGTATGTTATGTCTAACAACAACTACCATATGGGTTTCTAGCCACAGCTGTTGCTATGAGGTTCATTTTCCTACCTAGTTGTTTCGACTGCCTCACTCAAACTCCTTTTTATCCCTCCTTAAAGAAAAATGCAGAGATAACCAAATAATCACTATTTCCTCGTTTGTTTGGTGTTCTGCGACAGGGAGTGAGCAGTGCATGAAGTGCTTATCTTGTATTCATTCTCAACTCTACCACTGTATCAAGCACCTGCCTCCTCTCTCCTAGCCCCTCATAAGCTGCTCTGCTCCTGGGAGTCACCTCCCCATGCCAACTCACAAGCAAGGCTGATAAGTGGACAGCTGATAAGTGGACAGCAGTGGTCAGTGCTTCAAACAAGGCCTTCCTTTTCCATGCACCCTACAGATGAGGGGCATCTCTGCACAAAGCCAGACCTCTCTCATTAAATGGCTGGCTTTAAGGTAGAAGCCTGCAGTCTGACAGCATGGATTATATTTAATTCTTCATATATAAAAGCATTTTCATCTCCTTCTTGAGTGCAACATTCAATGGAATCTGAGTACTTCTTTAATAATATGCCACATCTTAAAATGTTTTGAATATTTTGCTCATATCACTGCCTTTTTATGAAATAAGTAGGATTGTTTTAAAACCTAAATTGGTGAATGCACTGATTTACAGCATTACAAGTAGTAAACCAAATTAATGTTCTTTTAAACAAGTTGATCTGATGAAAATAAGATCATCTTATGAAATAAGACTCTAGAGTCTCTAAATAATTTTCTTGTAACAAGATTAGGATTCTGAAATACATTTGTATTTAATTATTAAAGACTAAAATCATTAGCATTCTCATTTAAACCCATTAAGTCCTCCTGCCTCTGGTAATACTGAATAAAGTCCTAACTCACCACAAAGCAGTGCCACAAAGCAGCAAAGCTCAGCAAGACTGGCAGTTCCCTCACCAGGTTGTCTGTCCCACAAGAGTCTCCTAAGAGTTTGTTTCGCTCTTTTAGGACCCACTTTCTCAGCCCTCAGAAAGTCAGAAACGATAAAAATACTAACCAGGTCCTCTGAAAACTATACAACCTGAGCAAGGCTGAGAGGACAGGCCAAGGCTGATCTGTCATTTCCAACTTGAATGAGACATTGGCTATGATGGACAAATCAATCACATCACAGTCTAGATGTGCTGTGCATCTCTTTGGACTTGAAGGAGACCAGGGAGGCCCAGGCAAGGAATTAAATAGTGACTGATGTTCAGGTACAGCAGCAGTCAGCTCGAGACTATTGCTCCTATGCTTGCTCACTCCATGAGCTGAACATTCAGCTGACACCCCGATTTGTGCAAAGTAGACCCCCAACTGTTCTTTTTCCTAACTGTTCCTTCTCCCTTGCTCCCTGCTACCTCCTGGTATAATAAACACAAATAATTACCTACCCACATGAACTAGACAGGAAACATCCTGAACATCTAATGCACTGAATTTTAACAGCCAGACTGCCCTTTGATACCAATGAACCCACTGTTCCAGCCAGCAGGGGCAGAAAAACTGCCGCCAAAACCAAATGTTGGGGTTTTAGGAGTTTCCCTTCTGTTTTCTTTTTCTGTTAAAGAATTTTCCCCATACATGTTTCCAGGGGGACAAATTACTTGGTGCTTAAGAAAAACGAAAGACCTGGCCACAGGAGGAGGGGTGCATCTGGCTACTCTCTTTCACCTGGGCTGGTGGGCAGTTAGTTCCCGGCGTTTGGACGGAGAGAGAGGCTGGAAGGAATTCGTCAGCATAGCAGGCTTCTGCTTTTTCAGCTGCCTTCCTTCTACCGGAGAAACCCCGGGATCCCAAGCCCACCTTTCCCTGCCCCACTGGGAGCCGGGCTGTTGTAGCCCTGCTCACCCTGCCTGCCCGACCTCCGGGGGGTTCCCTGTTTGGATGCATCTCGTCTGCCACCCGGGATTTGTGCTCGTCCCTGCCATTCCAGCCTGCTGTTCCCGAGGGTCTGGCAGACACCGGGATGGGCTGCGCAGGGCTTTGTGAAGCCTTTGTCCCATCCCTTCCCGGGATCCCAGGCCACCAGGGCCGCGTGCTCCCCGAGCTCGCTCCGGAGCGCCCCCTGCAGCCGCGGGGGAACCATCGCACCTGCCCTGCTCACCGGGAGCCGCCAGCGCCCCTGCCGGCTGCGAGCGGAACTGCACCCGAGGGGAAAGGGCCCGACAGCCGAGAAGGCTGGCACTGGGTTTGTGATTGTTTGCTGTCACTGCCATGGTTATTGCTGTTTTGTTTGACTGGTTACACACATATAGATATATAATAGTAAAGAACTGTTATTCCTATTCTTCATGTCTTTGCCTGAAAGCCCCTTAATTTCAAAATTATAATAATTCGGAGGAAAGGGGGTTGCAATTTTTTTTTCCTTCCATTTCAAGGGAGACTCCTGCCTTCCTTGGCAGACACCTGTCTTTCAAACCAAGACACCAAACGATTTTCCCCCAAAATAACCAAAAAGTTCCTGTTCTATGACAACATGTAAGAATAGTAAGCGATGGGAAACTTCCTGAAGACTGAAGCTAAAAGGAGGAATGTGGTTTAACTAGAAGTTGCACTTTGAACTATCTCTCTATTTACTGTTTTGCTTACTGATCTCCCTCCCTGCATCTTGCTATGTGTCATATTATATTGACTTTTGAAAAAGCTGTACAGAGTAGGTACAAAGACATTACCAAACACATCATGACCACATACAGATTTTTTCCACGTTACTAATTCTGGACTTCATATAAAAGAACATGGCTTTCATGATTAATTTTTTTTCTAAATATGAGAAGAAGAAGATTTAAAAGCATCACATGATATCTCCTTGTTAATATGAGATCAAAAAACAGTTTCAGACAAGTAAGGAGATAGTCCTGCTATTCATATCCATTACTGATACTGCTAGAATTGTTAAAAAACAAAATAATGAAACCAATAAATATAAAAAGATTCCCTGTCTACAACTGCTTCATTTGGATTGATTAAATAGTACTTTATGTGCAATTTCTACATAATGAAACTAAGGCATTGTTCAAAGCCATAAAAATGTACATTTCAGATAAGATATCAGGACTTCAGAGTAGACTGAGAAATTAACGGTCTAAAATTAATCTAAATTAGCATTTTAAAACCCTTTATAACACTAACAGCTTTTTCTGGTTTGTTTAATTATTAATTACAACATTTATACAGAAAATATGTCAAATCAAGTAAAAGTTCCTTTCAAACTAATTGCAATAAATTTTTTTAATAGAGAATAACTCCAGAGCTTATTTCCATAAAATCATGGAAAGGCTTGGGTTGGAATGGACCTTAAAGATCATCTTGTTCCAACCCCCCTGCTGTGGGAAAGGACATCTTCCACTAGAAAAGGTTGCTCAGAGCACCATCCAACCTGGCCTTGAACACCTCCAGGGATGAGGCAGCTTTTCTGGGCAATCTGTTCCTATGTCTTAACACCCTCACAGTGAAGAATTTTTTCCTAATACCTAATCTAATCCTACTCTCTTTCAGTTTAAAGCCATTTTTGAACCATTGTAGGGGTCATGCACTGAAACAGAACCAAGAAACACTGCCACACAGAGGCACAGCTGCTGGGCAGTAAGGGCATCTATTTTACTGCCAAAAATACTGTGTGTCAAAGTCGTATTTCAAGCCAGAGGCCCCTGGGTTACTGGAGAGAGTCAGCACAAAAGTGTGTGCTGAATCTAGAATTACTTACCACATAAATCATGGTATCCCAGCTGTGCTTGTTCATTCTGTCTATGGCAGCTGCGAGATCTCTGAAAGAGATAACGAGAAACTATTTGGACTTTCACTCAAACATACCTCACTATTTGCCTCTTAGAAAAATAATCTGCTTTTTATGGAGGGGAGAGGACTTCCTGAATAGAAGGATCCATGTATGCCTTACACATAAAAAAGGATATGTATACTTTGCTGATGACACATTTGAAATGTTTTTTTAAACCACTACCTAATAAAATAACTGAGAAAATAGTTCTTTGGTGCAGAGTAAGTCCAGTCTCTGTCTGTCTATTGGGATGTGAGAAAAACAACCCTTCCCTGGAAAACTAACCCAGTGTTCAGCAGCAGCTGAAATAGTACAAAGCTCACCTTCACACACACACACACACACACACACAGAGGAGTGTCACAGGAGAACCATCAGCCTTGTATTCCAGACTGAAACCCTCCTCAGGGGTCACCACAGCAGCCCTCCAGACCACCTGGCTGAGGGAGGGTACTTCCTAAGGGACATGCAGGATGAAAGGGAAGAGCATTTGCAATTGCACAAGACTTGTTATGGGATGCTTAGGGGAGGAACCAAAGGCAAGAAAAGAGAAGGAGAAGATGGTAACCGGGATGGGTGGCTTTGATTGCTGGTTTTACGTTTGCCTAGTTCTGCCCTGCACCTCATCAGCACAATCTGTCCTCTCTGCCCATGAAACTCCATTTCAAACTCTCCTGGGGTCAGGGGGCTCTCTCCTGTGTCTGCATGCGTGTTTGGAGTGTCAGTAGCTGGACCTGGGGACTACAGCTCATGTAGGCCCTGCATCCGTGGTGCCAGCAACTGAGGGAACTGGGCATAAGCAAAATGAAGTGATAACAACTGGAGTCTGACCAAGGGTCACAAGGCATCTCTGCTGCCAACAGCTGGAGTGAGGGCACACACATCCACGCATGACTGACAGCAAATATCAAGCTGAATAGCCAAGCAAGTAGGTGAAGTATCCTGGGAAGTCTCCAGGTGTGCCTTCAAAGATGAGGTACCCAGAGGAGTCTGTACTGTTGGCATCAGAGGGTCCAGGCCAGCTGCTGGAGAGACCACAGGGACCTCCAGCTACTGGAGGGATACATACTGCACATACAATACATATGTATATGACTTAAATTATTAAATAACATATATATCACATACATAATACAAGTATATATCTCAATATATATCACATACACATGTGTATCTATACACATACATATATATATGCCTATTTCTTCACAGTAATAGATACTCATCCTGATCACCCAGAGGGCAACAAAATGCCCAATGTGCTGAGTGGTTTTGGCCCTGTGCATGGGCCTGCTGAGATCAGGGGTTCAGCCTTATTCCTGGCTGACTGGCAGACATGGAGCTGTGGCATCTCTGTCTCTATTTGGCTACAGGATTCAGCAGCTCCCTCATGTGCAGGATTGACTGTAGCATCTCTCTAATACCCTTGCCCTGAAAAGCTGTGCAGAGTTTACCTTGAGGGCTAGACACTAGATTTATTTACGTTCCTGGCACAAAGAAACTGTTAAGGCTTCCATATTAAAATACCCAAGAGGAATTTTAGGATACTGATGAGATGGCAGGAAAACAGCAATAAAATTGATGTTACAGTGCTGGTGGTCCACTGAGTCAATGAAGACATGGCTGAACAAGCAATTTTTTTCTGCATCACACTGTCAATAAATATTTTAAGCAAAGGTCTTTCTAAAACCTTCATCATTTGGCAACTATTTATTAGATCCAGAGATCCCAGCTTTGTTTTCAAAGTTAGTAGCTGGAGAGAGTATTATGATTTATGCGAAGAGGAGATTTACTAACAGATTGCTTAGGGGGAGGAAAAGTATTTAAGAGCCATTTTCATCCCACCATAGTTACATTGCTAGTTTCACTTACTAGCGAAGGTGTTCCATCCTAGAAATAAAAAGCTTCAAAATCCATGCTATCAGTTACAAATGTGCTCATGTTCACAAGTTCCCTGGCAAAATAACTGGCAACGAACAAAGATGGGCTTGCCTTGTTATATAAAGAGATGTCCCATCACTGCGCATGACAGTGGAAACTGTTGAGAGGTCTTTCTTCTCCGAGAGATCCACAATTCCTGTCCCTTTTCTGTAAGTTGAGGGAAGACACTGATGTCACTGCAAGCTAGTACACAGGTATGTTCAGGTAAGACTGAGGTCAGAGCCGAAACAAAGGCCTCTTGCCACAAGGAGGCCTCCCTCTAGACACTCTCATACTTTTTCTTTGAATGATTGTCTCCTTTAAGTCTTTTTGTAAGTTTGTTGTCACCACTGCTGATGCCAGGGAGCAGCCTGCCCACATTCTGGTGCATTCCACGATTACAGCTTCCACCCCAATTCAGCCAGGCACCTCTTTCATCAAGGCAAGGGTCTCATCCAATTCCGCTCATTAAATGGCACATGCAGCTACCCAACTAATCAACAGGCTAAAACACCATTAGGAGTTGAACATTGTCATTGTACCCAGTTTGTCACAGCCAGGCTTCTGTGCTGGTCACAGAAAAGGAAAATGTAATTTTTAGCTGTGACTGCACAAATCCTGACGGTCTACCAGAACAGCTACCAAAACCATCTAGAGAAAACTCTTCCCCTCAGATTATGTACAAACCTCACTCATCGTATCTTGAGTGCAACTGAGATGTTAAATAAGCTAACCAATAGACTGCATGAGTTCATACATTGTTTTCTGAAGGAGTCCTTTATCTTCCAACATCTTTAGAACTTCCTGGGCCTTCTCTTGGTAAAATGATTCTCCAGAATATTCATCAAAGTGCACTCCTAGACGCTGATAAGTTCCAAGAATATCAAAGAAGGGTAACATCGTTAAGATTAAGGCTAATCATTTTTCTTCAGACTAAGTCAGATTATAGGTGACAGATCAGATACAGTGCAAAGTTTAATTTTATTCCAGTAAATGTCACTTCACTGTTAAAACAAAAGGATGCTTGAATTTTGATTTAATCAATTTCTGCATTAGAATGAATCTCTCCCTGAGTTGAATACAGTGTTGGATATAACATTCATGAGAAATCAGGTATAAACTGGTTAGAGCAATTAGTACACAAATTCTGAGACAGGTTTCTAACTTGCTGTGCCAGAGGTGAAACAAGTGGGTTTGGACATGAAACCAACCCTATTTTAAAAGGATGCTAAAAGGAATTTTAAAAAGTAAAAGCTACTCACAAACATTGCTGAGCATACAGAAATCACTATCATGAAGGCTAAGGGTACACTCAAGAGAGACAAGATGACCTTAACTGTCAAACCTGGTCAGGTCATCAGTTCAATACTTTTTAGTTTGAATGAAATTGGGAGAGAAAGACCTAGCTGTACCAGTCATCATGTGATCGATGATGGGTGACCTTCAAGATCCAGCCCAGCACCTACTTGCCCTCAGAGGTCAGCTTTCCACAAGAATTATCAAGTGTCTTGCTCAGGAGATCTTAACTTACAGTACTTTCTTGGCTCCAGTGATATGTTTCAGGGAAGAAGTTAAAGTACAGCGAGGTTATTTGGATTATAAACTGTTTCCCAATTTTTTAAGATTAATTTTTCAGTCAGTGGCACAAACATGTCCCATGGAACAGCAGACACTGGCTCCAGTCACGAGATCACAGTGTGCAACAGATGGCTGTATGTTACCTCAACTCTACCAGCAGTGAACTCCTGCTGCTACAATTTCTTACACCCAATTTAATATGCAACATTATAACATTAGATCAGAAATGTGAAAACAGAGTTATCTTCTAATAAAATTTATTACATGGAAACTATTAAATTTGGTGGGTTGTTGCTGACTTCAAAGATAAAGCAAAACTGAGCAATATTTATCCAGCACTGATTTGCCTTGCTGCTTAGCATCACACTCTGAACTTCAGGACTTCTGAGAAAGGAGAATTAGTCTAAAAGCCAGTTACGTGGACACCATTAGATAAAACGTATCTAGGATGTCAGCAACTAAAGTAACAGCCTGCTTGGATGAGAAATCAACTACTGTGCTTTTTCCAAGCAGAATGGGGCTTAACTGGGCATACTGAGAAAGAGCGTCCCCACAGCATTCTAAAGTTTATGGGAAAGGCAATGAATTGATAACATTAGAGCAATCTCTGATCCCAAGTCAGTTCACTGCTTGGCAGTTTCCTGGATGAAAAGGTGCTGTGCACTGTCAATTATATTGATGAAACAATGGAGAAACAGAGACCATTTTACCAGCAACACAGAAAAAACATTTGGATGATTTGTACCTTGTAAATCCGGATGTATTCCTCAATACTGAGGTCTCTAAATAGCTTCCAAATTGACAATGTCTGCTCATCATGTTCCTCCAGTTTTCTAAAGAAATCCTTAGCCAGCTTTTTTGTGTTTTCATCTTCTGCTGCTTTGTTAATCTGCACATACACCTAAAATATAATGACACTGAAAATGTTGAAGTAGTATAATCCTCTCCTCCAATAAAAACAGTTCTACAAGAACAATACAAATTCATTTAAAGATGACATTTTTAATGTCAAAATTTTAAAGACATGTTAAAGCAACACATTTCCCATTTAAAGAATGAATGAATAGCCCAAAGCCCAATAGGAAAATGTTCAGCTTATCTTGAAAGAAGATGAATGTCCTAATTCCTTACTGCTGTCACTATCATCCTCTTCATAACCTTGAAACAACTGCAGCAGCAAAATATGGAAGAACTAATTTATGCATGAAAGGGAACCTATCGTGGACTTTTAAACCACAGACTTGTCTTCAGAGGACCACAAAATTGACATTTATAGCAACTGCACTGCCTAAAATTGAGATAGCAGTTGAAGCAGCAAAATCCTTGACAGACTCAGTATTTTACAAGCTCATATTCATAAGAAAGATTGATTTCACACAACAGCAGAAAAAGCACCATTTTGAAACACATCTCAGTCTTTGATATAGCTAGGGATACAGCTGAACAAACACTTAAAAACTGCGAATAACTGAGAAACTAATTTGGTCTCAAACAACTACTGTTTTAGAATCTTTTCCGTCTTGACTGAATACTGTTCTTTACACTTAAAGACAATTTTTTTAAGGTCATAAAGCCTACATGCTACTGCAATAGCTGGTATTTTAAAGCTTTAGTGCAAAATTCAAGTATTAAAAATTTATCTAAGAATGGACTGAAATTATAAACAAAAATTAAGTAATACACAGTGACGCACAACCACAAAAATATGACTGCTTCTTGTTTTCTCTTTCAATCAGTCCTACAACTCTAGAACACCTCAGTGTTGAAAATCTATCAATTTAAATCCGCAGGGCTCAGGGACAAGGGAACAAGGGAATAGAATTTACCTGTGTCAAAGAAGCTGGCAAGCTCAGAAGAAGCTACCCTGCCACATAAACAATCTGACTAACATGCATTCAGCTGTTGCGTGTCCAAGTATTCAAACACAGTTTGCTCCTTTGCCGGGAGACAGATTTATACGGTCGTGTTTGTGACACGCTGCCTGAACACCAGAATCAGCCATAGCTCCCATATCCAGCTCCAAGGGTGAAGCACAGCTCAGCTTTGCGATAAGCAAACACTGACAGTGCCACACAAGAACCCTGACTGACAAAGCCCCATTAACATGTGAGATCTTTCTTTTAGAGGACGAGGGCTTGAACATCAGCCATTCATGAAATTTTGCTCATCTCTCCTCATGGTTATTGGATCTGTGCAGGAAAGTACATAAATCCCTTATGTGCATTGTTACACCCAGCACCGCTGTCACACAAAGATCACTTACAAGTACCAAAAGATCAGCAAAAAGTAAATAGTAACTCAGATGGTATTAGGCGTATTTGAATGAAGCATGCCAACAACCAAACCCCTATTAATCCTGGAAAGACAAATCTAGTTGGTCTTCTCTGAACTTACCTCAAAAAGGTGTTGTAAAGGACTGGATTTTAGTTTTTCTTTGCTGCCAAAGGATTGGAAACCAACACCCAATAAGCCTTGAATAATAATTAGATACAGAGTTAGACAACAGACCAGAGTATATTGAGAAGTTATTTTTGTAAGTCTAGTCTTAACACTGTAATCAAAGCCTTACATTTTAAAACAATATAATGGGTGTATGCTACAAAAAAAAAATCAAAAGCATAACCTATTATTGCACTGCAAAAACACCCCCTCTCCCCCACCCCAACCACGGAAAATATAATAGCTAGAAAATAGTCAGAAATACTATGTTGATTTTTCAATTCCTCACGAAAGGAATTTGTGTTTCTGGACTTGTACAGAAAATTATCTTTTACACAGCAGCAAGCAGTAAATGAGAAGCCACACAGTGGAAACTGTCCAGCAACAGAACATACTCAAAATTCCTTGTTTTGCTTCCTCCCTTATTAGTATTACCATTTCAAGGACGGTAAGAACTGGGATACAATGTGGAATTCCTCGTATCACTCATGCCATGTTTTCAAGGGAAATTTTTGCTGCCTGCTTACAATATGCAGCTTTTTTGAGCATCCAATTTGGCTTCAGGACTTTCCAAAAGCCATCCAAAAGGGCAAGAAATACAAATCCCAATCTTTTTGCCTAAATGAAAAGACCCCATTAACTCTGTCAGTAATGTAGCAATATTAACATGTCAGTCTCTTAGATTATCTGAGGCTGGCTTTAAGGTCAGTTCATTCCTCTGAGCTGACAAGGACCAGGACCGATGTAGGAAAAGGTATGCAGGTATCCCTTTGGAAAACTCTCTGCAACTAAATAGCACTGTCTCAAGAACTTCCTTCTTAGAAACACTGAGTACAGAAGAAGATATGGCAGACTTAAAGAAGAGGAACAGGTTAGGTTTTAGGAAATAAAATTAGTCTAATCCAACTGACAAGGAGTTTAGTTAAGGACAGCTTGTTCTATGGGCAATCAGAGCTCGGTTTCCTAATGATCTCTCTTAAATATTAGTGTATCTAAACATTCCACTATTCAATGTTGACTTTACACTCCAATCTCCAGCACAACTGCCAGTCTTTATTCAACCCAAACACATCCTTCCACACATTTGCTGTCTTTCCCAAATTATTCCCAGACCTTGTTACACTCACTGGTTAATGGCAAGATGCAGCACATGTTGGGACTGATTGTGACTTAGAGGTGCTGACTGGTTAGCCAGCAAGTTAAACAAAACAGTTAACATTCTCTCTCAGAGGTTAATACATTGTATTTCTACCCTTACTCAACTGCCAACTGCCATTAATTCCGAAAGAAATTCACTCTCTCGGAGATATCTTTCTTTGTCAGATCTGGCTAAAGTTGCCCAAAGCATTCAAAATTTATTAGGAGCAGAGTGACAGGAAGACAGATGGACAGATAGTGTGACTGCATAAGCTTTGTTACCTTAAGAAACCTGCCCCAAAACTGCCTAAAGGCTGAGGGTTTCTTTGCTATGTTTCAGGAAAATATGTTTTCAATTATTATATTTTAAAGCTTCTGACAACAGCAGTTGTAAAACCAGCTGACAGATCGTTAATTACAGCACTGCTTCTGAGAAAGGACCCTTACAATAACATTGCTATGCTATAATTCTGTGAAGCCTGAGTATTATTTGTTATAATACCTGCCATATATTTGAGCTGAGCCAGCCCAAACAGAGAGGGGAGTACCTACTTTGAAAGAAATAGTTGGAACTACTAGGTCAAAAGCATGATTGTAAGAGCTGTGTGCTGCACAAATGGCACACATGTAAGTAACAGGTATTGTGATCTCATACCTTCAGGAACCTTTTTATTAAAATACATAAAACTCCTGATATTCAGACTTCAGAGTGCTATTTAGTACCTTCAAAGGCAGACTGAATGAGGTCAGCTGAGAAGCCTTTTATCCACATAGCATTTCACTGCTTAACTGTCACTGCCACATTCATTATACAATAGTGCAGTGATAAAATTATGTCTAAGGGGCAAAAATGAATGAAATATGCAATGATGAAATTTACCAAATTTTTGGTGAACTCATTCTGTATTCAGTTCTTATGAAACAAATCATAAGTGAAGCAAAGCTGTGCTATAAGCTACTGTTTCATCAGAAACAGGATCAGGAAAGACAAGCTGCAGGGGAAATAATTTAATAAGGAGCATTCTATTACCGCTCTCACAGTCCTGAGAATGTTATACTGCACTGTCTAAAATCCAGGAATTTAGTCTAGAAGGACAAGAGGTAGAATAGAAATATTCTCGGCACTCTGGGTTCCTACAGAACTGAACATATTTTAGTTTTCTACACTTACAAATCTGAATATAAAAATGGAGTGAAAGTAGGGTATTTACATTCAATTTTTAACCCAATTCTCTTCATAAAATTGATTCCTTGATGTCCCCATAAACAGCAGTACCATTGAAACTTGAGGAGGCAGCATAAGGGCTGGAATAAACAAAAGTGACCATTTAACAGACACTGCACTTCGTGTTTGCCATTTAAACATCAATAAATGGATGGTTTCCAGAGCCTACTGCCAAAGTGGTGGGGATTTTTATAGTTTACAGAGGTGTACCAGCTTTCAAGAATGAGGAAGTGGGCATGACTGCCTTTTTTTTAATGCCTAAAAATATTCCAAAACCAGCTTTTTGGGGGAAATTGGAAAAGTAGAAGAGAATATAGATCAATTTCTAATGCAAGATTAACAACAGAAGTCAACAAAGTTGTGAATGCTATGGATGGGTCAGCTGCCATAACAGAAGGATAGCTACAGATCCAGCAATGGGACATAAATGATCTCTGGTCAGGGAATAAATACCAAGCCATGCATCCTCAGGCTACACTTGAGAGGACTTTTCAGTCTCCACTGATCTAATGGACATTTCAGAAGAGGTAGGGGTGTCTATGTGTGTGCACACAGGACTGATAGTCTTCCAGGCCCTATTCACTTGCACATTCTCCACCTACACACCTCTCTTTTGCTACATTTTAGGGGGAAACAGTATTTTGGGGAAAGTGCAGGGATATCTCTAAAGATACAAACTCTCTGGGCCCCAACATGCCAAAATGTGGTTGTTGCGGAAATTAATTATGATCTATGAATAATGAGAAAAGGAACAACAACAACAAAACCCTCAAAACCAAGCAACCAAAGAAAAAAAATCCAAGCCCAAATGAAAAAACCAAACCCCAAACCAAAACATATAACCCCCAAACTACACATTTAATCTGAGAGAGGAGCTACTGAGGGACAGAAGGACAGTTGGATAAATTTGGTCCTGTCTTGTACATCAGTACAGGTCAAACTGCTGATGGATCAGTCTGGATTGTTTTCTTCAGAATTTTTTAAGGAGATGTACATCCATGGAAACAAGATACCATTCCTTATGAGTGCAGAGTGAATCCAACGGGCCTACAAAAACTGAAGCTGGAAACCTAGATCATATCATACAGTAGAAAAGGGCACAGAGTAAAAAAATATTGAAACGTACCAAACTGCATGCCCCAATCACCAAGGTAATTTATTCTTACTACTTCATGTCCCAGTGCAACTTTGAGATTTGCTATAAAATTCCCTGGTAATGAAACAAAAATGATATTATTCTTCAGTAGTAGGTAGTCTCTCATCTCTATAGAACAGTTTTCTGGTTTTGTATGATCAGTATTCAAAATGAAGAGGAAAATACTCCATAGAATTTGCTAAAATACCTGACAACCGAAAACAGCAGTAGCAGTAACAAGCAAGTTCCTTTCTGAGCAGGAACAGAAAGGCTGGGCATCTGAACTGTGCAACAAAGTATCTCACACAACAGGTATAAAAACACACACAGGTGTATGTACTGCAAAGTATAAGATCATGAAAAACCTTTTAAAGTCTTCTTGTATTCTCACAAATATGTGGCATTATACGCAATTCCATCACAGTCAGGCAACCTCATACCAGGTTAGGCAAGCACTCAAAATTCACGAACTGCTGTTAACTGTGATGCCAAAAAGAGAACATCAAGTCCTGAATCTCTATAGGCTGTTGGAGCACTTCTGAGTTCTACAATTAACACACTATGCTCCAAACTTGTCATATCATATAAGGACTTCTTACTTTCAACTGCTTTTACAACAAAAACCCTTCATCTCTTTCCTGAGCTTAGTTACAGCCTTAGAATTTACACAGTAGAAATACCCACATCCCTTCCTCTACTTTCCTGTGCTTCAAGGGTACCTTTTAATTACAATACTGTTGTAAAGGATGCAGAAAGCTCTCTCTTCTGCTGCTGTTACAACACCAGATTACAGCTTGCAGTTACTTTCAATTCCATTCTCTGTAGTTAATTAATTCTCTTACTCTGGGACAAACATAGATCTACAGAACTATTTTTGAAAGTGGTTTTCTTTTGTAACGAAGGATCCAGAAATGGAACATAAAAAAAGCTCAAGATATGTCATTTCACTCAACTATCTGTCCATAGAAGAGGCAATTACTTTATGCAATTAATAACTATACATGATACATTAAGTGTAATTAAAAACTAATACATTATTAGATACAGAGATTTTGTAGGATCTTCTGCTATAACCTACTAGTTTTTATTGTGAGATCAGGAAATGAGGGAGAAGTAAAGTTTTCCACTTACCATTAGAGCACTGCACAAGAAATTTATTAATTATTCTATTAGAAATTACAGCAACTGTGTCAGTAACACTGGCATAAAGTAATTAGCATATAAAAGCAAGCTTTCTGCAGGACAGCCACCAAGACATAACCATCTGAACTGCTCTGCAGTCCAGTGCAAATTGAGAATTTAAATTTCAAAGGACTCTCATAACACCTCAATGAAAACTGCCTTGGGTGTCTTTGAAGACCAATTTTTAACTACTTCATTTAATATTCACAGTCGTAAAACTATATTATGTGTGACTTAATAAATCTGCCAGCAACACACCATGTTCTTTTCTTCACTGCATAATGAGCAGAAGGGTTTTAATTAGCAAGTTGAGCCTGACACAGCCACTCACACCCAAGCAGTGAAATGCTAGCAGTGGTCTCCTGTCAAGGGAAGCAGGCAGACAAAGCAGCCCTCCCAGGAGACAGTGAAATGCACACTCACCTACTATGGTGGAACGCAGATGTCCTATGTGAAACTTTTTGGCAATGTTAGGGGAGCTGTAACAGATTTTTACAAATAATGTTTTTTCAGTGTACAAAACTGCCAGATCACCAAGTTAAAAGAATTCAACCCATGCATCTAGCAGAGCTGAAATAAAACCTCCATTTTCAATCTTCCCATAAGATTCCCTGATTAGCTTCTGTCCTAGACAGCAAGTTTTCCTATCCAACCAGCTTTCCCTCCAGTATCAGATAACAGACAGGGTTGTGGTTAAACCACCCCACAAACCAACCCAACAACAACAAAAAAATCTAACCAAAGCCCAGCTGTGCTAGTGACAAAGAACCGAAAATATCTCCTCCCTTTTTTACATGTTTAGGACACATGGATCATTCTCCTCTTGTCTTTATTAGAGATAAATCTGATACCAGGATGAGAGACCTTGTGTACAAGGATCAGTAAGCAAAATTAAATCTTTCCAGCAATGCCCACCCCCACAATGAAAAAAAAACCCAACAAAATCCAACTCTCTACACAACTGTTTGCCCAGATTAAAAAAAAGAAAGTTCAGCTATAAAAATTCAACCTCCAAATTAAAGCCAAGTTCTTACTTTCTGTGACTATGGAAGCCTGTAGAGGGAATACTACTAAACAAAAATATTTATCCATAAAAAAATCTGAGTCAGCCACTTTTCATTCCGTGAGTAGGTGACAGTCAACAAAATTGCACTGGAAAAAAATTTAGGGGGCGGCAGTTAACAAGATTTAGCCAGACAAATGCCTGTCTGCTTTAACAAGTCAGGGAGGAAGGTATTAAGGTGAAAAAAGAAATGGATTAGTGGCTGGAAATTCAGATTTTGTTGCTTCATAACAAAATAAAAAGATGCTTTCTTAAAAACTGAATGCTATTAGGCATTAAATGACAATATTCTTAATGGAGGGCAGTGTAAGGCACAAGCTCCTTAAATACCACAAGCATGTTTTGGGAAAAAGCCTCAAATCCCCGAATATAATTTATATTCTACTTGGTGAATATATCAGTGTCAAATACAGCTTAATATAATCCTGTAAAAATATGGTTTAACATCACAGGCATGACACTTTACAGCAATGAATGTCAACCGGAAAATATCAATCAGCAGACAAGGCAATTACCTCAAAGGACCCCTCAAATGGGCTTACCTGAACTCAATCACTGCCTTTTGTCTGGGAACTGTAGAGAAAAGTTCACTTTTTACTCCGTACTCTGAGCCATCTTTCCACACCTGCTGCAGCACAGTCTAAATAAAGCACAGTTGGAAAAAAACAAAAACACACACAAAAAAGTTTCATCAACAGAAAGTATCACCAAGAAAACTGTTTACCAGCCACAAAGGAGACTGATCCCACATCCTTTACTCACATTAGTAATCAGATTGCTGGTTTGCCAAGCAAACAAGGTCTCATACACAGATGAAAATGCCACCAACTTTTGAAAGCTGTATCTGATCAAGTAAAAAATTTAAGAGAAATTGTAGGCAGAATTTTGGTGAAAATAAAGGCTGAATTTTGTGGAAACCTTCTACTTTTTCAGTGCCAAAGAAAGCCAACTCTTCAATTCCCATGTGTCCAAACACCCCTTCTTTCTCTCTCCCATCTGCAAGTCTGTAAGGCCACTATGAATGATCTGTACTAAAATGTGTCTACTTTGCAAGTCTGGAGACTGTGTAAAATGACTTAAAAAATTCCTCAAGACAGTTTGTGTGAGTATTGTCAGTAATGTGTTCACAGCACCAAGTCAGTCCCTACACAAACTGAAACATGTAAGATCACACAGGCCAATGCTCTACAGACCTAATCCACAAAGCTGTATGCACTGGACAAGTTTCCTGAAGATAACAGAAGCCTTTAACAAAGTGAAATAAAGTGGAAATCTCACTTCATTCAGTGGAAATTTTTCTTATTTTTCCCACTCAAAAAAGCACTTTAAAATTTTTCTGTAACAGCTATTGATTTTTTTTTTTTAAGGAACAGCATCTGTAAAAAACCCTTTAATTCTGTTCTTACTATGACACCTAAGAAGGCAAGCTAGACACACATACAAAAATTACTTATAGATCTATTCTCTAATAGCCATTGACTCGGTTACAATGTATATGTATACTTCAGACAGGATATTGAGGAATATATCTTCCCTTTGGGTTTTTTCCCCCTTGATTTTTTTTTTTTTTCCAGTCAACTGTGTAATGAAGGATCTGCTATCAAATACTTCTACTTCAGGTAAAACCAAGAGTATTTACAAGATCAAAACTTTTGAGCTGTATACTGTAAGAACTCAAAGTAGATGTAACCAAGCCTGCCTTTTAAAGCACAGAGAGAGAGGAAAATAGAAGAGTTATGATTATCAGTGAACATTGGATGCATTGTTTCCTCACAAGAAGAAACTTTCTTCAGCCTCATTCCAAATTCTAGGCCCACATAGCAAACCAGCAACAGGGATCCTCAGGGAAAACTTGTGAAAGACAGTTTTACATAGAAAATACCTTCCTAAGACAATAATAGGTATTCTATAGTTTTATACTGAGAAATTTATTTTTACATTAAAGCACTTGAAAGACACTACTCACCTTTGCTAATAATTCCCTGTTTATTGTAAAATTCACTGTTCCTGGACCAGCGCTGATTTCATTCACTACTGAATCACATTTTAGCTAAGAGAATAAAACAAAACAGAAACTCTAAATGAAAACAGGTAAACTGGAAAACTGTAATTCAATCCACTGTAAATATTCATTTAATCCCCTGTAAACATTAAATGTGATTTATTGGTTTGAAGCAATCACAAATAGATCATTTCATCAATGCTGTCAGAAAAGGGATGATTTTATTATTTCCCATACATGCTTAATAAGCTCTGAATATAACTCAGCTTGAAATGTCACACATATGTTCCACTTCAGACCCTTCCTGTGCACAGTCTGTGTTTTCTTTTGATTGGGAACAGTAGTTGAACTCTTTGTACAGACAAAAGCTGAGATACATTTGACAACTTACATGGTGGCTGCCAGCAGTTAACAAAAAAAAAAAAAAAAGTTTAGTGACAACATTCTTCAATACCCAGTGTCACAAAATAAAGATATGAAAGGCCAATTGATTAAAAAGTTCATTTACAATTTCCATAAGGCACATGTCTTGAAAATTCTGAACCCATAAGGAATATTTGGCCAACCAACACCTAATGTCAACACAAATTTGGGTCTCTTCCTGTTGAGAACATTGGATCTCAACCTGTCAGCATTGAGAGTTTCTTATTAAACTAGCTGTCTTTCATAGTCAAGAAATTGTCTAAAAAAAGGAAAAAGAGGGAGGGAAAGTATATAAAATTATGACACAATCACCTTATCACTCAGTTAATATCTTTGAGAGAGGCAAGCTATACATTCCTACTGAAGCACATCACCATGAAGAGGAAATTGTACCCCCATGCTAGGTCTCCAGCTTAAAACAGTGACTTAACCAGGAGAAATCACAGCTAGCTTTGAAATTCCTTCATTTTCACAAGCTCTGCTGACAACAAATTCCAATGCTAACTGACAAGCTACAGGAAAAAAGCATTTATTGTGTTGACACTCAATTTCTTACCTTACTGTTTTACAAATGGTCCCTTGTACTTATGGGGCAGAGAAAAAATAGAAATACCCACTGGACTTTCTCCATAACATTTGTTCTGATAAAGGTATTTCTACATAATCTGTTATTTGTCATTAGCTTTTATCTCTCTTTAATATGAGTGCTCATTTGTCCTCTCCACAACTTTAACAACTTCTTTTCCAAGTGCCCTGTGGTCCTTCAGTAACCAGATGTCCCCATGCCCAAGGCTTGGAGTAGGATGCCACTGTGCAGTACAGAAGCACTAAAAAACCCAACACAATGTGCCCTCCACAAAGAACTAACAGTACAAAAATGAAACAAGAATCAGACAGCCAGATGAAATCAAAAACCCATGGAAACAAGACCCTTCTGACCTTTCTGACTATTTTCAGTACTTCAGAGCATATTGCTTCATTTATTGTCTCACTGCCCTACCATTTAGGCTATTTTAGTTAACTGGAAAAACTTCCATCTTTTTTTGCCTAGCCTAAATATCTGTATTTCAAATATTGTGACCCATTTCCTCAGAAGTCACTAAGAACATTCTGTTGAACCCTGAGGCACTCCATCAGCTGTTTATCACGACAAAAACTGGTAACTGCCTGCATTTTTCTGTCTCTGCTAGTTTTTGATACGTGGTTATATTTTGCTAGTTTATACACTGCTTATTACACAGTAGTATTATCTTCTTTGGAGAAGACATGACCAGTCTAAACAAGTTAAACTAAATGCATCTCCTATATTCACCACCCAACAAAAACACATTCTGAAGAGATTACGGATTGATTTTTTATTTTTCCCTTTGTCTAGTTGGCATGGTCTATTCATTTTGGGGGCTTATATTGATGGTCTATTCTTTACTGTTAAAATTGCTCTTCCATGTAAAGCTGTCCGGCTAAACGGCTCAGGATTATTTACTGAGCCACAAACAATAAAGAAGGGAGGAAACTTGCAGCTTCCTAAACACAGGGACTAGCAGCTGAGTTTAAAATGACACACAAGGAAAAAAAACCAAACTTGTTACTGTGATGATACAATCATTGAAACAGATTGAGAGGGAGGCTGTATAATCCTTGAAGGGCTTCAACACCTAACTGGATTTCAAAAGTCCTCAGCAACCTTATCCAAAATACCTGCGCTGGGGAGGATATGTGAACAGATAACTTCCTGAGGTACTTTCCAACCTGAATTATTTAATGTTTCTACATCATCTTTAAGTTGTGTCAGAACTTTTGGTTGTATATCTGTGCATCAGCAGTTCTTCTTCCACCTGAGTCAGAATATTTCTTGCTAGAAGAACAGGTCCAAGATATGGATAACTTCAACACCTCAGCAGTGAAGAATGACATGAGAAATAGTTTAGCTTCTCAGCAGTATTACAAATGGTTTTATTTGTCCTTTTTTTAGTCTTAAAACCTCAGCTACTGCCATTTCCCAAACAAACACACCTGAAAAAACTGCTGTTCTAAGAAAACTCCATTTCAAGCAGTTATGGATTTGAAAGTTTGGCCTGTTTGTCCCACAGGCTAACTTTATCCATTGCCTTTCCAGAGGCAGGTTTCGCAGTCTTTGGTTTTCCAAGCCATCACTCACTCAATTTCTTCCTCAAGTGCTGGACAACAGCACAGACCATGGTACACCCTTCAGATACCCACCTAACTTCACCAGTACTATTCACCTCAAACTGTTTGAAGACAACAATTTCACAAGAACCTTAACCAAAGCTGCTTCTCCTGATGCCTTTTCCTCATCTTAAAATCAAGAGTCAAACACGGTTAGAAAGGAAAAAGGGATTTTACCTTGGTATTTATTTTAAGGATCCTTAGGTGCACTACATCCAGGTCGAATGCACCGAAATGCACACCACAGTGCACACCCCCAAAAGATCTAGTATAACATTATAGGTCTTACTAATTAGCATATCTATCAAAAATTCCCTAATGAGAGGCTTGAATGAGCCCCCCTCCCCAAGGAGCCTTCCCCTGGATGGTTCTATCTTAGTTTACAGAATGTGCTCTGGAGACGACCTTGGGATTTGGAGCACACTAACCCCTACCTATGAAGCTTCTAAAATGTTTAGTCTCCTAGCTGAACAAACAAGTCCAAGAATGTAGGCAAAAAGCACTAAGAATATAGAACTTGTAAAAAGGTATAACAGGGGTATAAAAGAAAAGGCAAAAAATCATCATGGCATCACTCCAATTCCCTGTGACGAATTCTGTGTACAATTACAGAAAGTACAGTCATCAAACTACTTTGACCCAAACAGATCCTTGAAGAAAATAATACTTTTTACCTTATGATGCCCCTTACACCTCTAGTCTGTAAGTTCATTATCGCATAAATATATAATGAAATCATTAGCATACCCTTTCAACAAGCTGCTGAGCTTGAAGATGCAGGTCTTGTGCTAAGCAATTACTAGAACTGTTTTCTATTACAGAAGCAATGGAAAGCTGGAAGTCAGCAACATGCCTGAAAAAAAGAACATATGAAAATCAGGAAAAAACCTTGGTGAAATGCTGGGGAGATTTGGCAGATCCAAGCTGACTCTGCATATGACAGCTGTAAGCATAACCCACAGATATCTGGAGATTCAGTACATTTAGAAAGCTGGACAAGAAGGCCAAATATCACCTTTGCTCTAATACAATCAAAAAGTAGATATGGTGAGAACACCATCTCTGAATAAACAAAAACTATGCTCATGAATAAGCAAAATTTACTTGCTAACGTTATTGCAACTCTTGAGCACAAGACTGAAAAAAAATCCTTTATAATTTCTACATTGGCTCTAAGCAGTTTCACATTCAGGTCATCAATGCTGAAGCATTTGCCATCCATGCACTGCCTATAATTTGCACAGGCTTGTAAGCAAATATATTTACTTTGAACTTGCTTGAATAAATACAGGGATTTAATTCGATTGAACTATCTTATAATTAGATTGGTATAAAAGGTTTGGGCTTTTTTGGTGTATTTTTTCCCCATAGTTCTGTTAAGCTTTTGCAGTAATAGGTATGACATGAAATAACAAAACATGACCAACATTGTAAGATAAAATGTAAACAACTACCGTTTTTTGGACACAGGAACTGCAGATATGGACTTTATTAAATTCTCTGGTGGCAGATCCAAAACTTTTGAAAGCTAAATTGAAAATAAAGAAAAAATTGGCTTAAGCAAAACGACAAAAATCCAATGAAAAATACGGCTCCCTGTTTAAATACCTACAGGGGATGCATCCTTTGTATCAGAAATCTAATTTCAGCCCAGGTAAAAAAAGCACAAAACCTTCGTAACTATTATGAACAATACAATAAAATACTAGCCTAAGAGATGTTAAAGGACCCTTAGAAAAAAGGCAAGGGGAAACACCACAGAGGGTTGGGGGGTTTTTTCCCCACGAAGGATCCCATCGAACCCTCGCGTGCCATTATGGACTGAACTCGCCACGGAATGTCAGAACTGTTTGGATTGGCAGGCACTTTACACATCCTCTCGTTCCAACCTGCCATGTGGAGGGTCACCTTCCACCCCAGGCCGGGTTGCTCAGAGCCCCATCCGCCCTGGCCTGGGACACCTCCAGGGATGGTCGCTACACCTCCCTCAGCTCCCCCCGACCCCAGCGGGAATCCCAGCGCGCGCCCCAGGGACGGGCGGAGTGGGGCGCGGCGGGGAAG
>NW_008239767.1:4423700-4453797 GCF_000691975.1 Corvus brachyrhynchos
GGAACAGCGCGGCCTGTGCGGGAGCTGGACCCGCGGCACTGCCCGCCGCGCCCTGTGCCTGCTCCTCTTCCCGTCTCCTCCAGCTGCTGCTTTTCCCGCCTCCCTGGTGCCCAGGCTCCCGGTTGTCCTGTTCCGCTGCCCGCCCTTTCCCAAAGCCTTGCTGGCTCTGCGTCCATGCCCGGACTCGGTTTGCCCAAGGCGCTGTTTGTCCTCACTGCAGTCCCACAGAATCATGGAGTCTCCTGGAAGAGACCCACAATGACCGTGGAGTCCAGCCCTTATCTCTGCACAGGGCAGTCCTGGAGTCACACCATGAGTGTTGAGTGACGCTGCAGTGTCACCTGCCCGCTGCCTTCCTGGCACAACAAAACCCATTCCTACTTGGAGTAAATCTCACCCAGAACAGAGCCAGGGGTGTTGTGGCTGGAGGGTTTTTCACTTCCAACCGAAGTCTGGTGCTATCGCTTGCTGCCACACTCATTGCTTCCACTCCACCAAGTCTAATTAAACAAAGAAATAATAAATATGCTGTCTCCCACACGTAATGTTAAATATTTGTTATTGCCTTGATATTTCCGAATTGAAAGCTTTTATATGGGCTGTGTTCAGAGCTGGCTGTAGGGATAGTGCATTCATCAGAGCGTCAATGCACAGCGAGACTTGAAGTGTTGGATTGAAACATTTAACTTCTTACTTGATCATACAGTGACCAACAGCAGTGGTTCACAGCGTGTGTTTTATCATCACAGGAAAACTCCTGCCCCTTCTATTGTTTTTCACTGAGTTGTGATGTGCAGCTGCATCCTTTGGTGTGGAAGGCACTGTGCAGGTTATTACTTCCAGGAGTAAAGTGCTTCCAACCAAACTTAAAACTTAATCTGAAACAGCTGGATTTCACTTTTGACAATGGCTGTTGCCTGATAGTTTTGCAGTGAATCATGTCCCCTTACCTTTCCTCCCACATCTTACATGTAATACTTCTTTGCAGTTTTATGTTCTGGTCTCAGCTACGTTCAGTGGTGTGGAAAAGCCAATGCTTGTAAAGCATTGAGCAGTATTTGTTGTGTTTGGTTTGATTAAGCATACATTCTTCTTTTGTGTATATGATTCGTAG
Organism: Corvus brachyrhynchos; assembly: GCF_000691975.1. NCBI lineage: Eukaryota > Metazoa > Chordata > Aves > Passeriformes > Corvidae > Corvus > Corvus brachyrhynchos. Next base: position 4,424,815 of record NW_008239767.1, read on the forward strand.
TTAACTGTGGCCAATTCCATTTGTGCATGCAGCAGCACAAATAAATCCAGAGGATAGATTTTTTGCAGTGGAATTGTTCCAGAGTGTTTAGCACCTGTAGAATAACCACAGCTTTTGTCCAGCTGGTTTTAAATGGCCCTTAATATACTCAGTAAAATGGAATGTGTCTGAAGGCATCTCCAGTTCATGAGGCCGTTTTTCAGAGAAGGTCAATATAAATTGGTGTTTTACTGCAATTTCTTACTTGTGTAAGAAAGGAAATAACATGTCTAAAGTCACTCAGACTGGCAACTGTGATCAAAATTGAACACATCTCTGGTGTTTGATTTTCACTACATCATTCTTACTCTAGTGGCTGAACTATCCTAGGTTGAGTTCAGTAATCCTTGCTTGTGTAAGCATCTCCATTGAGAAATACAGGATTGAATCAGTCTGTTTATCTATTTCCAACACTTAGGTGTTTCCTTCCCCCTTGCTGCAGCACAAGAACCTCACAGTGAGAGTTGGGCAGTGCATGTGATTTCTGTTACACAGGAAATCTTTATAACTCTTTGAAAGAGATGAGCTTCTGTAGAGAGGATGGGGGAAGAAATTTCAGATTTTCTAGAAGAAAATGAAAAAAATCTTCAAGAATTCAAAGCTTAATACTTGTGTGATGAAATAGGTCTAACTGAGAGATGACTTCTCTCTACAGGAATTCCTTGGAACAGAGGGTTTTATATGAACCTTTTCCCAACCATTTGTCATTCTGCTTCTAACCATCTACTTTTTTTGAGTTGGGATGCAGTTCACTGTGGCTTGGGCATGTCATTTCCTTTTATAAGTGACTTAATAATACTCATTGCATTATTCTGGATTGTTTTCCATTCATCTCAGCCTCTTGCCTTTTGTTTTGTTTTTAACTGTACTGAGAAAACCGTACTGATGTGTCCCCAGGGAATAGTTTCCTTTTAATTCTAAACCTATTGGAGGTTTTGAGACATTTGAAGAATCTGCTGCTGGTCCAGTTAATGGTTGAGTTGCAAAACATAGTGGAAAAATGAAAAATTCCTAACAAGTGTGCTGGGTTACTGCTTCCACTAGTGTTCTACCTTGAAACAGAAATATAAAGGGGCAATATGTAACTTGATATTCTTAAGAGGCTGGCAATTCAGTTCAAATTATTTGTTTAATGGAGCACTGAAATAAAAGGACAATAAAGTGGCCTCAGGAGCCAGTCAGATTGATGCTTGTATTGAAGTCTGTTTGGGGTTTTTTTGCTGTTCTCTAGGGCTGCTTTGTTTTTAAACCAAGTACCAAGAAGAGGAGATCGTCTGAGAAAGCAGGTTAGTGCGTTTTCATTTGTGTTTCTGTTTGAGAAGGGTTAATCCTGAAAGGTTCATCACATCTGATTGACTTCATATGATGAGTTCTGTAATTGCTGTGTGATGTTTTCTCTTGCTCCTTGATTGCTGAAAATGCATTTCTTAGGAGGAATGCAAGCAAATTATTGGCTAGACTTTTTTCATCTCCAGAAATCAAGATTGTGTAGCCATCTTTGTCTTTGCACTTTTTTTTTGCAAGAGAACTCCTCATCATGCTACCGTAAGGTTTTTACTCACTGACAAACAATTCACCTGAAGGTCTGAATGAGCCATTTTTAAGCTGTGGGAGTCAGAAATCATATCCCATCCGTAAGTCTCACATTCTGGGTATTTTGCCCAAATTTCTTGTGGAAAAGAAGGAAGAAAAGCCATTTGTGGCTTCTGTCCACTAGTATTTGCTGCATACTTTTTCTCTAGATGTGTATGCAGGTTTGTTTTTGTTTGAGGACTGACTCTTCTTAGAACCAGAAATAATGCATCTTAAATAGTTGCTATTTGAGACTCAGTTGGGAAACTGTTTTTATTCCTTATCATCACTAGAGCTGTCAAAAGATGTGACAATTTGTATGAAAAAGATGGAGAGGAAGGTAACGAGGCCAGATTTTTGTCATTGCAAGTTATTGCAACAAGCGAGGCCTGTGTCCTTAGACCACATTGAAATTTTACCCCTTACTGGATATTGTGGGGTTTTTTTGCAAGATTAGAAATGCTTGGATAGAAATGCATAATGTCCTAGGTAGGAAATACTTTGAGGTGGAAAAATAAATTTGGCTGGACTAGCCCTAAAAGAGAGAGGCAGAGGTGAGCTGGTTTGGCTTTTCACAGCAATTGGTTAGAGTGTTGTTCTAAAACAGTACTTGGATGTGCATCTGTTCAGTCTGGAAGCCCAGTCCTGTCCAATGTGAAGTTTTAGTTGTGAAACTCCACAGCATCAGTAGTTGATAATACTGTCACACCTCACAAAAGGCCTTCTGAGAACATTTGCACCAATAGTTTGACTTTTGGTAGTGAAAAAAGGATATTATGCCTTGGAATGTTATCAATAATATGGTGGCTGGATTTTCTTCAACTAAAAGCCTAAGATCTGTGTAATCAGAGCTGGTTATGTATTTTAAGTGATTTCTCTTAGGGATACAAATGAGGTGATAGTTAGGGGAGACAATGAAAATCGAGGCAGAGGGATGTCTCATTTGTCATTTACAGACCTGTTTTGGGTGGGTTTAGTGCTTTAGGAGATGGTGCTCATCAACTGGCTCTTTTCTAGAGATCCACTAGAAACCACTGCTGGTGTTCCACTGAATGGCAACCAGGTGGACCCACAAAACTTTCTGAAGCAAGAGAAAGTTGTTTTTTTTTTTTAAATTATTATTATTGTTTCTTATTTTGTTTATTTAATAATAAAGGCTGTTTGCTCTGATTTAGTCTTTAGCTTATCTGGGACTTGAGATAGAAGCTACTTCTTTACCTTTTGCCTGCATACTTGGGTAATAGATTCTGCTTGTTCCCTTGCTTATTCTACCAAATACTAGCAATTAATTAACTGCTTAAGAGAAAAGTCATCTCCCTGAAATATGTATGTACAGTTGGGTCCTTTGTTTTATTCTCAGGGAAAAAAAATGTTTTGTTTTCATGAATTTATTTGTGCTTTCCTTTGCTTTCTTTGTTTCCAGCTCATGATTTCAGAAGCAGAAGTGATGATGCAGAGGATACTGAGTTACGGTTTGTCACTTGTCAGTCTTTATGGAAACAGATCAAATCAGAAACAGAGGTGAGTCTTGTGCCTCACGCTCAAGGGGTGTTTTGCATTTGTGACAATGCTGCTTGCTTCTTTGTTTCTGGGGATCTTTTTGACATGCTTAAAAGTGCATGGCAGTTAGTTAAAGCAATAGGAGGGCCAGAAATACTGCTATCTGTCCAGAATATAAAATAGTAGTAATAAATGCATCAAGTACACCTTACTTGTAACCACAGAACTGTACACTTTTGAGGTTTCAAGCTGCTGCTTTTAAGCTTCTCTTCCTACTAATTGTCTTTTTTATTAACTCCTGGCATACTGCTGTTTCCTGCCTTCAATTCAGTTAGTGCTTAGGTGGCTATGAGGATTTTAGGCTGGTCTTGACCTTAGTGCTCCAGAATTCATACACAGCAGCCCAGGATTCATAGTGGATTTATGTGAACACAGCTGCATGGATGTCAAATACAGAATGATACTGCTGCAAGTAGGGTCTATTGAATTAGTATGGTTGGTGTGAATGGGGTTGTCTGGTGGGGGTCAGAGTTAATTTCATACTGAACTGTGGTCTCCTGACTGCTGTGTGTTACATGGCATGCTGTTGTTGTGTCCCTATAGCCAGCTGGCTTGCATTATAGTAATAATAATTGCTTCCATACAGCAGTAATTTCCTCCTCTATTCAGTGTCACAGATTCTGGGCAAGTATTCTGTATTCCTCTGCTTGCTCTTGGGCTCTAGACATTATGAGAATTTTTTCCCCGAAGTTTGTTTTGGGATGTGCAGTAGAAGCCAGATGGATGTAGCTTAAAATCTGGACCCTTGGGCTAAGCTCATAAATTCCTCTAATTCTGTTCCTACCCTTGTTTTCTTTGAGGCTGTTAGGAGTTTGCCAGATACTTTTTTCTTGTCTTACTCCACCTGATGGAATACAGTTCCTCCTCTACTGACATACTGATGAGGGCATTTCCTTAGAGTTTTAATTGCCCAAGGGCAGATTACCTGTAGTTAATTCTGCTGCTACACAAAGAATTTTCTTCGTACTGCTTCTGAGATATTTGTGATTTTTTTCCTTCTGAGTTTTGAATCATCATCCTTTTATCCCACTGTTGGCAAACGTGGAGCTGATGGTGGTTCTTACATATAAAATAGTGTGATAATTTGGATTGGAAGGGACTTTAGAAAGTTTCTAGTCTGAACTCCTTAAAGCAGCATCACCCATGAGGTCAGGCCAGGTAGGTGAGGGCTTTAGCTAAGTCAGGATTTCATTTCTTACATGCTTTCAATCCCTAGTGCAGCAAACCTGATCGGTGGCAGAGTATGTGGGAAGCAGGTGTCTTGCTGGTTTGGGCTTCTATTCTAGGGGTTCTGGTAGTGTGCTAAGGGAACCTAGCAGGACATTCTCCAGAGGTTTTGCCTGTGCACTGCTGCCTGCTGATTTGTTGGCAGGCCTTGTGCTTGTGCTGGTGTTTTCCTGATTCTCTGGTATCTGCTCGAGGTGTTGAAAAGACAAGAGGATTTGCCCCCCAAGGCAGAGCACTTTTGGCCTTTATATGTCCATCAAAAACTGTGGTGTGGTTGTGGCAGCACCATCTGTCATCTGGCATTGACGTCCTTTCATGCTTCTCACAACTGGAAAGCTGACAAAAGTATGGCAGGAACTGCCCTTTGTTTTTGGAAGGTGAATTTTGGGCTTCGTTTTTCTTCAGTATTGCAACGTATCCCAGTTTTGACCCCTGCTGTCAGAAGTGGCCTTGCAAATGTGCTTATGATTAACCTCACCAAGGGCTTGCAGAAATATTCTTGTCCTGTGAGGTGAGAATTCCATTCTACCAAGGTCCAGGCTAGAAAGAAAAAGGTGAAGTGCAGGGCTAAAATACAGTAATTTTAGCTCTAATATGAAGATAATGGTTTTCAGACCACATAACAAATAGTCATAACAAAACCTGGTGTCATGGCAGTGACTGAACTTCGAGTTCCTGTGACTTTTCCAGAGTGAGCAGTGTCATGCAAGCAAATTACTTGGTCACTTAGGATGCAGAGCAGCCTGGTGAACTTTCTGGAACATTATCAAAACAATGCTATTAGCAAAGTTGTTTTGACAGGAAAAGACTGATGGATTTTAGGAAAGTGAAGTAATTGTGTAATGCTATGGCAGACCAAATTCCATCATTACAAGTGCACAGTGGAAGAAATAATATATACTGTAATCGTGCAAAGTAAGAATTGAGGTTCTTGTTAGGTCATCTTAGCAAAAACAGTAGTGATCACAGGAAGCTCAGGGTTTGATGGAATCTGAAACAGAAGCTCAGAGGATTGTTACAGGATCTGTGATAATACAGGAGTTGTTACAATGATGTTATAACACTGATGGTGTAAATTCTTTCAAAAATGTCATGTTACAGTTTGTTCTGAGTTGCATAGAATTTATCAGGTGGGAGTTCAGAGCTGCACAATCAGAAAGGCCAGAAGGACATTCTTCAATAAGTAGAGGATGAAAAGACTAAAATTACTCTGTGTACAGTTTTATCAGTTGTTTAGGAGACCAACAGAGGCTCTTCTGTATTATGGAAATAGAGTTCAGGCTATTGAGCAGGGAGCATCTGACCTTAACTCTTTTATAGTGGCCTCTTCTATGCTGCTAGAGATGACCTTTGCCACCTCGCTTAAAATCAAATTCACTGCTGTGTGTGTCACTTTTTGCTGCTAATAAATCTTGATGATGATTTTGTTTGGGACAGGGGTTTAATCTTTTTTCTAACATCTGTGTTCTAGAGTATATATTGATATCCTGAACTTCAGAGTACAGGAGGGTTTTTTTGTCTGTTCCAGCAGAAGGCATATCTTGGTTTAGGGACAAAGACACACAGATCAAGAAAAGAAATACAAAATGCTGCTGATATACATATATTTGTCTTTAATATTTATATGTTCCTGCTTATAGAAATTCTTGTGTGAAAATCATCCTGAAGGTCAAAAGACAGTGTAGCAAACATGGCAGTCATGTGGTTTAGTATTTTTTCCTATAAAACATACTTAATGATTTCCTTTATTATTATTTTTACTTCTTTCATCCTGAATTCGATTTGGAAGAGCAGAATATTTTCTTTCATTTAGCTCTCTCAGAAAAATGTTTACAGGTGTTTTGTGAGGTGAGAAGGAAGAATAAGAATTTCTATGAACATTGTTCCAGAAACGAATTATACTGTTTTATATTGCCTACATCACTTCGGCTTTGTCAGTGTGTTGGTTTTTTCTCCTTCTTTAAAGCGTGTGATGTGACAACACAGTTAAGCTCACTTGCTTTCCAAACTGTTGTTGAGGCACTTGACCAGAAGTTCCAAGATGGGAAACGTGATGCCTTAGGTTTTAACTTTTGTATTTTTTAAATCCTGTACTGCCTAGTGTGTAACTCTGAAGTTTCTTGTAGCCTGTTAACTTCTGCTCTCTCCTGCTAGGCAGACATAACAAAGCCTCTCCAGGCTTTGTCTTCAAGGACACCCAGACCGTCCTAGGCCCAAAAAGTATAAACCAAAAGCCTTTGAGAGGGGAGCAAGCAGAGGGGAATTACATCATTAAACTGAAGGTTTAATTGGAGAATTAACCCTGATATGCAAATGAACCAAACCTACAAAAGTGTGAAGAACTCGTGACCTGTTGTCCATCTTGGGGGGTCCATCTTGGCAGCAGCCTCTGGCTCCCCAGGGTGTACCTCTGAAGGCCCTTCAAATAAATACCTACCTTTATTCCCTTACTCCTGTCTAGTCTCTGTTTTTAGGTGGACTCTCAAGGCATCAAATGTATGTTTGCCACACAATGAATAAGTTAGTGTGGTTTATAGATCACAGTAAAATTTAAACCCTGGAGTTTTAAGGGTTAAAGATTATGCAGGAAAGGAGTAGAAAAAGGAAGCTACAGTGGTGTTTTCACATTTTTATAGATAAATTCTCTCTGTGTATGTTTGCAGCAAATACAAGAAGACTTGAATAAGCAGTTGCTTGATAATCTGGTGAGTTTTTTGAGCCGGTCTCATTCTGAGTTTCAAGAGAAGACAACAGAATGGACTTGCAGGATGAAGTTCAGAGAAATCCCTACTGCAGCTCTTGTCTTAGGTAATTTTTTAAAGATATTTTTTGTTATGTACATCTGATTAAAACTCAGACAGATCAAAGAAATTTACATTGCTGACTCCTAGCAATTACTGTGAGTAGTATCAGCTTCAAACATGTCAACAGAAGAGATTGGGCGGGGAGAAGGAAGTCAGATAAAGCCTCCTTCCCCTTTTGCCTATGTTGCTTAATAGTCCAGTAAGTCAACAACTCCCCTACAGGTCTGTCTTAAGCAGCTGGTAGTGATTTGAGGTTTTTTTGTTTGAGGCACTGGAGGTACTTTGATTACATCCATGTTTCTGCTACCAGCATGCTTGGTGGTTTCTACGACTTAACCCTGGAATTATGTAGCTTCTGTATTTCTGGTCTGTGTTCTTGCAGAGCATCTTTACATGTAGGAAAGTAGTGTCTTTATCTTGGGAAAAGAGCAGAGGGTGAAGAAAATAGCTGGAGATGAAATTAGTGAAGTTCTGAAGTCTTTTTTTTTTTTCTTCCCTTCTCCTTTCTTTCAGAGGTTTGCAACTGTAAATCCTAAACCTGATTCAAGGCAAGTTGATTACATTTTCAGTGGATTATTTTAGGGAAATTAAGATCAGGCCTGTGCTTCAAACTTACCATGTAGCCACTAACAAAGAGTGGAAGGGACTCTACTTTTGTAGGTAGTATATTGAAAAACTACTGCTTCAAATATTTCTGTGGAAGCAGCTCTGGATTGCCTTCTGGAGGGGTTTGCTCTTTTTTTTGGTTGATTTAAGGATATTAACAAAGACAGTAAATACTACGTTGGTCATAGTGAATTCAGACTGTGGTTCACAGTAATTTATGGTAATTTTCCTCTTTAGATGAGCCATGAGAGGATCCAGGTATGGTTACAGTATCCTTCTAGAGAAGGTGAATTTAATTTCTTGTCTGCAGGCCTTACATGGCTGTGGGTGGATTCTGAGGGATGTTAGAAAACCAGTCCTGGTTCTTGCCGGTTTGCACCTTGAGAAGACTTTCTTTAAAAAGCCCCACCAAACTATATGATAAAGGGTCTTCACAGTGGCTCCCTGTTTCTCTTAATTCGGGAGTGTCAACATGTGTGTCTAATCTTTTGCTAGTTTTTCATCTTTCCTCACAGCTGATGTGATACTTTTCATTCTTTCCTTAAATATTTGAGGTATCTTCTGATTTTTGTCTACTGTTCAGTTTACTGTTCAATCATTGTGCTCATGAGTCATGGAAAAATGCGCCTTAAAATTTTGTCCTTTTCTTTCTAGGTGTGAATGTTACAGATCACGACTTGACTTTCAGAGGTCTCTCAGATGCCCTTCAGGATAACATTACTCCTTATATAGCCTTGCTGGAAGCCAAAGATTGCCCAGGTAAATACTGCAATAGTATTGCTGCTTCTTTTGAATAAGATATCAATTAACTAGGAATTCTAGCTTTTGACCCTAAATGTAAGAATAATGGACAGAGGGATCTTGAAGACTTTCCGAAGATTTGCTCAAACCTATGTCACCAGAGCAGTAATGCCTAGTGTGTTTTGAGAGGTAGCCAGTTCTGTTTAGAACAGTGAAGATTGACATGCTAGTTAGCTGTAGCATAAGTGTTAAGAACATGCTGCTTAGTGTATTGCATGTTGATATTGTAGGTTGGTTTTCTTCTTGTCTAATTGGACAGTGTATGTATGCATTCCACTTCTTAAATGCTTACAAGTCACATTATTTAGTGAGAGAATGGGTAGAATAAAATTGCCCCACCCTCCTTGCTCCTTCTTTATTTTTTAAGTAAAAAGATTAAAGTCACTTATGGCAGCATCTTCAGTTCTGTGGATTGGCTGCCTTACTTATTCTTAGGTCACTCTAAAAAGCATATGGCTGGAGCTCAGGGAAAGATGGAAGACCAACATCTTAACCTCAGTTGTTGCTATCTAGGCAAATTGCATTAACAGCATACATATCATTAATGCTTTCAGGAGCATGAGATGTGCATTCTTGAGAGAGAAGGAGAATAATCAGAAATGTGAAAAATAATGACTAATAACTTCGGGGTGGTTTTTTATAGTATGAGACGGAGAACTGTTGTCAGACAACCAAATGTTTTTACCACGTGTCTAAAAATGTTTTGTGAAGGCATAAAAAACCTGATGCAGAAGCTGATGGGGCAGCTGATGAACTGTGATATAGATGTGGACTCACTGGAAGATGAGGACTGTGTGCAGGTTTCACAGAATAGAATACGTTGTTCAATGTCTTCTCTTATCAGCTGGTATGAGAGTGTAACAAAGGTATGTTGCTGGCATTTTTTTATCCCCAGTTTATGAAAATACCTGACCTTTAGATGTTTTTTAAACAGAAATTTAATAACTCAGCTTTCTGTGAGAAAATGCCAAAGGTTAATTTTTAATGTAATGCTAAAAAATAATGTGATATTGAGGTGATGTGACTATAATATGTGACACATAGAACAACTGTGGAGTTAGTTACTGATAATGTATGAATGTCAGAATTCTGAAACACAAGCAAAAAGTACTTTTTTTGTCTTATGTTTAATTGGTAACTGGAAGCTTAAAATGCAATATCAGCTTCATGCCAAATACTTTTCTCCCAGGAGCGCTGAGATATTTTGTTTATTAAAACAAAAGTTTACAGAAGAACGGCCATCCAGGGCAAAGGTACTGTATTAGTGCTAATGAGCCATGATGTCATCTGCAGCCCACACTACATTGGCAAGCAGTACGGAAATAACTTTCAAGATGTGTTTGTATCTTTGTGTTTGCTGAAGCTATTGAAGTTTCAAGTTGTGCTTCTGTCATGAATACAAGTTACAACTGATTTTCTGACGACTTCGTCGGAGCAGTGTGATAAACCAAAGTGTACTGAGTACATGCTCTTTTTATTAGTGGGTAAAGATACAGAAAATAAGCAATATCTGTATACGCAACTCAAATCTTCTCCCTCAATCCCAGCAGAACTCCACCAGTTCTGCCTCTCAGAGCTATTATTTTCATTGTTGAGAGTGTGTGTTTAAAATCTGTTTATTCTTTGTACTTCATGCTGTGCCAAACAGAAGGAAGAAAAATGGCAGTTCTAGATGCTAATAATAAATACAGCTGACAAAAAGTCAGTCATGTCACTTTGGAGTACTATAGTATCATAGATATGATTCAGTCTTCTTATTTTGCTGGCTTCTGTGTATTAAAGTTTAATTAATGGCTTTAAAGAAAACAGATTCTGAAACTCCAAGCAAAAAAAGAAATTCCTCCTCTAGACACTGGCAGTCTCCTCCAGTTATAGTAATATTCAAAGACATGGAAAGTTTCACCACGAAAGTTCTTCAGGACTTCATAGTCATCAGCAGGTAAATGTGACTTGAACTTTAGTTCTTTCACTCCTTTACCCATTTTTTTTTGCAGCTGTTTTGAAATGTAGCAGTGAGGCCAGTGGAGCATTGGAATCAAATATTGGTGCTGCTTCTTTGCAGCAGTGATTGAGCAAAAACTACTTGCTGGGTTTTAGGCGTAAATTATGCTAAAGCTAACTTGTGGCTGTGAACCAGAGTGCATAAGGGCTAGGTTGAGATAACCGGTGGTTGATTTAATTTTTCACATAGTAGAATTTATTGGTACTAGTTGCTACAGAATTTGTGAATGTGAAACTAAGCTTTTAAGATGTGTATATCTTTTAAAATTGTTTTCAGAGTGTATTTTTGTGTGACTACTGATGTAATGCTGTGTAAAGGTCACTTGCTTACTAATAGGGGTGTATATGAAACTTCCCCAGTTGGCCAGGATCTGTAATCAGCAGCTGACTACTGTAAGTGCTCCTGTGCTTCTGTTCTTCTTTAGCCTGTCTTCAGGCATGCTGATCAAAGACTCATGCTGCTCTCCAAAAAGAGCATCTTGCACTTAAGTCCCCAGGTTGGAGCTACAGTTAAAGCTGTCAGAATTGGGGCTGCAGTTGTACAGTTAATTCAGCTGCAGTGTGTGCACCTGATATTACCTCTAAACAAGGCCTAGGCAATTCACTTGCTGAGACACAGGCAAGAAATCGTATAGCTTGTATTACTCTCTTCATCTCAGTCTTAAGCATGTTTAATAAAGTTGAAGTGGGTAAATATGAGAGGTTCCTCTGATTTGTTAATCACAAGTTCTGATTCCCTTCTAAGATTATCAACAGTGGACAGTAATATATGAAGTTTATTAGTTTTATGTTTAAGTCTTCAGTAATTTCTTTTGAGGAGTTAGAGAAATGAAGTAATTGTGGGATAACAATTAAAATATAAAGTCAGAAGTTTGCCGTGGCAAAAACAAAGGAAAGAAATAAATTTACAATTTTAACCTAGACGGTATTTAAAGTAGCAGAATTTATACTTCCTTGAAACTACTAAAAATGGAAAATAATGATGAAATGATACTGAAAACACTGTATTTTGTATAAATTGTATGCTGTCCACAAGGAATACACATTCAGTCCTGGTTTTCAGTTCTAAAGCAAATACTAAAAAATTACCTGAAGAGAAAGATAATCTGGGGAAGTCAGAATTTTTTTTCTTACATGTGGTTGGAACATAGAATGTTGGAGATGTTTCATACTTATTTTGAATTTATTAAATGGTGTAAATCTTATAAATTTTCTTGACTTACCTATTTAATGCATCTTCTTATTTTTTCTCTTTGAAAAAATTCTATTATAAGACTCAGTTCTCTGGATATAAATTTTTGGGAAGGTAGGATCAGCACAAGACTCTATCTGAAATGATGCTTTTTGTGCCACTTTCTGAAATTTAATCCTAAAATGAAATTTTATTTTCTTATCTACTTCAGGGCTTTAAATAGCATCCTTTCTTTTTCGTTTTATTTGACCCCAAAATTCTTTTGGTTTACTGGCAATGAATCTTTTAATTTACCCCTCTCTGCATCTAAGCTCAGTGCTGTAGTAGGAACACAATGCATTTGTTACACAAGCTTCTATAATGTAACTATTACTTTTTTTTCCCTTCCCCCTTTATCCAGTCAACATATCCGTGAATTACCTCTAGTGCTGATTTTTGGAATCGCTACATCACCAATGATTATCCACAGATTACTTCCTCACTCAGTTTCCTCTCTGCTGTGCATAGAGCTTTTCCAGTCCCTTTCTTGTAAGGAGCACCTGTCTACTATAATTGACAAGGTAATTCCCTTTATAAATAGAAAGGAGGAATGTGTGTGTGTTGAAGCACAGTTTGCATGTGTTGCCTTTAAAGGCAGGTTTGTCTGAAGGTTTTGAAAAGGACTCTGCTCCTGAGATCTGTGGATTTTGGATATTTCTACTCGCAGCTGCAGAGCAGTGTAATACTGAGAGCTCTCTTCTCATACTAAGACACATACACGCACACACACACACCTGCTTTCGTCTTGCATTTGCATTGGCTTGTGCAATTACACTTTGACATTCACACTTCTTCATTAAAGTCAAGCTGTGATTTCAGTTTTACTTTGGTCCAGAAAAAGATAGCTTTGAAACAGCCTAAACTTTGAAAAATAAAGTTCAGCCTGAGTCTTAACCACCTGTCAAACATTAGCTGAGTTATCCATATGTTCAGGCCATATAAGTGTTGTGTCTGTGGATTCTTGGTAGAGTGTGCTGGATTTCCAAAATCTCTGTTACACATGCTAAAAGTAGTGGTATCAGTGTTTATTAAGCAGTCTCTATCCTATTTGTAATTTTACAGAAATAGCATTAAGCAAAACTAACTTCAAACGTTATATTAGTGGAAGATACTTAGGAAGATGTGGTAAAATAATAAACTGAAAATCAATCTTTGTATGGATGTTTTAGTAGAAATACTATTTTTAGGAGTTGGCAGTGTTTTTAGTATGTCGTTTAGTTGAATGCTAACACATACTAAGAGTTGTATCAAGTTGTTTATATAAGTTTTGCTAATTTGAATTCAGGAGAAAATTTCTACTATGGCTACTTTTTCTTTTTTCTCCCTCTTAGCTGCTTCTGACACCCCGGTTTCCCTTTAAACTGGGTGAGAAAGTTCTGCAGGTGCTCATCAACATATTCCTGTACCATGATTTTTCTGTCCAGAATTTTATCAAAGGATTTCAGGTAGGCAATGGTAACAAGAATTCAAATTATGGTTGTGAAAACAAAGGGTAATAACAAGGCACTGAAAGATGTCTTAGGTTCTAATGTTGCTGAATTGTATGAAAAAATATCCTTTGTAAACAGTTTGGATCTGTGAACAGATGGGTGTTTTAAAACCTTTACTGATAAGGGTTTAAGAGCAAACTTGTAGGACAGGTATGAAGAAGCACATAAAAGCTTACTCTGCCACAAAACCCGTGATATTTTAAGGTTACATTTAAAAGGGTGACCTGGCTTAAAGAAAGTGGGCAGAAAGAGCTGTGTTTTGCTATAGATTAATTTGTAGCTTTCTAACACCCCTGGCAGAAGTCTCCAGTTCTGATCATCTTTATGGGGTCCTTGTACTCTGGTTTGTCTTGATGTGAATAGGCTACAGGAGTGTCTCTTCCCCGCTTGAACTCCTCTGGCAGTTCCTACCTTTTCAGGGAAACAGGAGCTGCAACATCATTTACTTGGTGCCTCAGAGTAGGTAATAATTGTGCTCTAAGCAGCCATGTAGCAATGTGGGAGTTACATTTACCCTCTCTCAGGAGGCAAAGTGGAAGAGCTGAGGGTTTCCAAAAAGAGTCTCTACCGAGCGCAATAGTTAAATTTTTATTGTCTTATATAGTTCTTCATATCTAGATATATTTCTGTGTCTAGGTCTCCTTGTAGCTCTTGTGGATTGCAGACAAGAGTTCTCTGAAGAATTTGTAGCCCCTGTCATATGTTTTAATGTGGGACTGTGAAATTGTTTCTTTCTTGCCTAGTTCCATGTGTGAACCTGAAATAAGCCCTTTTAATGTCATAGACATTTAGAATTTCATTTAGAATAGATTTTTTGATACATAAGATTCAGTGATTACATGTGGCCAGGAGAAGTATCCTGGCCATAGTACCTCTTCCTGAAGACAGAGCTATGTGGGCTCTCATAGGTCTCAACTCCTCTTATGTGAAAGAGTCATCAAAATTTAATACTTCTCCATTGGCCTGACATACAAATACAAGTTTTAGACCTGACAGTGTAGGGCTGTGTCCTTGTGTAGTAAAAGTATTCAAGGATGAAGCAATTTCAGATCAGATTTTCTAAGTGATAGATACAAGAGATCACCATCATGTCATTATATCTACGTGTGATGTTATGTAAGAGGGGGGAAAAGCTGAAAATGAATAGCACATATAGCAAAGAAGGTAATTAATGTGACTGTTTACAACTGTGTAATCAATGTCCTGTAGTGACTTATGGAATATTTATGAATTGTAATTTTTTTTTAAAGGAGTATCATTACTACCATTGTAGTATATGCAGTGTAGTGGTAAGAAAGCATTAAAAGGAAGGAGCTGGAATTTTATTAACATCCCTAGTTCTTGGTTTGTTTTCCAGCTCTGTATTGTGGAACACTTCTATTCCCAGCCTCTAAGTGTACTGTGTTGCCAACTGGTAGATGTTAAGAAGAGAGTTTATTCTTTATCACACGGTCAGTGTGAAAACATTCGGAGACTGCCCTCTTTCAGAAGGTAAAGGTGGAAATAACATTTTCTGGACAATCATATACTGAGTCAGCTTTAAAAAAGATGAAAAGAATCTGTAAATGTAGTTCTGTGAACACTGTAGCTCATTTGTGCACATGTTTCTGTAGCAAAGGTAAATTGATCAGAGGACAGTTCTAAATAATTTCAGGAAGCCTTAATATTCTAGTCTAGAGAGTACAGCTTCTGTGATGTGTAATCACTTGAATTGATTTTTTTTTTCTTCTTGTTCTTAATACAGAAACAAGTTATTCTGACAAATGACTGTAAATGACTTTTGAACTTGTTAAACTGATTTGAAGCATAATCTCTAGGGTTTTGGAGTGGCCTTTCAACTTGTTGGATTTGACTGTCCTTTTTGAATCTTTCCAAAGAAAGATACATATTTCTTACAGCAGCATAAACATTTTAAATGTTTCTAATCCTAGAATCTTCCTTTACATTATAATTTTATGTTGGTTTTTTTTTCCTTGCCATAAGGTATGTGGAAAAGCAAGAGTCAGGGAAACAGGTTGCACTGCTGACAAATGACAGCTTCTTAAAGGTAAAATTTTAAGAATATCCTTGGAGAACTGAAATAACTTGCCCAATATATCACTTGGTGGAGGATAATAAAATACAAGACCAAGATGTATAGTTCTGTATAACATCTTTCATACAGAACATACTGTGCTTTGTGACCAGTAATGACAAATTAGGATTGGCAGGTCAAAATTCCAGATCTCTGGGGTTGCCAGGTCAGCCTTTATACGAAGCTGCTCAACTTTATTACATCAACTTTTAGTTATATCTAGAAATATAACTGCTTAAAAAGAAGGATACAAGGTTTATTTATGGCCAGGTCTTTCCATGCTTCCTCAGACTGCCTTTCTTGGAAGGTCAGTTAAGTGTTTGAAGAATGTGTAAGTAACCTTGGAGGTTATTTCTTAAGTTCTTAATCCTTCATAGCCTCACTTTCTGTTTGAACTCAGTAGGGCAGAGTCTCTGTCCCAAGGCACACATTCACACTAGACCTCATACAGGATTAAAACTAATTTGTTAGATGTTTATCTGAAGTTTTGCCAACTGATTGAAGCCAGACTACTACTTTTGTGAGTCCTTTAGGAATTCACCAACAAAAATCTGTTGGTTATTTTCACCATCTGAGCCACTCCCAGTAGAAACATTGCTGAAGGTAAAGGGTTTCTCCTGACTCTTCATTTCAAGTATTTGTAACCTGTCAGGCAAATGGTACTTGCCTGGTGTGTAAGGCTTTCTCAAGTATGAAAAACAATGGTAATGGCTGGAGGGAGGTTAGGAACAGGCAACTTTGCAAGTGCAGTTACAGTTTTCAAGATGAGACATGATTTTACATCATTTTATGATCCATTACCTTCACTGGCAAAAACAGCTTAAGCTACTACTATTCCCTTGTCCTTTATCCACACCTGCTTTGGAAGTTGAATACTCATGCGCTTAAACTTTATATGTTTTCAACTTTACATGTTTAATAATACACCCCTTATTTCACAAGCTTCACCCTGTAAGTTTGGGAAGGAAGCTGGAGTTCTCGTGTTTAGTTGCATATCATGCTTCTCACAAATTTTAATTGAAGACACTTGTTCTGATCTCTACAACAGAGGTAGGACCATTACTGCCTTGCCAAGCTGGCAGTGTATTCTGCCTGGGAAGAAAAGGTGCTAGTGCTGCATTAATGAGGTGCTGTTTATTCTGGTGTCACGGTGATCTACAGTATCACGCCCAACTTTGGAAACACTTTCAGAGTCACTATAGTAGTCTTCCATATAAACTTACTATTCGTGTTTCAGCACCAGGTCACTTGAGTCTTCCATCTTAGCCCCTAAACCTGCAATACACTTTATCAGATGCATTTTTATTCCATGTTGTTACCACTTCTTTTAAGAACTATGGGAAGAGTTTCACCTGTTTAAAATAATCAGTTTTAAAAGTAATTTTACATCCTAATTTTTAACCAATCTGTCTGAAAGGTTTCATGGCAACCTTAATTTGAAACTATGTAAATGTGGCAATTTGTGTCTTTTATCTCTGTTCTGGAAATAATATTGCATAGTCTTCTAATAACATTTTCAAACTCTTCTAAAATGGATTATGCCTTTTCACTTCATTATTTGGCAAAATACATTGCTATTTACTTATATTAGCTATATCTGTCTTGAGCTAGGACCAAGATGAGGGAAATACAGATGTGTTAATAATGCTTGGGGTTTGGGGAAATAAGATTGATACAGCAGCATTAGAGTGAACTTGCTTTCTTTTCTTAGCTTATTTTGTGGTGGGGATAATTTCTTTCTTAATGATCCTACTTAGAATTAAAATACGAACTTGTGAGTGTCTACCCTACGGTTTTGGAAGTTGCCTTAACAGTTGTTATATCAGTGACTCTTAAATTTCAATATATAAAAAGTCTAGGGGGAGAAATATCATTCATGTTTTTAATAATTTAAAACTTTTTTTTAACATCAGAAAGCTCTCTGTAGCACTGTCTTTGTTACTTTCATTCTTTGCAGTATGATACCTTTTCTTTCCATACATCTGTACTTCCTTATATTGCCTACAGACAAGTTTTTGCTTTTCTTTTATTGTTGATACCCTTTGTTTCAGTTTAACTCTGGTAAACTTCAGTGGCTTATTTTATTTTCCTCTTTCCATTTGGAATAGTTTGCTCAGAGTTAAGCAAAAGGGTAATGTAGAGGATCCTGGGTTTTTTCCTCTTTATTTTTGTCTGAAGACAGGGGAGAGAAGATCTTTTGATTCACAAACTTAAATGTAAGGAGCCCAAAGTACTTTAGTACAGTTACCAGAATTTTTGAGTGTGGCTTTCCAGAAGTGTTAGTATGTGCTTCCATGGGAGGCCAGTGATAATGTGGTCCCATCCAGAAAATTCAGTAGAAGCAGTCAATAATTTTTTTTTCCTAAATGTGATTTTTTAATTTCTGTAGTTTTCAACCCATGAATAAACAAAAGTCAAATTAAAAACACATAGGAGCAGCAACTGAGTATCTGCTTGTTTTCTGTGAACTGGTCTTTTTATGTACACATAACTAATAAAAACAGCAGCCACCCACAATATAAGAAATAAATTTTTAAATGCATTTGTAGTATAAAAATGCAAATTTTCAAGTAAAAGTAGCTACATAACTTCTCACTGCCTGATAAAGGGATAGTGTATACTCTTACTTTTGTGAGATGACATTTCAAATCTAAAGGCCTAAATATAGCTGAAAATGGTAAAATAATGCTAATCAGTAGCAAATCTCTACTGAGCTGGAGGAAGAAAGTAAAGGTAACAATATGCAATGTGAATGCAGTGAACTGTTAAAATACAGCTTGTTTGCTTAGTGGTCTCAATTTAAGATGGGTGATTTAAATCATAACACACTACAATATCAAAACTTCAGAGTCATTTTAAGTGCTGTATGAGAGTTTTAAATGGATGTCAGAATTACTTCAAAAATTGTTCTATCACTGTAGGAAGAAACAGAGAAGTTGCTGGAGGACTTACATGTTTACCATGAAAATTATGTTTCAATTCTGAGATGTCTTCATGTTTTCACATCTTCTCTTCCGAAGTATCCTTTGGGCAAGCAGGTGATGTACTGTTATATGTGCTTTTTGTTGTTTTTGTGGTTTTGGTTTTAGGGGGTTTTTTTGGCCTCAAAGTATGACATCTAAATAAATATTTACTCTTTATTTACTAAAGTGCTGTTTTGCCCCCTGCTTCTTAAAATGGAGACAGATGCTTTCTTGCTATGGGCGGAGGACAGCAGCGTGTGGTTTCTTTACTGGCAGGGATGATACCATGTCAGTCAACAGGAAGGAGTTTCCAGGAGGAGGCAGGTGCACAGATTAGCAAAAAAATCCACACATTGACTTTCCCACATCTGGGATTATCTGTATGCATTGCAGACAATGTACACTCTCCTACCATCTATTAGATTACTAGTCAAATTCAGATTAAGAGACTGAGTTTTTAGCAACCTTCTGTGCAGAAAAAAGCAATAGTAGGAGGAACAGTGATAATTGCTCTTAATAGTCCTGTTGCTCTAATGTAGTTTAATCCACCTTCTCATGCTAAGTGATTTCTTCCAGTAGAAGAGCAATTATATATTCTGTGCATGTGCACTTGTCTCTCAGTTCTCAATGTATTCCATACTGTTGCTAGAATCTGTCACTGACTACAAAAGCAGCATGAACTGTCCCAGTATTTGAGAATAAAAGGATGTTTTAGTTGGGGCATTTGATTGGAGTTCCTTTCTGCTCACTGCAGTTCTCTTCACCTGAATGTTGTTTGCAACTTGGTGCAGAGCAACAGCCTCCAGCAGAAGCTTAATTCTGGAAGATATTAAATGCTCTCATTTCTTTTGCAATCATTCTACATCTTTGGAAAACAAGCTCTAAAGGAATTGCATATTGCTTTGAACAGCTTGTTGTAAGATTTCCACATTACTTTGTAAAACACTTTATCCTTTCTTCACCTTCTGCATAACAGATCAGGGAGTTGCACTGTGCGTGTTTGGAAACCCGAGTGTGGGAGACAGAGGAGTATGAGTCATCTCTTCAGCTAGCAAGGTGATTTTTTTTCCCCCCATTTTGTTTTAATACCACTGTACACATGGAAAATATCAGTCATCATTTCTTCTGGAAGTTAAAGCTGAGGATATTGCTTGTTCACAGCTAGTTTTAGGGTTGTTTGCAAGTGTAATTGGCTGCTGTTTTCAGTTTGGTTTTCTACTGATTTCTGTGAAATTCAGTCAGGTTCTAATATCTCATATGCCCTGAGTAATTATGCTGAAACCACTGAGATTACTTTGTGTGAATGAGAACGAGTTGGGTTTTGCCTTTCAGAGTATAATTGCAGTAGATATTATCAATCAAATTATTAGTCTTAGTTGGCTTAAATTTTAATCTGTTAATGATAATTAGAATCTGTTCCAAATGAATAGTAGCTGAGGCCTTTCTTTTTTATTTTACTATTTCCTTCTCTTCCTAATTGCCTTAACAGTTTTTACAGGGACTGAGTTAATTTTTTGTGATACTGTGAGCGTAGGACTTTGGGAGAGCCTGTACTTGTGTTGTCTGTCAGTATTTAAAATGCCAAAATCGTCAAAGCCAGTTTTCTTGATAGAAAACCTTTCAGTTGCAGTGTTGCAGCTACAGACTTCTAAATGTGCTTTAAACAGACACATGGCAGGTGTCTGTCTCCTGATAGTTGCACTCATTCAAACAATCCCTTGGCTCTGTCCCACAGGGAACTGGTGTGACCCCGTTACTGTAGCTGCCTCTTCCAGACCCCCTGAGCTGGTCAGGTTTGATGTGTCTGACAGTAAAACTGCACAGAAAAGCCGTACCAGTGGTGGGTGGAGGGTAACTTTCTGGGCTGATACACACACAAGGAAACACACTCCTCACACTGTACCTTTGCCATACTGAGTGGTTCTTACGCACAGCCACTTTTCTGTGTTCTTTCACCCTCATCCCTTTGAAAGGATTACATGCTTGAGTTGTCATTTCTGCAGTCGTTCCTTTGTGTTCCTTCTCTGACTCTCCTGAATCTTGACAGCACTCAATCACCTCTGAGCTCTTGCCCACAATGTGTCATTCTGCTTTCCTCTACTGTCTGTCTATAATCTCTTACTAACTCTTGGCCATTTTTCCCTCTCCTTTTTCTTCTCCTGTGTTAAATTTGCTTTCATCCTCTCTGAATTCATCTGTCACTACTCCTATCTCAAAGTTGATGCTACCATCAGATTCTGGCTTGCTCCCCTTTTATTCTTATCTGTTCATCTCCCTCCTGTTGTTCTTCTGGTCCTGGCTCCCACTGTGGGAGCCTCTGATAGAAATACGGTGATCATGGTTGCTGCTTTCACTGATGATGATTCTATGATTCTTTTTTTTTTTTTAATCCAGAAATTTTGTCATTTTCTAACAAAACTCCTCCAACACAGTTTCTTCAAATACTTTGAATTCTAGCTGTGATTATCATTTTTTCAGCTTTTGACTTCTGTTTGTCTTTTGACAAATACTTCCTCTTGTCTCTGCTTTTTCTATATAGAATCTTGCTGCTATCTTTTAGAAGAAAATGATAAAATGTAGTCTTTCCCCTTCTACTCACAATCTTTTTTTTTTCCCCTTTTGCTCAGGTTTAGAAGTTATTCACTGTTCCTTAATATCTCTGCCTTCCCAGGAGCCACATCACCTGTTGATATGTCCTTATGTTCACCCCTCCCCATCCCATATTCCTTTTCAGCGTTTTTCTGGAATCCATCTTTTTTCCCCTTGTATTTAGAAAGTAAAAAAATAGAGAAGCTTTAGGTCAGCTTATTTCTCATTCTCTAGCGAAATCTCTTGCTTGCTTTTTATTAATTATGTTTGAATATGTAGGGTTTTAAAGTTGCTGAACCACGTTTCTTACATGATTGGTTTCTCTACTTCAGCCTTTCCCTGGACAGGCTTTTATCCCTTCTGCTAGAAGTGCTCTCCTCAAAGATGGTGCTTCAGGTAATCTAACTTGAGCAATCTAGACAGTAGTTACTCTACCTGAGTTTTCCAGAGTCTAAAGATACCATGGGATGACAGAGAGAATGTGTGAGCTTTAGTTCATTTTGCATTAATTCCATCAGAAGAGAGAGATCAAGAAGATTGGAGAGTGTCTCACTTGATTGGTTATGTAGAGCTAACTGGCTGGGACATCTCATCAACATTTTGTGTGGCAAAACTTCAAGGACTGTCTGCCCTATTGTCTTCTGTCTAGATGTTGTACTCTGGTTTTTGTCTGCTAAGTATGGATGGCTTTTCATCACATGCTGCTTATCACAGTCCTTCCCTTCTGTGACCAGTCATTTTGGTGCTGACCAATCTGGTATCGCTTCTTCAGGTGATTCCCCACTTCAGCATTCAGGAGTTTCTGTGGACTTCATTCTAGCTTCCTTTTTTCTCTTTCATAACTTTTGTCTGAATAATCAGAGACATTTATTTACTGCCTTTTGGTAATTTGAGATCTTCCTTTCTGCTTTAACCCCGAGTCCTCACGAAATTAAAATCTTAACCCCACTGATACCTGGCATACTTTGCAGTAATCTAAAACCTAGAAGGTTGAAAAGGATCCTTTACTGATTTCTCATTTGTGATAACTGTCTTCTTACCTGTTCTTTGGGCCCTGTAATCCCATTGTTGTAAATAATTTTTTCTAGAACTTGCAATTTCCTTTTGAATAATACTATGGAAATAAATTTGTTCTTTCCCATTCACAGATCTCCAGATCTGGTTATCTTCTCTCCATCCTGGGTGTTTAGCTGCAGTGTTTTGTCTGGCCTAGAACAAGCTATCTTGTTTACCCATTATATTATACAAGACAGTTTCAAAATGTTTTCTAGCCTTTTGTGTGGTCAAGGGCATCCTTTCTGTTGTTAACTCTTTATGCTTTTCTGTATAAAACAAGTGTATCTGAAGGCAGTACTTGACTTGCAAAAAATCTGTAACCCTGAAGCAGATAAACTGAAGTTCTAAATTTTAACCTTTATAAGCATTTAGTATCAATTGCCAGTTAGAAACTAGAGCTCAAATTGCAATTATCCCTCCAGACATCCACAAAGCTTCCCCAGCCTCTTCTGAATTCTTCCTTAAAATCTTTGTCAGTTTTTAGGTAGCTGATATGGAAACCCACTGCCTGAGACACTGACCACCATCACTGCTTTGATATCTTTTAAAGTAAGGTTTTGAGACTGGGCAGTGCTTGGTGACATTTGGGAAAAGCCCTAATGACAAAATAGTAAGTAAATGCCGAGCTGGAGGCTGGCTAGATGATTTCGAGAGATCCCTTCCAACTTGGATGGTTTTGGGATTCTAGTGATGGTTAGATGTACAGCAATTAAATACAGAAAACAGCATACAGATTTCTTTTGAGAGTAATTTTGAGTCACATAGAGTAATTCTGTGGATGTGTTTACATAGTGGGGGTTTTTTACCATTTTATTTACCGTTCTTGGGAATGAGTTCTCAACCCTACCATGATTGGGTTTTGGGTGTTGGGGTTTTTTTGTTTTGTTTTGGTGTCTGACTCACAGTTTCAAAAATTGCAACTCCTGCGTCCAGCAAGTGTTTTTAGATAATCAGAAAAACTACTGTTCTGCAGGAAAATGTGAAGGACATCATCGCCAAGCCTAATTGGTTTGTTTCTTTCTGTTAGTGACAGCAGGAAAAAAATTGACTTTGCTTCAAGATTGAATGCTTAAAATTGTGGAGATTTTTTCTATTAAAATTAATTTTTCAATTTTATTTTTTTAAACTTTTTTCAGCTAAGAACACTTGTTTCATCATTCTGTGTTTCAACTTCAGCCAACAATTTATCTTTTAGGATGTTGAATAAGACTGATTTGGTAACCATGCTCCAACAGTGTGTGGAAATTTTGATGTCATCTTCTGGAAAGGAGTTTGATAAGACAGTAGAAAAGTTGAAGGAGTTCTTGACCCAGTTTCAGAATCTAGAAGGTGGGTGTGAACCATCATGTATTCCACTGGAAATTATATAAAAGCTGTTTTGTAATCTGACCAATGAGTTCCATTTTCCCTGAGATAGCCTGTCATCATATTAAACCATCATATTTGCAGGATTTTTTTTTAAATATATGGACAAAATTAGGAAATGTTTGTATTCTTTACTGATGTGTGGTTTGTGTTTTTTATAATACAGAAGAGTGATGTTAGATAAGAAATTGGACAGATCAGCAAACATTATCCCCTAAATCTCTCATAAATGTATTTTGAGCATTTTAGCAGATGTTGCAGTCGTTAAAAACGAACTATTTTGAAAGATAAAAAGCAGCAGACTTCCTTATGACATGGTATTTAGCCCAAATGCGTGTAAGTTTCTTTCCCCTGCACGTTCAGAGCTAGGACCCCAAGTGCAGGTTGTCAGGGCTCTGCTGTCAGGCTGTAACTCATCAAGCCCATAGACTTGATTGTTCATGGTAGAGGACATATTTCACAGCTTAGCAAGGCAAATGAGTAGCAGCATTGTGTCTGTCAGAGGCAGGTTAACTGACACTGCTGCATTCTTTCTGAAATAGGAGTATGATGTATTCCAGCATTCTTGGAATAGGAATTTCCTTGCTTTCCCTGAATTATGGAGAAGCACTGCCCAAAGATTGGCTTTTGAAGATTAATTGGTTATCATCGGGTCTGTTTTATGCATATTAATTAAGCTCATGACCAGTGTGGTTGCTACCCAGCATTTGGACAAGTAGGCAACAACCCCCAAATGCAGTCAATATTAATTAAAGTAGTCATGTAACACTGTAGGGTTAATGGAGGGTTGTCTAAAAGAAACAGCATGTATTTTTTAATAGTTGTAATAAGAGCAGAGCTATGGTAGAGAAAGTAGGTCATCACTCTGAAAAAGCTGTGTGTGTCACTGATGGTACCAGCACTGAGGAATCTGAACTATGATGGAAAACTAAAGGTTTGTCTAGTTTGGAAAAAAGAATTGAAGCCAAAGGCTTTTAAGTAGTTGGATTTTTACCTTGAGGAAATAAATAAAGAACAGCTCTGGGGATTCAGAACTTGCAGAACTATAAAGCAAAGACAGTATTTATTTTCACTTAGGACTTGAAGATGGTTTTAAAGTGGAGAAGGTCTGCTGTATGCATGAAAGATCTTTGTTTTCAAAGTAGATTTAAGCTCCAAAGGAAAAGTGAGAAGGGGAAGTTAAGATACACTGTACATTAATAGATTGCTGGGTTAGAGAACTTACTTTATATTTTTGTGATGGTATTGATCTTCAGTGGGAGTTTTCAGAAGTCTGCCAAGAATTTGATGTACTCAAATTGCCGACAGAGCCCCTAGAGTGAAAGGATAGTCCAAAATACTATTTTTTAATAACAAACAACAAAGTCCATTGTCCTGACTGCCTAATGAACTGAAGAACATAAAATGAAGCTTGAACAAACAAAATGTCTTCACATTCAGTCTATTTTGAGCTGAAGGATTTGTAAAATAAAAAAAACATATTGGTGTACTAGTGGAGAGGAAGTTCTCTGATTTGAAGTCTTCAGTACTCTCACAAATGTCCACAGGACCCTGGAAGATACCAAATTGTTCTCTGCAGGTCACCAAAAAGCTTTTAAATATCATGATTGTCACTGCTGATAGAGCTTTACCTGTGATGTGTGGGTGAAATCTCCATCTGCCATCCTCTTAAGTAAGGCAAGAAATCTAGATCCCTTTTGTTTTGATTATCACTCGTCCTAGCATTGATTCTGCTTTGGGATTCTGCTTCTTTGTTTTTACCTAAAAATTACTAGTAATTGGTGCAATTGATCAACAAACTACATGTCCATGAAGATGAAATTTTGTTCTAAATTAAGGTGATGACAAAACGGCGCAATGAAATACCTCAGCATGTTTCTGTTTGCTGCTCTGGTTGCATTTTCTGGGTTATGTAGGGGGAACTCGTTTCTTACTCAGTATTTTTCTGCACATGAGAAGGGAAAAAAAATGCAGCATGTGGGTTTTTGAAGACACCAAAAGCATCAGTAGTACTTAGCACTAATCTGTCCAGTTTATAAATGTTGAGAGTATGACTTAGGAGACTTAGGAAGGCCTAAACAGAATTAAAGCGATGTGCAGGGCTTGTGCTGGGCCTTTGCTCAGGGCTGAATTGATTCTGTTATTTAATCGCTGTTGGCTAAGTTGCACTGCAGACTCCTTTTTTAACAGTCTTTTACAAGATGCAAGACCCAAAAACTGCCTGTGGTTGGGTCTATGTGAACAAGTAACTACTGAGTACTTCTAAGATTGCTTGGGTTAGGAGGTTTGTGTAGGAAAAATTTACCCCACATATCAAACATTAGTTTTGTTCTAGTAGCAGAAGCTTCCCAAGAACGAGATGTGTCCGTATCGTCACAAAAGGAGCTCCAGAAGAAGACAGACCTTTATCACCTTCAGAAGGTTAGGCCTGCCTAGGCTTTACTGACTGGTTCCTTAAATTAATGTTTTAAAATGTTCATGGTTAGTTCTTCCCAGCTTGCTGGAGCTCTAAGTAAAGGGTTGTGTGTGAGTGTCTCATCTTAAAAATGAATGAATAAGTACCAACTATGTATTTCAGGCCTTCCTGACACATAGAAAATTACAGAAAATATCTATCATAAACCAGGATTTTAAAATGCAAATTAGATGGGTTTTCTTTTTATTTAACTTGTAATTTAGACATTTCGCCTAAACATATTTCTTTGAAATTCTCAAACTCCTACGGGTTTGAGAACTGAATACATTGGCCTAAATAAAAATAACTGCATGATTACATTTCAAACATCATCAGTGAGAACATGCCAGCAAAAATTAATTATACATGCTAAACATGTAGATTGTGTTCTCCAGAGAATAACTGCCTCCCATGTAGTCTTATGCACCACTTTTTTTTAAAGACTTTGTTGGAGTTGAAGGAATCAAGAAGGTCTAAGAAACTGACAAAGTTTGAAATGCTTCGTTTTGAAGTTGTTGACTATATAGACAGTCTTGTAAGGTGAGCCTTCCTGTTTTATATTCCTGCATTAGTTTGCACCACAAGTTGCAAATGAAATTTTACTAACATGTTAATCTTGTCGAAATTGTGTCTCAGTCCCTGTGGCACACTTTTTCTTTCCCTTCCTATTCTTTCTTTGAGGATTCTAAAAATAATAACTAAAAAAACCAAAAAAAACCCGCACCTCTTTTTCAATAGATCAGTTGAAATAATTAGGATACGAATTGACCAACCTACTTTGGCTACTGAGACACTGTTGAGGGAGGAGTGGGTGTAAGTGGCAAAATAAAGTCAAAAGTCTTTACCCTAATCTTTGCTGATCTGTTCTACTTATGAAACTGTACAGATGTCAAGTGTGATATCCTGTCCATTTTGGGAACTGTTTTGGTGAGCAACCCATAGCAGGATACAGTTTTGGAGGCAGCTCTGTAGTGGAAAATGTGAAAGGCTTGTTGTGGTGGGGGCAGAGATGAAGGCACTTGTTAATTATAGAGGGTGGGGGGGAGGCAGAGAAGCCAACAGAAGTATGACTGTGCCAAGCAAAAAGCTTCAGATAGGAAGACAAAGATGAGCAGAGACTCATGATGAGTCCTTGAGATAGATAAGCAAGATCTGTGGAGCACTTGACTGGGTTAGCACTGTAGCTGCTGCCCTTATTTTTAATTTGTCAATGTCCCAGCTAGAGTTCTATGCTAAGTCCATTAGATGTAGAGTTGATAATAACAGACTTCTCTGCTTAAAAGTTTATTTCAGTGCTGTTCATCTTGTTTTGCAGAGATTTTTCAGTACTGATTGGGAAACATGCATTTTTGTAGTCTGACTGCAGCAGACTTCTGTTGTTTCCCTTAAGCTGAAGCTTGTGTCTCCACCACTCCCCCCATACCTCCTGCTTTTCCAGAAAATACCTTGTTCCTGCAGACCACAGAACCCTGCATGAGATCATGTATTTCAACGCAGCCACTGTTCTCCGAGGGCACCTGAATGCTGCCCCCAGGACGGCGCTGCACACAGCTTTAAATAACCCACACTGGTACCTGAAGGTAAGAAACAAGTGGGCTGTTTGTGGTGCCAGGGTGGTTCTGGAAGGCTGTGTGAGGATGGTGTGCAAGGCTGAGTTTTGCTGTTTCATGAAGCTTGGCACGTATTCAGCTGTTTTGCAGAGAGCTAGCAAGTGCTGATAAGCAACTGGGGACTTTGTTCAAAGAGCTGGGGAATCTGTCTGGCTGAAATAAAGAAGGTAATTCTGGAAAGAATTCTGTAGGAGGAATCCATTTTCCAGAGCGTATTCTAGCCATGATATTTTCTTTCTTCTGTAAATGTATCAGGAAGGTAATTTTGTCCTCCATTACAATTGGGATGACTGTCCATGGGAAAAATACAGTGTCTGTTACTCTTTCCAGAAACTTTCTTTATAGGGCTGGTGCTCAGTCCTCACTATGTAGATTAGCTGCAAGGTAAAGACTTCAGGTGGAATCATAACATTAAAATAGCTTAAATACAGCATATTTAACTGAGTCCTTTGTTTTTCTTGGTAATTTTATTTTCATACTTGTTATGTATTGATATCCTATGTTTTCTGAGTCCAAGAAAAGGATTGTCCTTGATTCTATCAGCCTAACCCTTCCCTTTTCTAGAAGAGAAAAGCAGACTATATTCCACTTCTTTCGTAAGTCAAACTGACAGGATGACCAGAAGAAAAAATAGACTAGGATTTGGAAAAGGAGTGAACATACATTTCTTTTTGTCCTTTATTATAGGTGGTACTTGAAGTTGTTCTTATGCCCTAACATTTTTCTTTAAAAACTGATCATAATTTTGAAGGAACTATTGGTTGTAGCTGTATCTGAGTAATGTGCTATTTGAGTCAAAGCCAACACTTACCAGGAACCATACTTGATAAAGATCAGCCTCTGAAATCTACAACCTGATTTGTATTGGGTTTGTTGGCACTGTCCT
Organism: Corvus brachyrhynchos; assembly: GCF_000691975.1. NCBI lineage: Eukaryota > Metazoa > Chordata > Aves > Passeriformes > Corvidae > Corvus > Corvus brachyrhynchos. The sequence continues at coordinate 4,453,144 of NW_008239767.1, forward strand.
TGATTTGAATGAGGGTTATCAGTTTTGCTGTGTGCAGGAGTTATTACTGAAACCACTTACAGAGCTTATTTGTGAAAACAGTAGTTAGCAAGTTACCATTAAAGAAACCTAATATGAACCTCAGTAATTTATATTTTTAGAAGATGTGTAAAAATATAGACTAGGACAGCTAGGAAGATCTAACTACCAATGTGTTTAATAAGTATTCTTTTCTCTGTGATGAGTTGACCAGATTTAAAGCTCTCTGTCATCCTGTACTTTGTACTTGGACATGCTTTAACATATTTCCAATGTTTTCTGAGAAGACTGTGAATTTTTGGCATAGTTTCTAACAGGAGCAGTATTGGCTGAGTACCTTGCTTAGCATTTTAATCCATGTGAGTCAAGTATTTTTTCTGTCTACAACTTTTGTGTGGTTTGTATTTTTCTGCGCCGTGACCAGAGCAAAGTTCTCCAGAACTGTTCCTTCCAGAGGGCCAGTACAGAAAAGAGCTTCAGTCGAGTACCATAATATGTGATGCATTGCTTTACAGGAGTCCAGTCCAGTTACTTATTTAGCAAAACATGAACCGAGGGTTATATTTATGGAGGTGGGGGAGAAGAGAACCCAAAAAAACTGCACCAAACACAGTATCATTCTGTTTTCACTGATAC
>NW_008239767.1:4453821-4479617 GCF_000691975.1 Corvus brachyrhynchos
AGAGGATTTGGTCCTTGGGATCACAGCATTGATTTCAGAGCAAGGTATGAGTGTATCCTCTGTCTAGCCTTGGAGCAGGGTCAGGCAAGAGCATTTCCTCATCAGCAGTGTTCTGGGTTGCTCCCACTCCTGTTCTGTTCTTTTGGGAGCAGCACCTCTGTGCTGTGCAGATGGTTTCACAACTGGCTGCTCATTCTAGGGCAGCTTCCTGCTTGTCAGCCTGGTTATTTCTCTTGGGACCACACGTGTGCTGCAGCCTCAGGAAGGGGAGGTTTCCCTGCTGGTAGCTGCGGCTCCCTCCGGCTGCACTGCAGAGGCTTGGCCCAGTGATCACAAGGGAGGCTGGGTTCTCTCAGGTGCTGGCACAGACCCCGCAGTGCCCATCAGGAGTATCTTCCTGGATCACTCTCAGCACTTGTGTGTGACCCAGCTAGATACTAATTTCTACAGATGAACCTGTTCCAGGAGTGTGCAGTTGCTCTGGAAGTTGCATCCTGTCTTGGTTGTGATAACTGTCTTGACCTTAAAATTAGAAAATCAGTGCAAAGTGTCCAGCATTGCCAGGGTGGCACCTGGGTGAGTAGTAGGAAACCACAGAGCTGGGTGCAGTAAGAGAGGGGAAAAGAGAAGGGCGTAGTGTTGTCCTTCTGGGCAGTGGTGAGCCACTAGATCTAGATCAGCCAGAAGTGTAACCTCATGTGTGCCAGGTACTAACACAGGAGTATTTGACACTATTATGGTACACTCCTGAGTTACAGTCTGATAAACTAATGTCTGCATTGTAATATTTTGAGTTAGCCATATTGCTCTGAATTTTTCTGGAAACCATCTTGTAATGAACTGAGAGATATTAACCTAAGGTCTACAGCTTTTTATGTTCCTTGTAGAGAGTAAATAAACTTGAAAATTGCTAGGTGTACTGGAAATTGTGAAATATCTCATAAGTACCAGAGTCCAAACTGGAGCAGAGTCTCAAAAATTGCAGGGATTGAGATCTATGGGTAAACTAGAGATTCTTGAGCAAAGTTACATTCTTTGCCTAGCCTTCTTTCCTATCTTGAAAAACATTTTTCTTTTGAAGGTGTCTGTCATTGCTACAGCTTAATAACTTCCCAAAAGTAGATTGTATATTTTACTAGCATATGAAAGCATTTCAGAAAAAAACTTACATGAGCTGAAAGGAATGATCAGTGGTTGTTTTCATGTTAAGACAGCTGACTTCTTAGAGTGCATGAAACTGAAATGAAATGCCGTCAATTTCTCCAGCTGTACAGGGGGTTTTGCCTCTGGCTCGAGTGGCTTTTTAACTTCCCAAGTAAATGGTTCAGTGCTGATGACCTGAATCCAAGGGGCTGGAAATCTGCCCAGCAGAAAAGGACCTGGGGATGCTGGTCGAGAGCGGCTGAACATGAGCCAGCATGTGCCCAGGTGGTCAGGAAGGTCAGTGGCACCTGGCCTGTATCAGCAATAGTGTGGCCAGCAGGACCAGGGCAGGGATTGTCCCCCTGTACTCAGCACTGGTGAGGCCACACCTCGAGTGCTGTGTTCTGGGCCCCTCACTTTAAAAAGAACATTGAGGTGCTGGAGGGTGTCCAGAGAAGGGCAACGCAGCTGGTGAAGCGTCCTGTAAGGAGCAGCTGAGGGAGCTGGGGGTGTTTAGCCTGGAGAAAAGGAGGCTCAGGAGGGACCTTATCACTCTCTACAACTGCCTGAAAGGAGATTGTAGCCAGCTGGGGGTTGGCTTCTTCTCCCAGGGAATCCATGACAGGACAAGAGGAAATGGCCTCAAGTTCCACCAAGGGAGGTTTAGGTTGCATATTTGGAAAAATTTCTTCTTGGAAGGAAGCAGCATTGGAACAGGCTGCCCAGGGAAGTTGTGGACTCACCATCTCTGGTGAGATTTTAAAAGACATGTAGATGTGGCAGTAAAGAAAATAGTTTAATGGTGGCCTTGGCAGTGCTGGGTTAATCATTGGACTCAGATGATCTTAAAGGGCTTTTCCAACCTTAACAATTCTATGAATTTCCTGCAGTGTAGAATACTTTGTGAGAAATTAGATTTTTGCCTTTATAGATGCTGAGTTTGCCAGAGATAAATGATTGTTACATTTCAAAGATAAAACTCTTGAGATGAGAGAAGCAATTATGATTTTCAGGACATACAACAGATCTGTACTAAGTCTTCCTTTCAAGGGAGCAGGGGGAAAAGGATACTTTCCTATTTTCTACATGGCAGATCATGACTTGTATCTTCTCTTGAGTCCATAAAACTGACTATTTCTCTCATATGTAAATAGAACTAGCAAAAAAGTGCATAAAAGCATAATCAGATAATCACTCATTCCAGTAGATGCTGCGTAAGTGTATGAAGTTACTGAAGGAACACCAGGAGTGAAGTAGGTGTGTGGGGTTTTGTTGGGGTTTTTTTGATGGTATGCTTTCTTATTTTCCTGTTTGTTGGTTTTTTTCTTTGTACCATCAACTTGCCATTAAACACACAAACAGTAAACATTTGCTTAAAATACCTACTATCTGAATTACCTGAAATAATGCTTTATCTAGCCCTTAAAATTGCTCAAGATTAAACACTGACCATTACTGCCTTCAATTTTTTTTCATCAGAATCAAGCTTTGAAATGTGATGGAGGAGGCATTTCTAATAAAGCCCCTGACATATGCATAGTGTATAAGCTTCATTTGGAGTGTGGCAGATTGATTAATCTCGTTGATTGGTTAGAGGTATGTGATGATGCAAACAGTACCTTTACCTGCTTTCAGTATTCTGATTTATCTTTCTGCTGCATGTCTGCTTTTCTTTAGTGCCCCTTTTGACAGCTTAAATCATTGCATACCATGGTCCACAGTACCCACAGTAACTCAAATAAGTAATGCTCTATTGTGAATCATTTATTTCCAGCTCTGTTATTCTGTGGTGAAACTGTTTCGCTTCTGTTTTATGCTCTGCACAGATCAGATTTTGTGCTTAAAAATTGGCATTTCTTTTTTGTTTTTAAGTATTCTGTGACACTTTTACAGAAACAGGCAAGTGGGGCTCTTGGAGAGAATGCTTTTGCCAGGGAAAAGCACGGGTCATTCTAGCTTGATAACCTGTCTCATACTGTAGCCAAGAGAAGAGGTAGTATAGGAAGAGAACATACATTAATGTGATAAAGTCTCCGTGGCTAACAATCACACTTCGGTTCTAAAGTTTCCTGAACTTGAGTGCTGCTTCTGTATTTTGTAAACCTACCTGGATGTCATTACCAGTACATTTTAGTAACCACAGCATCCTCTGCAAGAAACTCTGTAGTTCAACTACCTGCAGTTTAGAGGATACTCTTTTTTACTTGTTCCAAGTGTGTTCTGTTTGCTGCTGTCTTGCTTGTGTATTGTATATTTCTATCCAGACTCTTGCTGTCCCTCAGTTTTAAAGATTTCTTCACAGCCAACTTACCTCTATCACTTCCCCAGAATATTTAAGCAGTCTCACTTTGAGAATATTTTTTCAGTTCTGTAGTTTCTCTGAGAATGGGTCAGGACCCGGAACTGTTTGAGATTTAAAATGCAGGCACGTGAGTTCACAGAGTGATGTCTTGCATTTTGTATTGCCATGGTAATATGTACCTTGCTTGCTCTTCAATTGCTGCTGAACTGACACGCTCACAGAGTTCTCCTTGCAAGATCTTACTGCCCCTGAATGATAGCTTTCAGCTCAGAGCTCACTATTTTGTATCTGTCTGTCTATGAACTGGAATAAATCTGTGCTGTTTTTCCCTTTCTAGGCTTTCTCAACTGTGGTGATGGCAGCTGAGGAACCAAATGCAGATGCAGCTTCCTCAGACCAGGTGGATGATACTATCCAGTATCCTTTCTCATTTCTCTCAAGCTTGCCATTGAAAAGCTTACAGGATTTATGAACCAGGGGTTTTAAAATACAGTTTCATGTGCCCTAATTAACTAATTTCAGAAAACTTAAACAGTCTTAATGTACTGAAAGTGTCTAAGAAATAGATCAGTTGAAATAGTTGGGCTGGGAGTGGTGTGGTAAGAGAGCAGCTTTTGTCTATAGGAGTTGTTTGGGTCTGAAACAGAACCAAAAGTTCATAAAACAAGTTGAAACTGATATAATCATCAGAGTTGGTATGGCTGCTAGATAGGGGTAGAGCATTACTGGGGAACAGATGGAAAGGGGGCTGTGACCTAGAGAGCAGATGGAGAAACAGAAGCAGTAGTTCATTATGTTCTAGTACCTTAGAGCTGAGAACTTCGTTTCCACAGGACACCCGGTCTGCTCCTTACTTTGTCCTGATCCTGAACTGAGGTCTAAAAAATATTTAATAGATGAGCATTAGAACCAAAACTCATGGCTACAGCAGTAGTGCTGCTACAGAGAAGAAATGAATAGTTGTACCAAAAAAGACTTAACTAAAAGAAGGATGATTATATGCTCTAATACTATACCTGGCTTTCCCGGCTTTCCTTTTTTACAAGCTCCACTGTTAATTGTCACTCACAATAAATTAAATTCTGTAACTCAGGAATATAAACCTGTATGTCAGGCAGGCAGCAAGAAAGGCAGAGCAAATAAAAAGTAAGGAGAAGGTGGTGCTGTGAAACCTCAGAAGAAATCTCCATAATTATCTATCCATTTTTTTGTCAAGGGACATAAAAGTATAAATTCTTGTGAGACGCCACATAATTGGTATGTTTGTAGGCTTTAAGCTTCTCTCAGCAGTGGGAAAAAGAACTCTTCCTTTGCTGTCACGTTGTATGCATGTGGCAGAAGTACTGATCAGATTGAAAATTTGTGCTTCTGTAGGCAACTCGTGCTCTGCCCTTATTTCCAGCAATTTTATTGTGCAACACGTTGTGTAATCTGTGCTTACCCTGACTTAGAAATCTTGCCCTCCTAGAAGAGAACAGTGTCTCTGTCACTGTGTCATAAAAAGTGTACTTGGTTTCCTTCACCACATGTCCAGTGCTCGCTTTATTCGAGCTGTTTCTGAACTGGAGCTCCTGGGCTTCATAAAGCCCAGCAAGCAGAAGACTGACCACGTGGCAAGGCTGACATGGGGAGGCTGTTAATGTGCCACCAAGGTGCCAGTAAACCTTCCCAGGAGAGCGAGGGCTGTGTTCCCACTACACCACTCCTCGCTAACTTTGCATACTGAGTCAAAGTCAGCGGTGCCTGAATGTTGAGAGATACATTCTGAGTGCCTGGACAGGCTTGAATAGAGATGTTGTTTTTTAATGCTCATCTTCCCTGTGTAATGTTCTGGTCTATTAATGCTCGTGTTCCAAATACTGTATTGTTGTGCCAGTTCCAGGCTTCTTTGATGTGTGATATTTAACAGACCCCTGATACAACTCAGGCTAGCAAGCCAAACGGGCAGCACTGGCTGTGTAGGCCACAGAAGTGATGAAGCAGTATTAACATCCTTATAAGCTGATAGGATTTGAGTCATTATTATAAAATGCCTTCTAGCTCCCTGAACTAGATTTAAAAACAAATAAAACAAGTATGCTAAAGAAGACAACAAATTTTGTGTTCAGGCTCTGCTGTGTGTTCTTCCAAACTGGTCCTAACTCCCTAAAAACTCCTTGAGGAAGAGAAGGGGAGAGAATAATTACGAATACATGAAGTTTTGCTCTTTGGTAAGAGCAAAAGTTAACTGCTTAAATAATTTCCTTTTTCTAGTGAAGGTGATGGGTATTAGCTGACTTTTGCTGTTAGGGAAATTTGTGTCAGCATAGACTGAGTACATAGTACTTGTGCACTCAGGTGGAAGATAGGAAAATCCCCACGTAAAGCAGATGTTGTAACCTCCCTCTGCCGAGGGTTTGTGTTGCATGCAGGCACAGGGAATAGCTGTGTGAAAGGCAGTGGAGGCTGAGCATGTAAAAGCATTGCTCATCTGATGATCAATTTTCAAAAAGCCTTCTCAGACCAGCCTTTTTCCTTGACTCCGTCCTGTTTCTCAACCATGGGAAAAGCCTTTAGGAACCAAAAGGGAAAAGCTGCATTGCCCTCCAGAGCAGTGTGTCTGCTGTGCTTCAATAAACCCTGCCAGGGGCTGTGAGAGGCGCATTGCAGCACTCTGTATGGGCAGGAACTTCAGGGCAGCCCGACCACCTAGGAAGGGCTGCAGTTAAGGGAGGTGTTCAGACTTCCTCCCTCCCAGACAGCTGCAAAGTTGGGTGGTAATTACTTTATTGTAAAAGACTACCTCCACAACTTCCAGACATCCTCAGTAGACTGAGAAAGGATTACAGGCTTCACTTGCCTACTGAGGAATTGAAGTGCTGCCCTTGTTTAGCCATCACTAGACTCCAGATGCTCCTACTTAGTTGCACTGGCATTTCAGCCTGGAGCTGTGAGGATGAAATCATTTCCATAAACCAGAGCTGCACTGGAGAGGGGAAGTCATGTTAGAAGAACCAGTAACTTATGCAGCCATTTCCCCAGGAATGGATGTAAGAGATGTCAGGCTTGTTTTAAATATGTTCAGAGAGGGTAGGAGTCGTGTGTTTTCCAATTACAGTAATTGCAGAGTCACAGCAACACATCCTGCTGTGTCTAAGTGAGAGTCTGGTTCTAAATGCTGCCAGACAGTTCAGGAGAGGGAGGAGGAGGAGCTTATCAGATGCTGCCTGAACACACCACTTGGGAAACAAGGACAAAAACCTCAAGAGCTCAAATTTTTAGGATCACAGTGGAGCACTTGCAAAAGTTCCAAGACACAGGTAAAAAATTCCCCTGTTCTTCCCTGGAGCCCAAGCTCAGGGACCTGTTCAGTAGCATATACAAGCAGCTTTCTAGCAGCAGAGGAAAGCAAGACATTTCAGCAGAGGGGAATGCTGGACACCCCCCATCCTGAACCTCGCCCCATTTATCTCAAAAACACACTTGACAAATGAAAGGCAGCAGCACCAAATGTCTCTGATGTGTAAGAGGAGAGGGAGCCAAGTGCTTTGCTGTGTAGCTGGCCCCTGCCACCCCTCTGCTAACCTTACTCCAGGTAACTTTCACACCCCTGGAGGGTAAAACATTCCGAAATAAAGAGAAACCAGCCTCAACAGTGTGTGGCCTTTAATCCCCAAATGTGCAGGCAACATGACATTAAAACAGTAAAATTAATAATGGCTGTTTCTTCCCTTTAACTAATAACAAGTTTGTAAGGTTAAAGTCACATTTGCTGTGCTACATACGGTTTCTCAGAATCAAATCTTTAATTCTGTACTTGGTGCTTCATCTTCTTCAGCAAGGAGGGTATGAAGGTTGAACAGTTAAAAACACAAACTAAACTGGTCATAAATTTAATTTAGTTCACCTTTCTTTCTTCAGAAGCTGGACTCTGCAATCAGTCCTACCTTCCTGGAAAGAGCTTAAACATCACTGAATCTGGAACCAACATCAGCAACAACTGAGACATCCTTACATACCTTAGCTGAAATACAGATTTCAACTGGAAAATTAAAAATTAAATTCTACAACTGTCTGCATAATAATAACCTTTTGCAGACACTCCAGAAAACCTTCACTGTCTGCAGTGTTCACTTGAAGAAAACAGGACCAAAAAACCCCAAAGTGCCAGTGTCTGTAGTAGTTCTGAAACCCTTTTTACAGTGTAAAGCCTCACCTCTGAACTAACTGTATCATATTCTTAGGTAGCCACATCTTTCAACAGAACTGCTGCCAAAAACCAGACCTGAATGCAAGTTAACTCTTACTAAAATAATTTTCCAACCCTTAAGAGTTAAAGATGCTGTTCTTTGACACCTCTTTACACTACTGCACTACTGGTTTCAAAGACCAACTTTGTAATTTTTCTTTTATCTTGAAGCCTACAACAGCAATAAACTCTAAAAATAGGCCAGGTGCCTGTAAAAGCCATTCATTCTCACATTTTTCATCACTGAGAATGACTTCTAACACAAAAGTCACAAGCACTGGTTAACATGAGCATAAACTCAATACTTTACCAGCCTCCATTTTTCTCCCTACTGTGGAATCAGAAAGCTTAAATCCCTCCCAGTTCCCAGCTCGGGAATGAAGAGAGCTTTCACAAAGCAGTTTCTAAGCAGAATCTGTGACTAGTCATGCTGTTCAAGAGCACACAAGCAAATCCCAAGTATCAGCACACAAGATTGCTTGAATCTCCTTCCTTTGCAACCTTGAAAAATGCTGAATCATCTCACAGCTATAAGCTCTCACGCCTAGACACAAAAATCAACACATGCTGCTTTTCAAGTACACAGCAACAGATCTGCTTGGAAAGACATATACACATCAATACCTTAAAAACAGGTTAACCAAGATCTTTGGTTTCACTCTGTTAAGTTCCAATTAACTGTTCTCAGCTTGCGTGGCTTTTGGGTAAGACTGCAGTTACACACAAATAGCTAAAATATTCTGCACGTGGGCACCACAAAGTGTAGTGCCAGTGCATAGTTACTGAATTGTACCCATTTCTCCTTGACTCAAAAGCCTTTGAAAAGGCTCTGCAAAGCAGGTTTGTTTTAAAGCACCAGCCAGCGCCTCACAGCACCCCAATTTCCCTACTTTTTCAACAGCCATCAAGCTGTCAACCATTTTCCTACTGAAGAGTATTACGTGTCTTGTTAGAACAAGCCTTTCATGTGTGATTCATCACACCAGATACTGGCACTGAGATTAGGAAAATGAGCCAGTTTGAAGTCCAAGACAGGTTAAAAAATGAAAAATTTCAAAGAATGCAACCTCGTTTCCAAAACAGGCGCAAATTAGGCATACCACAGCTGTGATACATCAGCACCTACAGTGCCATGCTTTTCATCTGCCACAAGACTGTTTATTATGCATCACTTTAGAGCAGTACAGGAATGGGTAGGTGCTAACATGACATCACTTCTTATTTATAAATCCTAATATCCCAAAGGAAAAGATAAGAACACAGGAAATACATGAGATATATCAGGATACCAGAATTTGCACGGTGGTCCACCTAGAAGCAGTGGATTTTCCTAGCCTAGGCAACTTAATAAAAGGTCAAAAAGTGAGGAGCAGGAAGGAGAGGGACTGAGGACTCCAAGGCAGACAACAGAAATTGCAGCCCTTGGTAGTTTTATCTTCAGTGACAGAAGACCTGAGAGGGGAGTCTCTGAGAGAGCAGAGATTTCTCGTTTTTGGGATTCTGAAAATAAAGTAGAAATAATCCAAATATTTAGGTAAGATAGGTTTCAAGAAAGTGAGCAGAAAATACTCGATACTTTGGCAGTCTGTCCAATTCTGCACCTTCAATCTCACTCCTAACTGAAAGAGTTCACCAAGAACCAGAGCTCAGCACAGGGTTTCTCTGATACTGTTAAGTAAGCATCAGCATGAGCCAATTACTGAGTACATGTACCAGCTTCAACTTAAAACTCCTCTGTTAATTTGAGATGGCACAGAGATCTATCACAGAGCAGACTTCCATTTCACCAGAAGCTGACAGTAAGTTAGAGAAGACAGCAGTTTATAACCAAACGATTACTCTGAAACTGCTTTCTTGTCCCCAAAGCAGGTAACTGAAGGCCTTTGGGAGCAGTACTTCCACCCCACAACACACAGATCTAGACTTGCCATGTAGGAACTTTGCAGTGATCCAGAGACTCAGCACTGCCCAGACAGCAGCAGCCAGCAGCAGTAGAGCAGTCTGTCAACAGCTGAATGCATCCAGCAAGCGCCTCAGCCCTTAACAGACATTACACACCTTCAGCTCTTGCAGTACCTACACTGTTCCAGCTTGCAGGACATGCACCTGCTCTATCTCATGAACAAATTTCCTTTAAATGTGTCATTGAAATCTGACGGAAGGCAAGTGCAGCTGCTGTTTGAGTCAGCTGCAAGTTACATCACCAGTTTCATGTCCATTCTGTACCAAACGTACTTCCTCAACACAAAACAATACAGCTGATCTAAGGAAGATTTCTCTGCCTCTGAAGAATGACCTGAGATTTTAATTCACCTTCTTCTCCTCATCTTAAACTGACCCACCCACTATTGCTAGTAAATAAAGTTTTCATTTAAACACTCAGATTTAAGTTTATTCATACACAGCAAAAGTTCCACCTGCATATTAAAAACAAACAGATTAGAAGTAAATGTTTTATTCTTCCAACTAAATTCCAGTACTACAAGGGCAGTAAAACAATGATACACTGAAAAATTGCAGCAATAAACATTTGTTAAAGACTGATAGAATAAATAAAAACTACAAAAATGAGAAATCATATAAACCCATTCTTAACCCCCAAAAAAGTCATGGAATACAGAAATGCCCTCCTTCACTATTTCACAGGCAGTACTGTGGGCTATTTGCTTAAAATTGTCCTGGGATTACATTCTAATTTAACTGTGATTACAGCTTTGTTGTAGTGCACAGTTATGAAAACCACACTAACTTCAGTCAGAAGTGTCATTCTACATTTTTATTTACACAACCAGTGAAGGGCAACTTCTAGAACACCAGCTTTAATCCTTTACTTTTTCAAACTTATTAACATAAGAAGCCAAATCGTAATGATACAGCAAATGAGGCCACTGGTATTATTACAGGTAGCAAAGGTCCACATCCAGGTGGTACTGACATCAGGGAGCACTCCAAAACCAGTTGCTGCATAAGAGTGGTTGCCACTGACAAAAGCTTGAAATAACCTGTGTTCACAGGGGGGAAAAATATGGCATTGCTGCAAGTCTTTACTGGGATAGCTTGCAACAATAAAACAGGGTGTATAGGGCAGCCCACATATGCAGAAAGTGTGATTCATGAAACATCTGGAAAGAGAAAAAAAAAAGAGTTAGTGACAGAGGTAACAAATGTCAGCTCTATGCAAACCTGCTATGGTAGTATCAGAACTGGTTTCAAAATGAAAACCCCAGCATGCTGTGGGAAAACAGTTCTAGATGTTTTTAACACAAGCTGCGTTTTCTCTCACACATTCCTTTCAACCTCAGTATTCCGTATCATCAATTTCGAGTATTTTACCTTGGGGCCTAGCAGCTTAACAGCAAACAATGGCCATTTAAATTATTGAACACTTGGTAATTCAATGCTACTACAGGGATCAGAAGAAATAGATACTCACAGCTGGCAGGCTGTTCTCCATATCGTCGCATGATCTGATCATGCGTGAACTTCACAAATGCGTCATATTGTTCTGCAAGGATGAAGCATTACAAGTGTGAGTATTAAGTTTAACTCAAGCTGAAAAATACTCAGGGCTAATTTTTATACACAGAAATCATCCAAGTTAAACACACCCCCAACTAGCAGTAGTTTTAAGTAACGTTATACAGTTCATAGCTGCCGTTTCTTTTTTTTCCTCCAGAACAATCCAGCAAATGTCCCCTTAATTAAAAGACTTTCCCTTACAAACTTCTGTGAATGAGGAAGATAGCAATAAACTCGAAGAGAATTATGCTGCACATAACAAAGACCTCAATATACCTCACACCTGCTGAGTATCACACATTGTATTTTGAACAAATGGAAGTCTGCCCAATTTACAGATCCATAATGGAGGCAGAGTAGTTAAGGAAAACATGGCATAGAGGCCAGTGCTAGGGTTGGAAACATAATCTGTCTGTTCCTATCACTACCAGATGTAACAAAATTAATTTAATGAAATGGAAACACAAAAGTACAGGAAAGGGATTTGCTACAGAGTTAGAAAATCTTTTTGATGACCACCGAAAAATCAAAAGCAAACAAGAAACTAAAAGGATGAAATGCTAAGTGACTAACTTTTGAGTAATTCCAATCACAAAAGTAGCTACTATGGGAGACATACAGTTGACTGTGGACTGCATGAAAACAGTTACTGTGTCATTTGAAATGAAATTTTGATATGAAACATACTTGGCTTTGAACTAAGCACTGTTATTTCCCAGAAAGGTTACTCTTTCTATACACACATACATACAAATACATTCGCAATATTTTATTCAGTTTTAATACTGCACTCATCAGCAGGATATCACCTTTCAGAATTAGGAAATTGAACAAGGAGAGTAATATCTACCAGATGCCGCTCCTCTCCATTCCCCTTCCTCCCTTGTGGGAAAATACATGTGCAGCAATGTGGGGTGTTCTGAGAAAAGGGCAAGGTCAAAGAAGGCAATCTTCAACCAAAAATGCAGTTAGATTTGTAGTGGTTCCTAGTCCCACAGGTTTGCCCCAATAAAGTCCCCATCCTCTTGCAGGGATGAGCTTCACCTTTGAAGTAAACAGGGTATCAGTAATCAGCAAGTAGTGCAGCAGCAGCAGCCCAAAGTATGGAGCGGACCCAAAGATCTGAGGACATTCATCCCTGACCAAGGGGGAGTGGGATCATGGCAGCCAGCTCCCCTCTGCCCACAAGCAGGACCTGTTTCACTGCAGTTCTGACCAGCGGCTTTTCAGCAGCCATGCAAGGACTTCAGCCAAACAACAAAAAACCACGAAGAGCAGACTGAAGGATCTAGTGCCCTGAAACTATTTCAAAAAATAACAGCAACTGGAACTTTTCCTAAAAGTATGTATTAGAGGCCAAAACTGAACTTGCAAATGTTCTTTTTTAAAGGTGGTAGTCAACATACACAGCTGCTTTGTAACATCATCCTTGTTAGAACTATGGCTTGGCAAATTATTTTAAAATCCAGTTACTAAAAAGTCCCTTTCTTGTGACATTCAGATTCAGAAGTTAAGCAATCCAAAGGTAGGAGCAGCCTATAGTGAACTACTTGAAAATTTAAGTGAACACTGCACAAATATTTACATCACTGTATCATATATAACATCCTAACCAAATATTTTAAGTCAGGTGACTAAATGACATGAACACAAATACAATTACAATACTATAAAAGTCTGTTTTTCACAGATTCTTTAAAACCTTTCAAGCTAGTGTTTCGCTAAGGCGCTTCCAAAACCCAGTTTGTGCTAACACAGCAGTTTCAGGTAACAGAGGCAGAAAGAGAAATCAGGGCATTACAATGATCTGAGTTTTCCATTTACCCCACATTTATTCTGCATGAAAAGCAACTTTGCTTGCAAAGAACATGGAAGAAGGAAAGAATAGGCAGTATCTGGCTAACTACCTACATGACAACTCTGATTCAGAAAATATCCAAGATGCAAACATTAAGTCATTTGAAAGAAGCTATTCAATTGAGATTTATTATGGAATTTCCAGTTACATTTCCTTTGACTTCACTTTCATAAGAAAGAGTATCACCTTACTGCACAAAGTTTAGAAAGGGATATAACCATTCTGTCAGCACACAATCATAACTGGCCTTCTACGTGAGGAATTTCTAAATTCTTTTGTCAGTCTCTCTTTCTAAATTCCCATATAATGTTGAAAATGTATTACTAGCTTAATATATGTGATGCAGTAACATGATCTTCCTAACTGCTCTTTTGGTGAGCACCATGGCAAGAACAAGTAAACCTAAAAATCATCTCACTAAACCACAACTCCCCAGATAGAATTCAATCCCCTCCCTTTCCCAAAAACAAACCCAACAGTGCTCCCTTTGGGACTGAAAGACAGTGCACATGTAAGGAACTTGACAGAGGGGCTTCCTGTTTGTAGCTTGTACTCCAAAAGTGTCTGGAACAAATGTAAATCTATCTGGTCTTCAAATGGTTATGATGCCTGCTAAATGAAATGCCATTTAAGAAAATACTAGAAATGACCCAATTCCTAATACACATAAATTAGGAGAAAAAAAGTTTTATGGAGTCCTAATTAATCACGCTGAAGCAGATTAAGAAAAACACTGAAATGGAACACCAGGCCCAAAGCAGCAGAAGTATTCATGGCTCTAGTTATAGTTTTAAATAGATGTAGATTTAAGAGGGACATACAACTATAGCAATTTCTTACACAGAAATGGCAGATCAGCAAGTGTAGAACATGAACAGAATCTCAGGTGCAGAGACAATACTATCACAAGCAACCCACAAGCCTGGTGATTTTCCGCATGTGCATGCTTGTAAAGGTTTTATTCCCACACCTGAAGAGACCTGCCAACTTTAATTCTGATGTGTTTGCAGGACAGAAGCAGAACAGCAGTAGGTACTCAAAACCAATGCTGCAGAACAGTGTGCTCAGATTTTTATTATCATCACACTAAACATTAAATTAGACTCCAAATAGTATTGTGAAAGCACCTAACTCTGAATGCACAAGAATTTAGGTGCTCAAATGCTAACAAGAGGCTTAGAAGTAAAAGACCTCAAAAACTGAAGAAAGGTCATATTTACAATGCTGACATTAGCACGATCCTTATGGAAAGATAAGTTGGCATCAGGTGCCAAGAATTTCAGCTGAATTGTGAAATACAAGAATTCAGCATGGAGCATCAGAAAAGCAGTTGAACTGACTCTCAAGCAGATACCAAACACTGCTGGCACCAGTGTAATGGTAAGTACTGGGAAGAGAAAGGGAAATCTTAGCTACTGTCACCTTGCCAGATTCCAGAAAAAGGAAGTCAGTTCCCAAGCAGGAAAAAAAAAAACCAAAACAAAAAAACAGTCCTTCAAAAAGAGCTCTAAAGGCAGTCTTTCTGGAAGGAGAAAAAGAAAAAAATAAGAAAAAGAAAGAAAAAAAGAGGAAACTACCAACATACACACAATAGCGAGAGAAAGTTCTAACTGAAATAAAACCACTGTCTGCACTGACTAGTAACAGCTAGGAGTCATAGTTTCTATCCAAAGCAGCACAGAAGGAAAAAACCTATTAAAGGGAGTAAACGTCGTTTTTTTCTGTCATGTATGCAACCCCATTCCTTCATCAGACTAGGTCAGAAAAAAACATACACTGTAACAAAAATAAGAGAAGTTTTAGGCTTTCAAACTCACTCTGACATATTATTCTGAACTGTATAAGATACCTGCAAGTTTTGTGGTCAAAATTTCTTCATACTCTTCACGGATTTTCTCTTCACGTTCTTTCAGCAAACGTTCACAGATCATTCCAACTTGTCTGAGAGTAAACAGGGGCTGTTCTTTTTTCAATGGTGATGATGCTGCAGATGAAGTACCTAAGATTAAATATTTGGGCATACCAATTTACAATTACAAATAGATCAGAACCCGTTTTTTATAATCAGTTTTTTCACACCTTCCACATTAAAGGAACTTTACAAAACATTTGAAGAAGACTTTCTCTGCTGTTTGACCCTCCTAATCACTATTGAAGCAGAACTGGATGCTCAAAAGGAAGACATCTGCAATGGACAACAAGTACAGCTATCAAACCCCCAAGAGTGTTACACAAACCATGCGAACACCATTTACATGGCAGTGTCCATGTACAAATTTAAGCTTCTATTTTATATAAAAATTACAGTACAGTATTACAGTGTATTGGTGCAAAGACAGATGCTTTTGCAAAAGCCTATTACAGTATCAGCAACAGAGCAGACAGGATGGTCTCCTGAAAACGATGCCAGCTTTCTGTCCTACCAATTCTTAAAATGAAAAGCTACCATCTTCCAGACCAATGCTATTATTGCCAAAAAAGTAACCAAGGGGGAAAACTATTTACTCAAATGGAATCTGACAAAATAACAGAATATAGCAGAATTACACACAATTTATGGCCAAAAAACCAACAGTAACTGGTGAGAAGGTGCCATAAAACACCAAGTAACTAGAAGAAAATGTTTACACAAGCAGAGTCTAAGAAAACATATGAAAATTACACAGAATTATCTGGGTACCTGGCAAAGCTGGTCCAGTATGGAGAAATGCATGTGGCTGTGCATCAGTAGAACAACAAGGATCTGTCTGCTGGAAGCTATTTTCTAAATGTCTTCTCTTCTGCATGCGTTTGTACTCCTGTTTTATGTTGTACAGAATTTGTTCTAAAAAAAAAAAAAAAAAAAAAAAAAAAAAAAGAAAAAACCCCTGAAAGAATCATCTTTACATTTCACCATTTTGCTTGATTTCCATTCAAACATCAAATGCTGTAGATAAATAACAGATGATAAAAGATACACAGACTCTTAAAAAATGACCTGCAAAACCCACAATGTTTTACCTAAGACATAAAACAATTAAACTAATTAAAAGAAAGGTAACCCAGACTGTTTTCACCAGGAGAACACTAGCAAAAGTGCTCTTAGTTAAGGTCAAGTATTGGCACCAGAGTACTGCTAACAATAAAAACCCAGCATCCTAAAATTTAGGAATACACATAGATAAAAACTTGGCTGTAAGACTTATACTGGTATTAATTATCTTCGCTTCATTTATTTAATCTGCAATTTAATCTTTCACCCACACACAGCATTTATCACTCATGCAGTTAACAGTAACAAGAGACTCTAGAATAAAACATCCACATGAATTACCATTCCTCTCTGTAGGTTGAGTGGCCTACAGGCAGCACACTGAAGAGGAAAACACAATTTAGGCAATATGCATTAAGTGCCTACTGCTTAAAATATCAAAGAACTGGAAGCTGACAAAATACTAAAGCTTTCCAGAACATTTCTGACAGCCTCAAATTAATCCAAATAAATACAGTGGATGGATCAACAGTCTTTTTCAAAGCAGTATGGCAATATGTAGTGCAGCTTTTGATTGCAATGAATAAAGTACAGCAAATTATTTTAATAATCTCATCTCCATTGTAAAATCATAAAGGAAGAACTAATCCTTGCAACAGAACTACCAATCCTGTGTGCATTCTCTCTGAAATTCCACATACCAAATGGCTCTCAGGTGCATCAGTGGCCTAACTCCATATCCTCTGGCAATGTAAAATATTCAAGAAAAAAAAAAGTCATTTTCCATTTTTTACATGAGACCTTCCCATAAAGAAATTTCCAAAGATTCTCATCCTTTATGAAACTCTTACTTTTAATGCTCAGAGGCATTTAAAAAAATAAAAATCACCTGCAGGATTGGCTTCCACTTAGACTGCTGGACTTTTTACCAAAGACAGCTTTCCAAAACTCAGGTACATATAAATCCATAGGATCATGTCAGAGTTGCAAAGGACTCCACTCAGAACCTTCCTGTTTCTGGTTCTCATTTTGCCAATACAATACCATGAAAACGTAAACCAACTTTCATGTTTGTAATCCGTAGGCTACTGAAGTTCCATACCTGAACATTTTCTAGTAAGGAACCATGTGATGCAGGTAACTTCAGCTACCACCTTCTTCAGTCAGTGGCTGAAGCCTCTGCTAGACCAAGTGGAAGCAAACCCTTAACAATTCTCACTCAGTTCAGATGTTTAAATACTGTCATGGTTCAATTCCATGAGTCAATCTAGATATTTCCAATTTATGAAAAGAGAGAAAACTGTTTCCAGTCAACAGGAGCGTCAGCAAAGGAGCTTCTTCGATTTTGTCCATTGATTAAGGACTTAATACCTTTCCAGTCCCATGCCTGCAGTTGTACAATTTTTAACTCTCTACTGGGATGTCAGTAATATGGTTCAAAGAAACAGCAAATGCAGAAGATGTAATAAAAAAGCACAGCATGTAAATTAAGAGAAGGAACCACCAGAAAGTGGTGGGGGGTTGGGGGGAGCGGGGGAAGGAAGTACTCAGAGGGGATAGAAGATTCATACTTTCTGTAGGACAAGATGCACTCCAGTATGGTACAAAAGTACATAAATCATGTTAAACCAAGATGCAGTCAGGCTTCCAAAATTAAACAGAATCCCATGTAGAGTTTGTCATGTGCACACACACATCAGTCACAGAACAGCCTAACAATATTTATCTTCAATGGCATTATGATGGTAGAACAATACTTCTCCTCAAAATCAAGTGCTGTTCTGGCTGCAGTGATACTGCATAATTCTGAATGGGAACCAAATTAGCTCAAAGGATCACATCTGTCCTAAAGCACGTTCACACTATGAAAAACATGACTGCACATATTCACACAGCATTTGTATTAACAGAAGAACATAACAGACCATGATCATCCTTCACTATGACTACTCTGTCCTGGCCATACTTTCCGAACTCCATGTGAACTGCAAAAACGTCAGCTAAATTTCAGGTGTAACAACTTGGATAAAAATATTTTCTACAGTTCTTTCTTTTATCTTTTTGCAGAAACATTCTCAAACCACATTAACCACCAAAAGCATTAAGGACAAAAAAAGTAAACAGACTCTGGTCAAATGATAAAACTGCAAGAGTTAAATCAACAATCATATGCCATGTTTCCTCCAGTCCTAACAACCCCTGGAAACTAAACAAGCAATAATTTAGAAGAAATGTTAAAATACCAGCCAGAATAGAAGGAGCAAAAGCAATGGGGGCGTGTGTGTGGAAAACAGGGAAAGGAGGGAGAGAAATCAGGTGTGGACTTTGGGAAAACACTAACAACTGGAATAGAAAATTAAGATTTGTGCACCAAAGATACATGATTCTATTCCAAATTATACTGAATTATGGACAAGGAAGTCTCAATGATATCACAGCAATTTAATCTACTTCTAATTTGGCAACACTTTAAACTGCCACCTTCAAATCTTGCTGCCAAAATCACAAATCTCAAGAAGCACTACTGACAGATATTGGGAGATCCCCATCCTAACAAAATCAGTTTGACAGTTTGCATTACTGTGACTTCAGCTAAAGGTACAGAACTAAGCAAAGTGGGCTAAAGGAAGAGACTATTTAAACATGACACTGCCTACATTGCAAACACCAACCAGAAGAAAAAAGCCTGAAATGTTAAGCACTGACTAAACACTTGATAAGCATGTCCAGAACCTGGTTTGGTAAATGGTATTCCTCTATTCAGAATAACTTAGAAGATTTAAGGCACTATTGCCTCACCACAGGACTGGACTATAAGCTGTACTCAGTACCTTCCTGATAGGAGGCACAGAGACTGAAAATGACTCATCTCATACTTCTCGATTTCCACCAGTTATAAAATAGAGGTTAACAGTCAAGAAACACAAGTTTAACATAGCACCAAACTTTCAGTGACTTCTCACATGAACGATCAGACCAGGAATGCTTCAATTAAAGCAGGCACATTTTTGTATCAGCAAAGACTAAGTAGATATTAACTTAACAGTACCATAAAATCTTAAGACTTAAAACAAAACTACTTCACTGTGAAGTGAAATGTAAGCCTGTGAATACTTATGACTCATTCTAAATGAAAATCTGAATGCCAAATTAAAATAATCTAGTACAGTAAGAAAAACTGCTTAAATGCACCAAGTTACTTCCACCGCTTACAGTTCTGTTTCGTAATTCCACAAAAATACTTTTAGAGCATCTCAGCACTTGCAGGAAGCCATGAAATATTAAGGTAGTGCAAACCAGACAACTTCTGAACACCACCTATATGGCAGACATCTAACTGTAAAGACTTTTAAAACTCTGACCCAGTTAAACAAAACTTAGAATTAGTAGATCCAACCTAGTATTGCTTCCACAATACATTCCTTCTTTTTCAAGTTCAGTTTTTTAACTTCTCTTGCTTCCAATTAGTTCTGACTATTCTCTCTGCAGTGCATAACTGAATTAAAGCATGCACTGAACTGGTGTCAAACACAGGACAGTTTTTTTATGTGCTCCTCAGTGTGGAGGACCAAATTGTCCTTTAAAATGATGACATGCACTTTAATTAACAAATTATTTTATATATAAAAACTCACTCATTAAACAAAATTTAGTCTGTGAGTTTCTCTAAGACTATTAAAATTTAAGTGAGAACTTGAATCACACATATTACAACTTATTACATATTTTAAATAAAAGCTTTCATCCATCTTGAACATATGCTGAAGTTCAAATCAGATATTGTACATCAGACAACGATTTGATCTGAGACGACAAAAGAAATATATTTAATATGATGAAACACATCACTGTGGCCTATCCTCAATTTCACTGTGCTCAGTGTTTCCTACTGGTTAGAGATGCCTCTGAAGGCACAGAGCTATTTAACAGGAAATACCAAGCAGAGGTGCTAAAAGTGAAAATCAGACTTGCTTAATCTGGTGTAGCAGCAAGAAAAAGCTACACTGCTAACACACCAAAATGAATCAGTACTTCATAAATGGCATTTCAAATTCAACATGACTACGAATCTCCACCAGCTACACAAGAGTCTGTTTTATGCCCTCTTCTCTTTCAGGTTCAAGGCTAAGATAAAGAATGACAAGCAAAAACTGCTATTGTCTCACCATAACCACCAAAGGCATCAGGAATTCAGTCAAATATACCTGAATATAACAAAACGCACGGATACTCTTTTTTTTTTATCCAGAGCTGTGTACTGAGAGCATAAAGTTCAGTACATAGGCTCATTAAAGTTTGCATTCAAGTCTTTCAGAACTTGAGATGCTGTTTGGAGAAGGAAGATTTCCAGATGAAGAGAGGATGAGATATGAACACGGCAAATTAGAGTTCAAGTTTGATAGTGAAATATGATTGTCACACTAATGGATTACAAAGCCAAATATTCATTTCCAAGGATGATGCAGTCTTCCTACTTCCTTTAATTCATGATAAGAAGTTAATCTTTTGCAAAATTCTGCCATCTAATTGCATCATCCTGACCTGTAATTACCTAGAAATTATGTACAAAGGAAACAGCAGTTCAATTTAAAAAGGTTACAAGACAAACAATTATTTTCTCCATTTTAATAACTGCTTATCAACTATGAAGGTGCTGATTGTTTCACCTGGACGATTTTCTTCTTTGGGTTTGATTTTTAAACTATCAATCTCTCATCACAGTTCCTGGCTTCTCTCACTTAGCTAAAGGAAAATTCAGCAAAACACACAGGAAAGTGACTCAATGTGCTGAAATCAGACTAGCAGTCTTCCTGGCCTGAAATGGAACCTTTAGCTCAGGTTTCAGTTTGCAATGTCACCATTCAACATATGCATTCAAACTTGAACCATGCTTGAGATTTGTTCTAAGTTATCAATTAGATATTATCCTGATGTCAATGGCATACATCTTCAGAGATTTCAGTTCTGTTAAAGCAAAACTGCTCCACTATCCTAGTTCAAACTAACATACATATTTCCATTAGGCCTTCACCCTTATTCAACACTGATGTTGAATGATGTTACCATACTCCTACTTTTGGTCTCCCCACCCGACTACTGACAAACAACGTTAATTTTAAGATGCCAGTTTCCCCTAAAGGCAGCACTACAGCACAGCAATGGGTAAAGGTATTCCTCAGGGGGTTTTTCCTACTTAACTAGAGAACCCTAGCAGAGACATAAATTAAAACAACTCTTACCCTCTTGCTTTGGTCTCAGATATCAACCACTCCACTTACACTTTTTAATCAGGCATGTTAAAACGTTAGTAAAACAAGGTATACTCTT
Source organism: Corvus brachyrhynchos (assembly GCF_000691975.1). Lineage (NCBI taxonomy): Eukaryota > Metazoa > Chordata > Aves > Passeriformes > Corvidae > Corvus > Corvus brachyrhynchos. Next base: position 4,475,171 of record NW_008239767.1, read on the forward strand.
GGAAACCATGCTCCCCCTCAGAGGAGCATGCTCTAAGCCCAAGAAAAAACACTGAGAATGGGTACATGCTGACACCTCACAGCCACTGGGTATAGCTACAGCACAGACAGAAGCAGCTTGCCATGGACTGGGGCCCAGAGCAGGCCACCTCATGAGACCCAATTACTCCAGGTTCCAGGCTGACAAAAGTTCTGGTTCTCCCACAGGCTGGATGCTCACATACGTATTAGCTAATTCCACAAATGTGTTATTTCATGCAGTCCCAGTTCTCCTGATCAAGGGACTGAGGAATGAAAAATAAATCAAGCAATGCAAAATGTATTAGGCACAGCAATTAGATCTTTCCCTTCACATAAAAAATTGTCACATTGCATTTATCAGACTTGCCATTAAAACAGAAAAAAACTTCTTCGACATTTTATGACATCTACAACCAAGGGTATTCAACACTTATAGACACCACAGGCATCTATACAGAATTTCTCATATAAATTAAATTATGAAGTCCAGATGCAGCTATTATGTGACTTCTTTTAAGGGGTGGGAATGTTTTGTTTTGTAAAATCCTAATGATTTCTGCAAAACTGGAGCACAATGAGAAACCTGGCATCTCACCAAGATAATTTAGCAATAAATACACATGTGGATAAGCTAACAAAACAGAAATTATGGAGAAAGAGATGCAGCACTACTAATATGTCACATTCCAAAGCCACTGGATCTGTTCATTTAAAAGCCAAACCTATGCTTGGCCATTGCCTGACCAAGTTTCAGACAGAAGTAGTTCAGTTTGCTCAAGAGGGCAACTCAAAGGTCATAGGAGGACAGCCCACAGGGAAAACTAACAGTTCTTTCTATACAAAAAGGTCAAAGGCATTTTCTTGCATTAACTTTGAAAAACTGTGTCAATTAGATAAATCTTTTTCCAGACTCTTCTGTAAAAGAAAAAGGACCTATTAAAGGCAAATTTATCTACCTTCTGTTTTGTAAAGAGTCCCTCATAAGAGGCCTGTTCTCAACAGCTCCACCCACTAGGGTTTTTGGTTTGCAACATTAGTTAGTTGCTGGGGAAGTGTTGAGGCAGATGAATGTTTCAGATGGAGAAAAAACTGCATGTCCTAAAGTCTGTAGATTTTTAAGTGATTTCATTAACTGTTTTTAAATGCAACATTCTTTTTGATTGCATAAAGTCCTTACAAGTTAACCTCTGATTTTGGATGGAGTGTGAAAAAAAGCTACTGATCTCAGTTTGTCTTCAGAGTTTCTATGTACCAGGACTTAGGGGATTTAAATCCCTAAGATCAACATTATTTCTCCCTTCTGTCCTCCCATCTCTTTCAACCATTATTTCCCACCGTAGCTTCAATCTCAGAAAGATTCAGACATGCAGGCTTTCAATAACTCACCTGCCTTTGAATTTAAAAAATTTAAGTGTAGTTTTTTCTTTTTTTTTTTCCCCCACTTGCAAACAACCTGTCCGTCACCAGGGTAAAAACTGCAAACAATGACTCCAAAACATCCACTGGAGAACAGAGAAATAATATTGCCACTGCCTTCTCCTTTCACCCTTGAATTCATTTAACAGCTTTGAAACAGAAAAGCACCTTTTGGACTTCAGAAGAAACCCAACAAGTGTATGCGTAACACACAGGCAGCATCCAGACCCAGGTGCAGTTATTCTGGTTACATAGAACAGTCTCATTTATAGGTAGAACTTACGTGAAACTAAAACTCATCTGTAGTTATTTAAGCAGTAGAAATATTTTTAAGAGGAGCCACTGTTTCAAAACTAAACCAGTTTTACACCAGGCAGGCATGTTCTGCACTGCTTACAGTGAACACAGTTTTAAAAACATCATTCTACATGCAAATAATGCTATTCAAAAATTAGCAAACATATTCATGAGTATGCTCAAGCCAGTAAGCACAATTCCATAGAAAGTAGACTGTAAAAGCCACAATTACAGTTTGGCTGCCAAATTCACCAAGAAACTGGAAGTGACCTAACAGCTGTACAAATAACCACAAAATATTAGAACACTCTTGTGAGAGAGAAATTTCATCTTGAATAAGCCTACCCTCTCTCAAACAGACATTGGTTATTTGTCTATGACCACTCCATACAGACAGCTGTTTTCTCATCTGACTACCACACTGTATTCTCAAGTTCTCAGTACACCCCTCAATCAATTGGTATTCTGCTTCCAGATAATTCATTTCTGAAATGATAAATGATGTGATAAGAAGTCCTGGTGCTGACATGGTCTCCACCATGTGAAGTTAAACACTACCAGAGTATCAGGCAGAAGAAAAATGTTTAAGCATGAACTAAAATCAAGTCTAAGCACCAGGTCCTTTATATCCAGAGCTCTGATTTCATATGACAATTAATTTTCATTACACAGAATTCAGACAGATGCTTCTTAAGCGCTGGAAATCTAAGCATTACAGTAACAAGCTGAGAAAAGCCTAAGTCAAATCAACTGACTTCTGGCTATTGTTAATAAATTTCCCAACACAAAAACTAACACAAAATGGTGACTCAGTTGGGAACACTTTTTAAATTGAACTGGAATTCTTTTCACACACAGCAAGATTCATCTGACCCTAATGGAGACATCTGCATCAGAAATAGTCATGTAAACTCATTTTAGAGTCAATGGAAAGCAAGGTATGTTTCTGCAGCACACTAGGCCCCAACCTAAGTCAGAGCTCTAGAATAAACCACCTGATTCTTCTAAGTGACTACCAGAAAAACTGCAAACTATTAGGTCAGATGTACATTTACAAAATTAGATCACACACAATCCTTCAACAGACCCCTATAAAACGATGACCTCTACTTTGCTCAGTTGAGGGTCGAAATGAAATACACACCATGTCATAATACCTCCAAATTCAATTTAAAGTAAAAGCTACGCAAGCTGATTAACAGATTCATTTATACAGCACAGTATAAAGATTTTATTTCTGTAACAGAAACCACAGAGGGAGCTTTTAAGCAAAAGCCATGTAAACGTGCACAACTTATAAATGCTTCAAGTTTTCCTTAGAAGCATTCAAGTGCTGTAAGAGACATTTTGATTTACTGTGCTTCACTCTTCATTATATAAATTTTTTATACATAAAATACATCCTTGTCTGTACAGAAACCACCTTTTCACATGGATTGCCACCTGCACCTCTGGTTTTCTCAGGCGATAAAGGGGCCTGTGTTTGCTCAATTTCAATAACATTTTGGTTTTTAAGCCCTTCAGAATGGTTAGGGTAGGAGGTTAGGTATTACCTCAAATACTGCTGTAGATTGCTGAAAATTTTATTGATTTGTCTCCTTTCAGCAATACATATTTACTGACCAGACAATATCTATATTAAAAATTCATAACCTAAGCTCTCCAAATCCCAAAGAAAGAAACCAAAAGGAATCATTGCAAAAAAGCAACACTTATCCTTTAAAAGAATCAAATTAATTCTGATTTTAAATATCTATTTCAAAGTACATGTAATGCCTCATTGTACCAGGGAGTGCCATCCATCACAGCTCTCATCCCAGACCGCTGACTCATTCAAGATCCTTTCCTAGAGGTTCAAAAAAATATCAAGGCACTGATGCCAAATTTAACTCTGTATGCCCTCTGTATTTCCTCCATATCAATTTTTTATTATTTGATTAAAACTTGTTAAAAAATGTATTCTATGGTGCAGTTTTCCAAATTAAGAATATTGAAACAAGGCACTGTCCTACGTGGAGATGGCAATTTGAACATTCAAACTTAGTGCCTGGTAACCTGGAGCCAACTTTTGTTACAAAAGGGAGTACCAAACACAACAGCGGAAGGAATTCTGCTGCAACAACTGCAGAGGGCTTTTTTTTTTCCTGCACACAAAGGACACGGATACATCCATACCTCGGCGCTACAGCCGCTCATGGCCGCGAGCTGCACCGTCCCTGAGTGCATTGCTCGAAACTGCCCACTGGACTAAGCACGGCACGGGCCAATCAATCCTGCGTGCTCAGCCAAGACTCGTTCCTTTCTTCTCTCCCTACTCGCTGCTAAAAAGAACTCGGTTGATTTTTGACAACCATTACACAAGCAGACCTCGAGCTTTTAGGGCCGCCGGTTGACTCATCTCTCGCACCTTAAGAATGTAAAAGGGTTTCGTTCTTGCCCCGCGTCTCACAGACGAGGAGACCGCCCGATTCCATTTTATCTGCCCTCAAGGCAACTCTCACCCTTGTACACAACCGCTTTACGCTCGGTTTTCCTACAGAACTTTTAAGGATACCACAAAATGGGTTAGCCGGGACGATGGCCCGTATTAAGAGGCTGGGAAGTGGGATTACCCCTTTGTTTTATCCGCTTTTGCCTTTTCCCACTGGCGTTTTGCGGGTGATGGATGACAGACCAGCCTCCCTGCCCTCCCCCCCTCGCCCTCCCCTGATGTA
>NW_008239767.1:4481197-4487249 GCF_000691975.1 Corvus brachyrhynchos
CCCGGCCTCCTGTTGCCGCAGGTGTCGAGCGGGTCTGGCGGCGGATGTACGTCCGCGTGGCGCTTGTCTGCATGTGAAATCGGGGGCAAAGTGCGTTTAGTGGCCTCCATGGTGAGGGCAGAGCAGGGAGCGTGCGGGAGTCCGAGGTGACAGCTAGGGACACGCATGGAAAGGCCTCACGATCTCGAGATCTGTCTCACGGCGTAGCTGAGTGGTTTCCTTGCAGTTGCATAAAGCACATTCTTGCTTAAGGAGGGTGGTGAGGGAAGAGGTTCAAAGAACTATAAAGCTGCTGCTGGGAAGAGCACAGCTCTTTCCTGTGCAGCTTCCTGGTTTAAACAAACTGTGTTACAGGTCACCACAGTGGGAAAGCTAACAGAGGCTGATAACCCCCAAAATACATGTAACTTTCAGGTTTTCTGTATCTAATACTGTTAATTTAAGCATGAACACAAAAACAGGTTGTCTTTGAAAGATAACAATGGTGAATATGCCCTCATAAAGTTTTAACACTGGTGGTTTTTGATTGTGTTCTGAAGTATAAGCTAGGCTTTCTCTAAGGGCATAAAAATCCCCCACAAACCTTACCATCCTTTTGAAGCAGGATTTGCTGTACATGTTTGGTGTGTGGCACATACTGTTAATTAAGCCACAGGGACACCCAGTCAGTCAGTCTAAACACCAATCTGATTGTGCTGGCACTGTGGTTGTGCTGCTCTTGGGGTAGCCGAGGTTTCAGGTGATGGGGTGACCTAGCAGAGCCTTCCTTCTCAACAAATGATTTGTTTTCTGTGGTAGATAGCTTGGGACAATGTTGGAGCAATTAGGGGAAGTTTACCTTACCTGAGTTGCCTTGGCCTAAAATTAATACTGGAAAATCGCAAAATTAATCCTCTGCTGTGAGCTGTTCCTCTGAAGAGGAAGTACTTAGAGTATTTCCTTGGAAATGAGGATGCTGTCAAGCCTTTCTAAAACTAAGACAAGTTCTGCTTCTCTGCAGCAAGACTCAGGAAATGTATTGATGTTATTACAGTGTTACAATTGTCCTACTATTACTGTACTGGTATAACTACTTCTGTGGACACTCTCCTTTGGAATAATGCTGGCTGGTTTTCCATTTGTTTAATTCTTCATTTCCATTACATTTCCCTAAGCATACAGTTTTCCCTGTGTTTGGGCACTGGTGTTAAAAATTCTTACCAAGCAGTTCACCCAGCAAGACTAGGGCAAAATTCCTCTTGCAGGCTTTGAATTAAGGAAACCCCAAGTGTCTCTCAGTGTGTGTATGATGCACCTGTTTAGTTTGGAGTGCCCTGTGTCCTGCTTCTGACATCATCTGTATGCTGAGAAGTGCCTGTGTTTGGGTGTGGTAGTGGAAAAAAAAGATAAATTTCAGAGTAACCATTGAAATTATTCCCATTGAAATTATTATTTTGGATATATAGTCTCCATTCAGCAGCAGCAGCAGCAAAGATTTGGCTACATTAACCATGTATCCTAAGGACCATTCAGGCACAATTTAAGTCAATTAAGACAGTCTGAAGAATCAGGTGAAACTTCATCAAGATAAGCTACCAGAAAGCACAGGCAGCACTGTAATTGTAAGCAATTGATTAGAACTGTGATTGTCCTAATCAACAGAGTTACTTGGCTTTTATCTGACCTTTAATTTGTTGAACTAAACTGAAACAAGTCTGATTTAGGTCAAAATAAGAATTCACACAGCCCTTTGCAGCAAATTAAACCCAGCCAAACCAACATAGCTTTGCATGTAGACAAGCCCTAAGGCAGTGAAATGTCCAACAGCAGTGACAAAGTGCTTGATGGTTGTCAAGGAACATGTGTTTTTACTTTCATTGTGGCAGGAAACACCATAGCGTCAAGGCTGCAAACCACTGTTTATATTGTTCTTTCTTCTACTTACTTATTATATAACCAATTTGCAGTGCCCCATTATGTGCTACATGGGGTGCCTTTAAAATTGTATATTATAATTTATATAGCATATTTTTAAAATAAATAGTACCCATAAATTTTATTAATACTGGGAATGGGAGACCTTATTCATAGCTGTCGTGCTAGATTTTATTGAATCTGTACTTCAAGCATGACACCTGTTAAAAAGGCAAGTCCTGACTCAGGACAATATTTTGACCTCTGTACAGCCCTGATTGAGGTGGGAAAGTAGCCCTTTCAGTGTATTGCTTTGGGATGGTGATGGAAATGTCAAAGTGGATCAAATGATAGGCTTTGTGCATTCTCTTTTCTTCCCTTTCCTTCTGCCATTGCTCCATTTCCCCAGTGGGTTTTTTTTGGTTTTTTTTTTTTGTGTCTTCTTCTCATTCTCTTTATATACCATCTTGACTTTGCTTCCTCTTCCTTTTCCTTGGGACATCCTATTCATTTGATGCAGGATCCACATCACAGTCCCTACTTTTCTTCTATGCCATCTAACCATATTATTCCATATTATTATATTAGTTCACACGTGGCTCATTTCTCATTAACCAGTCGTGCTTGCCAGCACAGAATCACTGATTAGCTGAACAGTTTCTAGGGCTTGTTCATTTCACCCCAAGTGAACAAAACTCACTTTAAGTGGTGTCATGCCACTTGAATTTGGACATGGGCACTTACTTATGTGTTAGGCACACACTGTGGTTGCCGATTTTGTGAACAAAATGCAGTGGTGCTTATCTGCCATGATGCCAGTGTAGTGTTTGTATGGTGCCAAGTGAGAAGGGATTACTTAAGTTGAAAAAAATGGAGGTTGGTACAGGAATTGTAAGGTGGAAAAAGCAGCTGAAAGAAAACTGGGGCAAATTTCTCAGTCTGCTTTGCTGTACAGGAGTGTAGACAGTGCTGGCCAAAGGGAAAGGATACACAGGAACAGGAATGAAAGGCAGAGGTCAATGAAGGTCTGCTCTGCTTCTTTAGATTCTGACTTATGCTGATAAACTGTACCAAAAATTATGATCTGAACCTGCAACATGCACTGACTTTCAATAGGACAAATCTCTTTCTTAGGCCTGAGATACTAAGGTATTTCCAGCAGAAGTACAGAATACATTTCCCAATATAAAAGACATTCAAAACACCTGTTTCCTCTAAAATACGGTGTATACTTCCACATATTCAGGAAAGATTAATTAAAACCAGAATCTGTATAGGAAAAGGTAACTGAGCTTTATAATAATAATAGAACTATAAATGGAAATAATAATAGAAATCATAATGAAACATTATTATAATAATCGAAATAATAAATTATTAGAAATAATCATAGAAATATAAATGGAAAAATTAGCCCCAGGAAATGAAAGTGTTGTTATTTAAATGTTATTACCCCTACTAATTGTTGAAGTCTATGATTTTTCTCTAAAAGCATAAGGAAGAAATAAGTTCACGAGATCTATTTTAGTGATGAAGACTGTGTTGATACAGGAGCTGTCAGTTACCTCACCCAAACTGGAAATAAGAGGAAGATTTATAAGTGCCAGAGGGATGAGTTTCCAGAACACTCTTCCAGTAGCACTAGTATTGGTGAAAATAAACCCCAATCTTTAGTTGCGGGTTAGGTGGGCTTTAGGTAAGGCTTGGTATTTTTACAAAAAGGGGTTCTAAGGTATTGATGCTTTCCGTGATGTGAGACTATTGAGAATAACCCAGCAGTTTTGTAATACAAAATGACAACAACTAAGTCACAGTGGAAGTAAGCATTTTATTGGTTTGCTGTTTTTGGCTGAGACGGAGTTGACTTTCTTTTCAGTAGCTGGTGTGGGATAGGTTTTGGATTTGTGACTGAAACAGTGCTGATAATACACGGATATTTTCATTTTTGCTGGGCAGTGCTCACACAGCATCAAGGTCTTTTCTGCTTCTTATCCTACCAATGAGGACACTGGGGGTGCACAGGGAGTTGGGAGAGGACACAGCCAGGACAGCTGACCCCAACTAATGAAAGGGACATTCCACATCATATGGCATCATGCTCAGCATATAAAGCTGGGGAAGATGAAGGGGGGGGAATTCATAGTCACACTATTTACCTTCCCAAGTCACTGTTGGGTGTGATGGGGCCCTGCTTTCCTGGGGAGGTCTGAACACCTGCCTGCCCATGGGAAGCAGTGAATCACTTCCGTGTTTTGCATTGCTTGCGTGCGCAGCTTTTGCTTTCCCTATTAAAATGTCTTTATCTCAGTTCATGAGTTTTCTCACTTTTACCTTTCCAATTCTCTGCCCCATCCCACCAGGGGAGGGTGACTGAGTGGCTGTGTGGTGCTTAGTTGCTGGCTGGAGTTAAAATGTGACAACTTGGAAGGATGTGAAGCAGGAATAACCCATTTGAGTCAGTTCACCTATATTCAGAATAATATATTGAAGCTATAAAAAGAAAATTACTAAACTCACTGGTGTATATGCATGAATTGTGCTAACAGACCTGGATATAGAATAATTAGGAAGCACTGAGTAAAATTTTGCAGCTCTGACTACTGCAATTACCTTAATGATTTCAGGAAAGCATCAACTAGCAAAGCGTGGATCAGTACTCTTTTTTATCTGTTGTCAGTCACAACCTTGTGTAGGATCACCAAAAAAAGTAATGGTGTATAAGGAGGGCAGTGTCATAAGGTGCTGGAAATGCTACTGCAACCTAAAGAAAGATTGCCTTACATGACCCTTAACCCCCAATGTCAAACATTTTTATACACTAACATTTACATTGTGCCTATAATTTTTCTTTTTCCCTTTTACTATTGTTAAGAATTTACATTTTTAAACTTCACATATAATTTTCCCTGCCTGGATTTTGGACAAACACTGCACCATGTTAAACTCTGCTTTGCTCTTGGTCTTAAAAAAAAACCTGGCACAGTGCTTTAGCAGAAAGGAAAACTGTACTTCTTATGAAAAGATTTTTTTTCCAAAATGTTCTCTTATATCTTTGTAAAAGAACTTTTCATAATTCATTCTAACGGTAAAGGAGCAGCATGGTTTGCATAATAATTTGAGAGTAGAATTGAGTCAACTAAAAATATATTGAGCTGGAATGGCAAAAAAAATTACAGGCCAAATATTAATAATGTGAGTAATACTGAACATGTAAATTAAGAGCCATTGAAGTCAAATATGCTGAGCTGTGAACATCAGTGGACGGAGCCTGGATCCTCCATGAGCTTACACAGCTGAGATATAGTGAAAGTCAGGCTTTTCTTCTGTGCCAGTATGTTAGTGAACAAGCCAGCACAGGACAGAGTGACAACTGAGCTGTATTATCTAAATACTGTTGGCTTCCTCATAACTAGGAGGATGTTTGAGACACTGTTCATCCTGTTCACTTGCAATACATAAGAAATGGGCAGGTACTTTCCACTGCAGGCCCGTTGCCTCTTCGGAAATTTTGCATGGAAGCCAGCTGAAATTTTTGCTTTTATTAAGCTCAATTTTCTGCCTAGAACAATGAAGAACTGGGAACTTGAGTTAAAACTCCTGTTTTTCCAGATTGTTTACTAAGGGTTCAACTCCTCTGTCACTATCTTACCTGCCTTATCCATCCTTCTGTTTTCTTCAGATAGTACCTGGCTACATTTTGTTCTCAAAAACTTCCTCCCTCCCGCTGCAGGTGACCTCCAGGATGCTCCTTGGTCTCCCAGGCAGGTGCTATGTATCTGTGCTCTACTGTCTATACACACTTATGGCTTAACCTACTTTTCCACCTCTTGTCAATCACCCCTCTGTTCCCCTCTGCCAATCCCATACAGTGCTTCTCATTTAGCATACCTTTTCCATTCATAAAACAAAAGACAGCACCCATCTTCTGCTGGCAAATCCACTCATTGTTCTTTCTCCACCACCACTGCTAATTCTGTCATCCTTCAAGCTGATCTGCTCCTTTTTCTCTCTCATATGAAAGCTGGTTTTAGGTCATGGTTGTTCTTCTGTGAAATATTTCCAACAACCTGTTTCCCCACCTCAGACGTGTTTCCAAAATTCTTCCCCAGACTTAGGTCACCTCTAGCCTGAAGATGCTCATAAATCAGAAACTTTCTAG
>NW_008239767.1:4487297-4501054 GCF_000691975.1 Corvus brachyrhynchos
GAGTCTCTCTGTTCACCATTTCAGGAGACAAAGCTTTCACTGCCCTCCTCACCCTTTTTCCTCACTAACCAGGAGCATCTCACCACCTTTGTGCCCCTTCTTGGACGTTCTTGGGTTGTTCATCCCTTTGGTTTCAGGCCTCACCTTTGGGGCCTGGCATTCTTCTGCTGATGCATTAACTTGGTGTTTGTGTCAATCCCACACATTCTGGTTCAGTCCAGCTTTCCTCTAATAACTTCCTTCCCTCCTTCATCCCCTCCTCCTGCTTTCCTCAGAGGACTTTCACTCATGCTGCCCTTTTTTCTTTAAGCCTGGAACAACTGCGCTCACCTTGTGAACCAAATCCACAGTGCCTTCATTCAAATCTCCCCATAAAATGTACTTTTGCCATAACACCTATCCAGCTCAGATTCTTCTCCTGAAGTATATCCTCTATAATAAAAAGCAATCCTGTTTCATAACAAAACAAAAAGAACTGAGCAAGAGACTGACAATGCAATTAATTTTTGCCAGTTGCTTTCTGCCAAGGGCAACATGCTTGCTCTTATCCCACTCCTTAGGATTGTCCTCCCCATGTGCCTCCTGTTTGTCCTTTTATTTTGCTATCAGCTTTTGATTCCTTCCTGAGGGCTCCTGGCCTGATCCTGTGCTCACACTGGTGTGAAGTGAGGAGTAGCTCCACTGCAGCAAACAGAGCTTTGCCAAGGCAACATTTCTGTGGAAGGCAATCAACCCTTTGTTTTAATATTAGCTAATAAAGCCTGTGCACAGCTCCAGCACAGCACTCTGGTTTTAATTAATAAGAATTAGCATATACAGCTACATACACTCTTCTTTTTCCTTCAGCTGCTTTGAAGAAAACCTCTTTGTATGTCTTCCTGGTTGTTCTATGTCTTGACTTTAAAAAAGCCCCAAACGAATAAAACCCCAAAACCAAAGTAACATCAAACTCCCACGCAAACAAAAGGCTTTGCTGCTGCCGGTGGCGGGAGTGCTGGGAGCAGTCCTCCCCGCCTGCAGAGAGGAGCCAGCTCCCAGCCCCTGCTCCTCGCCGCTGGGGAGCCGTCCAATTCCCAGCCCGCCGTCCCTTCCTCCGCCTTTGCACAATCCCACTGCAGTGACTTCCCAGTCTTAATTGGAGCCTCTGGGCATTATTGTATTATTATTATTTAATAAACAACCACATAAAACACTGGTTGACATTTAAATAAAAGTAAAGAAGGGAAAGCTCTGACTCCTAGACTGTTTTGTTCTCGTGTTGACTTGGGTGGAAAGTAGGAGCAGGTTTCCTATACAATGCCCATGCTCAAAAAACACATGCTTACACTTAATGTTATAGGGAAGTGGGCCTACTGTAGATGAGCAGGCCAGACCTACTGCAGCTGTCAATCCCTGCTGCAACATAAGCTGTAAATACAGAGTCATAACCTGAGCATTCCTGAGTAAAATGCACTGCTTTTCTTGCCTGAGCTACAATTTGCAAGGGTTCAGCCTCATTTTCGGCGTTGTGACCCCCAGCGTGTCCTTTTGAGTGGTTATCTGAAACTCACAGCCATCAGGATGCTATTAAAAAATAATAAATGGAAAAGATAGTTTTATTTTTGCTTTTGATTGTTTGAGGCATTCCAGTGTGAGAGTTACCATGACAAAAGAAAACGTGGTATCCTTGAAGTGAACGCAGAGGAGCCCAACTCGTTCAATAAGGTTTTGAAAGAAAAACAAAGAGCTGAAGGCCAGATCTGACTCCTTTAGAAACAAGTCTAAAATGAGACAGGATTCAAAGTGCTTAAAATACTTTGGTGACAAGCAACAAAGAAGCGTCTGTTACTAGAATTGATTGAATTAAGGAAAGGGAGAGAAAATCTTGAGAACTTTTTAAAAAGTAGAGTTTTAATGTGTGGTGAGTATAAGGACAAAATTCTCCCGGGCCACGGCTGGAGGCCTGAATCAGCATAACTCTTTTTCTTGAAGAAAGTGAAAACTAGACAAGGGCGAGTACATGCACCCTTATTATCATTTTTCATTGTGGATCAAAGAGGAGGAATTCAAAGAGCTGCCAGCTCTCCACTTTCCTGCAGTGAGTCTGGAGTGTGGGCTTCGTTTATTTCCCTCGGTTAGGCAATGCTTCTCTATTACTCTAAATGATCAGGTCCTGAAATGGACTTCTTGTGAGAGCTAAATCGTATTCACTTGTTTGTGTTTCTAAAGTATTCAGGAGGAGTGAAACATTCCTGATGTTTATAGAAATTATGTATACATATGCTTTAATTCCAGGGAGTTCACCCCTCATTCTTCCCACCATTTCATTACACGTTTGCTTTCCTGTATTATATATTAAAAACTTCATGCAGTGGCTCACTTGCATTTACATATATGGACTGTAATATTTCTGTGATGTTGCTTGGAACTGCTGTATGAACATGTTATATAGAGTCAATGTGGGCATGACAAATGTATTGCAGATTTTTTGTAGATAAACACAGTCAGTGAATGCAAATATGAGTGAATTTGTGTGCATGTTTTAATATCTAAGCAGAGCTAGTAAGTGCATGACACCTATAACCACAACTGCCAGTGTGAACAGGGAAACTAGTTTTAAGGCATTTGCACTGTTTTAAAGGTGCTGGACTTTGAAATATTTCAGCTGTAATGGTAGAGAAGTGTTCATCCTCCAGCAGGTATTTAAGTGTGTGGACTCTGTTATTGAAAATACTGACTTTATTAGCAGCTGATATGCAAAAGTCCTTGTGAAAACAAGTACCAGAATGAGTACTGCCTTATGTGACGACTGCCTTATGAAGCAATCTGTGGCTTTTAAAGACATTATGGAAATCTTACTGTGAAATGGATTAAAAAGTGCTGTTTGATGATCTTAGGGGAATGGTGTTAAGCATGGAGATTTTTTTGGAAAGCAAAATGGGAACTTATCAGAAAGGTGCTGTATTTCCATGAGCAGCTGCATAGCCAGTAATAGCTCTGGTCTAGAAGCGGGGAGCTTGCTTAGGAAAAGCACGGCAGGGACATATAATGTAAGGAGAAAATGTAATGTGCTTGAATATGGACTGTAGTAATTCCCTAGAGGATGATGGAGTGACTGCTTTTTGTGAGAATACTGAGGCAAAATTTATTAAATTGCTACCAAAGTTGTAGAGAAGTGTGTTCTGTAAAGATTTCTAGTGCATTTTATCAAAACCATTTTATCAAGGCCAGATTGGATGGGGTCTAGTGGAGTTGTAACGAGATGATCTTTAAGGTCCCTTCTGACCCAAACCATTTTATGGTTCTATGAAAGTGTTCATGTCACAAAAAGGAGATACATGCAAGTCCAAGACTTTAATCAACAAAAAGGCAAAATGAAGCTCTTTCAGCTCTTTCTTTATTCATGAATACAAATATTTGCTTGTTTCTGTATTTGGTGGAGGTAAAGTTGTCCTTAACTGGCCTGCAAAATATTTCCTAGAGGTATAGCTCAGATTTAACATGTGCAGGAAATTGTTTTGAATTCACTGGAAGTCCACCAGCTCTTTCTAAATAAAACCATATTGGTGTAGATGTTGAACTGCTACAACAAAAGTTATGTTTCTCAGAGAGAGGAAATTAAATTGTCTTTGTATCTGCATTTCTTTAGAGCTCAGTCCCAGTGTCTTATTGATGGAAAATCAGAAGGAGACAGTCTTCAAAATGGCCAATCAACTGAGGAAACCAGGCTGGGAACATCTGTATCTTCCCGTTTGAAAGCCTCGCCTGTTGCTTGCTCCTACAGAGTACCTGGAAATGCTGGTAAAGAACAAATTACATTAGTGTCATTGTATGTTCGCAACTCTTTTTTCAGTATAGCATTAGAATGATGTCAGGGGTTGATGACATGTTAGGTTGTTCCAGTAAGAACAATTACTTTGGGGGCAAAAACAGTGAAGACCCTGTCAGACACTGAACAATGTTTTTGGTTTTCATGTACTGATTCATCAGTGTTTATAGGCCTCCAACATGTAAATCACCCTGAGGTAATCTGGAAGGGAAGGATATGAATAAGCCAATTAAATTGGCAGAGAGCCTAAGGAACACCCTGTTTAGGGATAAAATCACGCCTGTTCTAGTGCCAGTAGTTTTGGAGAAAGAAATAGACTTAAAATCTTTGCAGAGTTAAATTTTTTTGTAGAGAGAACTAATTTAGAAGACTTTGGTCTTCTTTTGTGTGAGCTTGGGTAACTGAGATAAGGTAGTAAGTGATGTGTTTTCTGCAAGTAACTTTTATTTTGATGACACAGAAGGATGCCATCCAGGTTGCAGAGGGTGTAGGAACTAGTTGCCTCATTTATGGTAATTATTTCGTATTCAGTTTTATGATATGAGCATTCAAAGGACTGAATTGCCCTTTATCTTTCCAAGTACCTCCTCTTTTTTTTTTTTTTTTCTTTTAAATGGAGGTACAGTTTTCCATCAGGAAGCTTCTCCACTCAACTCAGCAGTTACTAGCATACATTAAGGTGCTCTATATCTAAATAATAACAAAAGCAAATACTCTTTTCTTGCCATCTGCCAGGTCTGTGCCTTCAGAGGTGTGGTGTAACAGGGAAAAAGAGGCAGAAGTGAAGAAAAGTTTTCATTGAAAGTTGTACAGAGGGAAAAGTATTTCCATTCTCAGTTTACTTCCTTACAGTATAAATGGATTTCCTTTGAGTTTTCAAGAGGCTTGCTGCTTGCTGGAAGACTGGCTATGCTTTGCTGTCATTCCACTCATGTCTTTGAACTCATAGGTCAATTCCAGTCAGGAAAGTAGCTGTCTCTCTAGAAGAGACATATCCTGTATATGCCTTCACTGGAGGAAAGGCCCAGGCAGAACTCAGATGTGGCACCAGACACTTTACATGGGAGTGGATCATTATGACCTCTGCAAGTACCAGGGAAGCTATAATTGGCATTTGTACATTATTAAGCACCAGAGAATTTAACTGTAAACAGGAATCCATAGGAAATCAGGAGTCACCAGTTACATTGCTCACAGAGCTACTCATTTAAGAGCAGCTTTTGGACATTTTTTAGATGCCACTAAGAATGGGGGAGAGGTAACGTCCCCTTTTTTCTCCTCCATCATCTTTGGAATTCTAGAATTGTGTTCATGGTTGAAGGGAAGTAACTTCCTGAAAACAAAAACAGCCAGAAGGCAACAGAGACATGAGATCACTAGAGACACCACTATCAGTCCTCTGAATGCCTTGGAATTGACAGCATCAGGAGATCCTAGATATAAATGCACAGATGGTCAAAAGACCCAGATAAACATAGCTGTTAAGACGATTTCAGTGCCTCTCATGTAACCCCAGCCTGATAGCTCAGCATCTAGCTCATACCAGTCTTCACACCCTATGGAGACAAAGAGATGCCTTCCAGGAACAATTTGTACCAGCCCAAAGTAGGTATAAAAGAGATGTGATGAACCTTCTTTGTCTGTCTGTCTGCATTGTGTGCTGAGGAGGCACAGATGACCACCTGAATTTTTTAGACAGCAGGTGTTCACTGACATGAATCCCAAGTTTACTGTTCAGCTCCTACACAGTTTGACCGTACCTTGCTGGCAGCAGATCAAACTCCTGTTATTAGATGAGGATGAGAAATTTTGCACCAGAGGTTTAGTTCAAGGATCCCTTTTGTTTTGAACTGGAACTAGAGATTCACTCATCCTCTTGGAGGTGTCTCTGAATGCTGTTCACTTTCAAGCATTCAGGAACTGCTCAGAGCAGTCAAAAGAAACAGAAATAGCTGCTTTCACTTCTCTTGTTAGTGTATGTGCCCTGAAGAAACAGGAACCAAAGTAAGGTTAAGCTGGGTTTAAAGGAACAAGATAATGTTTGGTAGAGGAAGGGAGAAATGCATAAGCTGGCCGTCTCTAACTTCAGTGTACATAAACTGTTGCCATGTCCCCAGGAAAACAAGGGATTTGGGAAATAGTCTAAATCTATGCTGCATGAAATACAGAGCACATGACACAAGCCTGAGTCCCTTTGTCTCAATAGACAGCGCTCTAGAATTGGTGTGACCTTACTTCTGCCCTTGTTAGTCTGAAATATGTAGCACAGCTGTAGGACATAGTTCATCATTTATCAAGGGAAAATACAGTTCTGGATGGGAACATGGAGGTGAAAAGTGTTCTGCACACCACGTTCACTTGCATGTTGTAACTTGCTGCTCGGAAAAAAACAGAACGCTTTGTCTTCTTGTAACACTGGTGAGCAACTCCTTATCATAACCTTGTAAAAGGTTTCAAGTACATTCATGAATAGGAAGGCGATTAAGATGACACATCAAGGTTTTCTGAATACTTTTTTCTGTTCAGATGCATCCTCATATTTTTCTTAGTTTTCATCCCAAAACAAGGTGTTTCTAATCTCTGGTGTGATTGGTAGATCACTCTTGGTGGCCCACCTTGCTGTGAAACTCAAGCCGAGCAGTAGGAAAGTGAGTTTACATGAGGGGCTGTCAGACCAAAAGGAGCTAATTTAGCTGAAAGGCCCTGCAATGACCTTTGCAAAGAAGGCCACTATTGCTTTCAGCAGTTACTGTGACAAAACCCAAGGATAAAAATCTGGCAGCCTGACTAAAATGTTCAGTGGGAAAGAACTTAAATGGGGTATTTAAAGGATCTAATTTGTAGAGTAGAAAGAGGAAGATATCTGTGTAGCTGGAGAGCAACTGAAAGTCTTGCTCTGAACACATCCATAAATCATCATGCCAGGTAGGGTATTTTTTCTTCCTTCTCGTATTTCCCAGGCTGTGAGTCTGCTTTGGCCACAGATGCTTCTCTTCAACAGTCCATTAGAGCCCTGAGACTGGGTTTTGAGCAGGCTATGTAGGAAGGCTGTAATACTTCTCTCAGTTTGCAGCTGAAGAGTAAGGTGTGCAGCCTGATATGCTTTTTTTTGAGGAGAGGACTCATATTAATTACCCTACATCTAAGGAAATCTAATTTCAGAGCACAAGGACACAGAGGAAAAAAGGAAGCCTGATTTTTCCAGGGTTCAAATGATCATATTAGTACAGAGATTTGTGTCACAGGGAGTGCCTCTGGGCCTTCTTGCCGCCACGGTTGTTAACAGAGGGCAGGAAATCAACTGAGACCAATGACTTCAGTGACAGGTACCAGGGGAATACAGATGGTATCTTTGGCATTAGGCTGAGGGGGCTGCAATTGGTGGTGCAATGACTGAAAGGTTTACCCTGTGTCTCATTGCTTCTAGGGGTGTAAAGGAGACCATACAGACCAACAGCACAAGTTTCACCACACTTGCGAAGTTAAAAAACTCTAGTGGTTCCCTCTTCTCTAAAGTGTTTTGCAAAGTCATGTTTGGGGTATGAATGGTATGGACATGTCCAGTTCAGTGGAGGTAGAGTTAGTAGAGGGGGTAGGTTGAATTTATATTGTAGTCTCATTTTCTTGATTTGACAGAGCAAAGAGAGAAATCCCAGAAGCCACATATTTTGAGATTTACTCTGAGTTGGTTACACAGAGCAAATGAAATAAGTAGATAAGCTTTCTGAGATCACCACTCCAACGCTGATGATGTATGGCCCCTCCTTTCTACCTTTCCAGTTCAGCCCCCTGTTCCTACCCCTTTAGCTCTGTAGCCCCAAGGACCCAGTTAACACCTGCTCCTTGCTGTCTGGTGCCCTCTGGTGCTGCAAATGCCTGCCCAGGCTACATCCCATTGCACCCTTACACACCTGTGGGAACCTGCCAGCACCCCAACGGGGACCTATGCTTTTCCCCACTGCAGCCTGGAAGTGGCAAGGGCACTCTAGTATGCCCTGGAGCAAGTGGGACAGGCCCAGGAAGTAAGAAGAAGCTTCTCTAGCCCTGTTTCTGTTCTTGAAGGAGGAGAGTGGGAAGTGTACAGAATCCAAGTGGTCCCCCCTCCAGGTATATCTCCCTTGCTTTACTCCCTTTCCCTTGCTTTAGCCTCTAACTTCTATCATCTATACTCTTTTATTACTGTTACCTTCACATAGTTGCCTGGTCTCACTGCTGTATCTTCCTCCTCCAAGACACAGCTCGTCTTTCCCCTGGCTATTCCTACCACACACTGATCCCCACTCCAGACAACTTATACTGCAGTGCCCATGGCTCAGTAATGATTGGAGCTTACACATGCTCAGTTTTATTGTTCAGAAAACAGGATTACAGTATCTTTGCTGTCATTCTTGTTCCCTTTAATTAATCAATGCTAATTGATTGATTGATTGATGGTGGCTCTCTGGTTTAACAATCTCCCAAGCCCAAGCAGCAGCCACATGCCTATCATTCCTATATATTTACCTGGAGCGTCCATAACATATTAACCTCCAGAAACTACTTAGAGTGTTTTCTAAATTAGTTTGTACAAATTGGCAGGACTAATTTCTCTGGACTAAAAGAAAACTGATGACAGAAGCAGATAGCAACAACAGGCTCATGGGTTGTTCTCTTGATTTTGGTCCAAGTAGTTTTTACCTTTCCAGGGACTGAGTGTATCACTCAGTGACTACAACTGCACACTGATGGTAGGTTCTTGCCTGCAAGCCTGCTTCCCCACACCTGATACTTGTGCCCTGTTCAGTTTAGTTCTCCCTTCTTGAGATGGTCAAATGCTGTTCATGATGGTGCTGTCACAGTGTGGCACAGTCAGTAGCTGTATGGAAAGACCAAGCTTCACCTACTGCGTGGGCTGCAACATGACATTTGCAATCTGATTAGCTGAAACTTCATTTAGCATGGACTTTTCTGGCAGATTCATGACCTGAGGACCATTTGCCTGACAAATTTCCATTCTCTGCCACAAGGAGCAATTATAGGAAGAAATCCACAACATTTTTTTTCTGTTGTTTTTGTTTGTTTCTGTCTTTCCTTATTTCTTTCTTTTTGACAAATCTCTCTTGGAAACAGCTAAACTGATTAAACAGAAAATAAGATATCTGCCCCAAACTCAACCAAACCAAACCACCAAACCCAACTAGCAGACAATGAGCTGTTGGCAGGCACTAAGCTTGAAACATGTGAACTGTAACTGATAAAGGGTTGGCAGAGATGTAAGGAAACAGAAAATGGGACCTTATAAAGAGAAGTTGGGCAACCTTCAAAAAAGTGGTGCTACCAGTCCTGTCAATGAATACTTAGATATGGCCCTTGCAGACTGCAGGTCTTTGATGCAATGCTCACTGGTGAGTCATTTGGAAGATCACTAATTGAAGGATAGAAAATGGCCTGCTGTAGCCTGCAGCCATTATGAGCTGTGCATTTTTTTAAGGGATGTTTGTTGCAATACCCTCTATTTTCTGCAGATGGGGTGTGGCTCTCCCATTCCTGGCAAAGTGGCTGGTGCAGCTTTTGGTTGGGAAAATATGGGTGCTGTTGCATGAGAAGCTGGACTTCCCCTAGGGGGGAAGCCACCTTATTCCTCTCCAGTACAGTATCAGGGGTGTGACAATTCCCTAAAGCACAATGAAACCGCACAGAAATCTGGCAGCTTTACCTAGTTTGTAGTTATATGGATCTGCCTCATAAAAACATCTGAATCACATTTCTCACTATCTACCTAGCTATATAAACACAATCCCATCCTGTTCTTAGGATCTGGGCCTTATATTCTCAGACTATGCCTCCATTTCCTTTTTTCATCAGAGGTCTTGTGACTCTCACTCCTTACATAATTATTTGGGCTTTAGTGAAAACAGCGGTGTTTGAGCCTCCAATAAAATGAGTGACACTGTCACTCTTTGTTCGTGTTATATAAATACAGGCACACAAAATTTCTTTGGCGGTGATGCATTAGAGAAATTCTTCATGCAGGAGGCAAGGGACACCACACTGAGCCTTGCGGATGACAGAGCATAAACAGCCATCCTGCAGCTGTTTCCATGGTGGATAAGAAAACCACTACACCTCCTTGACTTGTTTTCACATTTCTACCACTCTGCTTTTCCAGACCACTCACTTTGCCAGCTGAAGACTGCCTGGTCAACTCTGCTGGAAGCCTGGGATCATGGAGAAGGAGACAGACTGTAGCACTGTGCTGCAAGTATGGGAAACATGGAATTAGTTTTGTGGAGGCCACAAGGAGGGAGCAGTCTGGTGAATATTCACACGGACACTACATCCAGTCTGGTAGGGAGAAGCCGAAATGTACTTTGCATGTTTATGGGAACATGGAGGGTGCTGTGCTAGGCCAAGCTGATTAAGTCTGGTATCCTGCTTCAGACAACAAGGAACACTGGCTGCCAGAGGAGATGCAAGAAATGCTGTAGTAAAACAAAGAATTTCCCATGCAGCATGGACATTTCTTGTCATCCTACAATATCTAGGTCGCTAGTTAATCACGTCAACAACTAGTCACCAGCACGAGTTGGGAATGGTGAAGGCTTTACGCTGAACTGTTCCAGTCAATGCCCTATATGATTCCTCTCACTTAGCTGAAACAATAATGAACAAGGAATGATACCCTCCTCATCCTGTTCCTTTTGACAAACCCCGTATTGTTATCAAAGGTGTAGGTTCAAACCTGTCATTATCTCACACAGAGCACAGTAAATATCGTGACTAAGAGTTAACAGTGTGTCAACAATGATCATCTGTGAGTCTTACTGTCATGATTTATGTGAACTGAACCAAGTTGTCAGCTGCCTTCTTCAGTGACAATGCAGCAACTACTCTGAATAACCATCTTCCATGACTGAATACTACAGGTAAAAAATGCAGGTGAACAATATTTTACACACAGAGATATGTAACTGATTACATTACAAAGAACTGCAAGAACTTGTAGTTTACTTTTCACTTTTAGGAATTTGAGTGAGGAGATCTCATTACCCAGAATCAGAATGCATCTTGCTTGGTGAATACAATAAAAAATGGGTTCTTCAATTTGCTAATCCACAAACATTTCAGAAAGAGAGAGAGTTCAGCAGCACAAGAAAGATGTATTATTCCTAGAAATCTCCAGACTCAACTGCTGTCCTGTATCTGATTCAGTAGCATGGCAGTTATAACTGAGCACAAACATACCTCTGTTAGTAAACAGGAAGAAGGTGGGCAGCAGCACCAAGATGGCTTTGGGCTGTGTGAGTACCAAGGTCGGGGCTGTGAGATTGCTGATATGGGTAAGGTGGTCAGGGTTGCAGAGGGAAAATCTGAATTGCCCATCACTGTGTTGTGATAAGAAAGGAGGTGCACAAGGAGGATGGTAAGCTTGGTGGGCACCTAACAAGGCAAAAATGAGAGAAAACAATGCTTCATTTCTATTTCTTTGACTAGGAATTTGCTTACCTTTTCCTTTAGATTGAATACTCTGTGTAAGAGAAAGCACTGAGTGCAGCATTGAAACATAGTGTGTTTACACTACGTTAGTGTACTATTACAGACATTGTGTGACACGACTGGGGAGAGGATGGGTTATCAACAGGTAGCCAGAAGCCTGGGGAGAGTTTCTTAAAATTTGTGTGCTTCCATGTGCATCTCTTCAAATCCAACCCAGTCTGTTTTGGGAAAAAAACTATGACTGTGCTTCATTTATGAAAAAAAATAGTTAAATCGGGACAAAAATATAAGATCTGTGTAGTTCCTGAAGACAGGAATTTCTCACAGGATGTTGCTAGGGCATCAGATAAAAATTTTAACAAATGGGTGTAAAATTTTTATCACAAGTCTGTGTTTAGGAACCCTTGGAACTGCTTATATTTTCAAAAGTGTGGAATCATGGACAACTTCAGCTGCTCTCTTCTTTGTGCTTTTATTTTGTGAACAGAATAGAGCTCAGTTGTTCAGGCTTTGTGCAAGTTTTTCTACTTGCCTGAATTGGGAATCATAGACTATCCTGACTGGGAAAAGGACCCACATGGATCATTGAAATCCAGTTCCTGGCCCTGCACAGGATCACCCCAAAATCATACCATGTGCCTGAGAGTGTTGTCAAAATGCTTCCTGAACTTCTTCATACCTGGTGCTGTGATCACTTCCCCAGAAAGCCTGTTCCAGTGCCCAACCACCCTCTGGGTGAAGAACCTTTTCCTAATATGCAACCTAAATCTCCCCTGACACAACTACCACAGGCCATTCCCTCTGGTCCTGTCACTGGTCACCACAGAGAAGAATATGCATAAGAGACCATAAGATGAATCAGCTACTTTTCCTGTCCTTTATTTGAAGTTCTTTAAAATGATCAAATCTCTGCAGATGCATAAGCTTATCAAAATATAAATAAATGAAAATGAAAATTTTCTGTTAAATGCCTTCTCTCTCTCCACTCCAAACTCGTGGTTGGAGGTTCCTTCTTATCAGTCAGATCCCTGCACCAATCAGTGTGTGGACACAACCTTCCTGCCTCCCAATGGCTCCTCAGGGGGAGAAAAATCTGCCCAAATGCTCCTAAACAGAGATTATGTCTTCACTGATTAAACTTCTTGAGGTAGTGATGTGTCCAACTGGGCTTATGACTGCAAATGATGATTAGTTTCAAGCATAGTCCCAAGGGCAAAAAAGGCTTCACCTGCCAAATTTGGTTAGTTTTCCCAGTTGAAATGTTTGTTGATGACTTGCATGTGTGGTTGATGAGCTATATCCTCAAACATCTCGGTTATATTTATCTTATTGCCAATTTCTGTTGACAGGCTTTTGGAGGGAGGAGAGAACATCATGAATGCAGAAGAGCATCTCCATTACTTAGGTCATTTTCTTTTTCCCAGCACATGGATCTAAAATGGCCCTGCTGTCTTGTTGCCATTTCTTAATTGCATGGGTCAGAATTTAGTTAGCATTAATTTTCTGTCCCTAAGTGTTTGAAGTCTAGAGCTATTCCAGAGAATAATTCTATTTCATAACAGCCTTACTGTCATGAATGTGTCTTGATCATCCCTATTCCAGCCATTCAGAGATCCATGTCTGAGCAATTCTTGGTAGTAAATTGTTTCTGGCAGTCGGTGCATGAAGACTTTTGAAATAAGATCATTTGTAGGAGAGAAACATTAGGAAAGTTGTGAGCCCATTAGGGACCTGATTGCAAGACAGTATTGTCCTGATTCTTCCATTTTGTAATGTGGGGAGATCCAGCTGTTTTACAACCCGAAGTCACAGCGAAACCTTGGGCCATATAACTGATTTCCCAGTGTGCTCATGGTGATCAGTGCTCGGGACCAGACAGCCCAGGATGTGGCATTTCTCCCTGTCTGTGCTTTGTAGGGGTGTGGGCTTCAGGGAGCTCCTTCCCTACTGCTGGAAGAATCGACTTTATGTTGAGTAAGTTCGAAAGAGGACCCTGGCTTCTAGACAGATGTTCTGATATGTGGGGCACGTCTGGGTGTATGTGGCATGATGACTGAGCAGAGGCTGTCACTTATGTGCCTGTTTAAAAGACTCGTAGGAGTGCTACCAGCAAGCAGCTCTTGGGGCCAGCCATATCTGTGCAGTGCTTTTGGGGGTACGTCCACTCTCTCTTGAGCAACTGAGCAAGTGCCCAGAAAGTCAGATGGATGCTGTGCCCCATACATCACTTCCTAAACATTGCCCTGTCTCTAATCCACAGCTGCTGTGGACTTTCAGCATAATGTCGCTTTGTTTGAATAAGCAGCAACAGCGTCTAAAGAAGCAACAGATTTTGAGACAACTGGAGCAATCATTCTTTGATCCCTGGCAAAGCCCAGGGGCTTGATTATTATCCACTGGAAGGAGCTGAGATAAATAAGTTTTCAGGGGTAGGCCAACTCAAAAGAGGTCAGGCTGGAGGAGGATTAGAGTG
>NW_008239767.1:4501154-4529918 GCF_000691975.1 Corvus brachyrhynchos
GTCAGGAATGCTTCTCTCCATAGACCTTTGTCACCTCCTTGGAAGCTGATCAAACGCATTTTAATAAAAACCACCATTTGACTCCTAATGTTTTTATACTGATTAAGAACATTGACTTGGCTGACTGAACAAGGGAACCCATTGTAGCTCAGCTGCTTTATGTTGGAAAAGCTTTGATCGGACTGAGTGGGAGTTTAAGGTACTCTATAAAATGAATTTTGGTGATAAGCTTATAAACTGAATTTGAACCTTGCACAGGCGCCAGAGACAAGGAATAAACAGCTCAATTTATATTCTCTAAGGATACACACCAAGACGTCCCTTTAACCTTTAGTTATATTGCATTGGGGGTCAACCTGTTTCTTAAACTGTTTGAAATTATTTGTCCAGATTAGCTGTCCATGCTGAAGATGGAGAGCTTTGAGGGTGGTTCCCAAGAACCCTGAAACCAACTATAATGAATGAGTTTGGTGCTTTACTTGGAGAAAAAAAAGCTGAATGAGTTATGGAGCTGCTAAGTAGCCCCAGTTCATTCACACATAGTTGAGGATGATGTGCTTATCTTGATCCCAACACAGTATTGTTAGAATACCTTATTTCAAGGGCATCCCTGTCTGACATCTCCCCTCCCTCCCATTACTTATCAGCCTCTGTAGTTATATACAGAGAATTAGAAGACACTGGTATCTGACAGGAAACCTGGGGAGCATGTAGGATTCATCTCCCATTTCTGCTGAAGCTGGTGATGAAACTTGCAGTGGATCAAGTGCAAACAAGCTCAGGTGGTCATCCTGTGAAATCTTCTGGTCCAACACATCTGGGGAGGGTGTAAACGCACAGGAGACAGTCTGAAGAGTCTGCTAACTGGTCAAGTAATTATTCACCACCACTGGTGTGTGCAGCACCGATCCCAGCACAGCCATTAGGGAGAGTCCAAGGCTGCTGCAAACCCCAGGAACAAAGGAATTGCACATCGCAGCAGCAGCGCGGTCTTTGCCCAGAAGAGATTCTCTTTAGAAGGTGAGATTGTGATCTGTCTGAACATATGTCTACATACTTTATCAGAGGTTTTACTCAACTGATACGTAAGTCTCACAACAACGGGAAAAGACAGTTCTATTTCCATTTTTTCAGGGTGGAGACTGGAAATGAAAAACCTGAGGTCTGGCTCTGTGATGGCCTTCTGCATATCTGCAGGCAAGCCACTCCCAATATCATGCTGTTCCTGAAGTCTCTCCACATCTACCCCAAGAGATAATTGCTGAGATCCAGCAGCCCCCTGAGCAGTCATTCCTCCTTCCCAGCTTCAAAACAAATGCACTCCATTTATCATAGTAAAAGGAATATTTTTTTTTAAACCTAGATTACATTTTGTGCCCTGCATATGTGCATATGCCTCTTCATCCCTCCCGGTGGCTTCTACCCTAATACCCAACTCCAAATAAGTATAGAGACCTCAGTGGTATCAAAGTTACATTAAATTTCCATGAAATTGGGAAAGTGAATAATTCAAATGTCACTTCTCCTGAGAGAGAAGTCTTACCAGATGTCAGAGGGGAAAAGGGATAGAGGGACAGAGAAAAAGACATGAGAAACAAGGCTTCATTTGCTCATTCTGTTGCACACAGTGATTTTATTTTGTGTTTTCTGTTTGCTTTCTCATGACCCATCATTCTCTAAACCTTATTCATGATTTGAAGTGTAAATTAGTATATTTGCAATCAAATATTGCTCCCATTAGCCCTCACTTGCTCTCGGCATTGTATCTGGAAGGGCCTAATGCTCACCTGGTGTTGACTCTCCACCCATGACAGGGGTAGAATTTAAGTAGCAGGGACGCTGGACATGCAAACGGAACAAGTCTGCTGGGAGCGGGAGAAGGCCTATTCATTGACCAGTTTCACCATATGCTAAGGGAACACAATAATACGTCTAAATTGGAGACAAATTGCAAAAACTAATTTGTGAACTGAGGCCCCATTCCTTGGGGTAAAGTTCTTTTACCTCCACTGCCTTTGCCCATATAGAAACAACTATGGAAAAATTCATCACAAACCATCATCTTCTGCAAGCCTTCTGAGGGCATTATTAACTTCTTCACATGCTCCTGTTCAGGAATCATAGACTTCTGAACACTCAGGTTTGAACTGACTAGCTTTACCCGCAGCCTGCTCTCTTCATGACACATTATTTTATTCATCTGCCCTAAAATAACAAGGTTTAATTGGCAATCTGGTTCTGATTTACTAATATCTCCTTGTGCATGGAAGGAGACCTCGAATTCTATGTTCTCATTCTCAATCAACGTCAGCTTGGTATTAACTCAGTGTTATTACATTATTGATTTTATTCATCCCAGGAGCTACAGCAATTTATCATGGAATTTACACTTCTTTAACAACCAACACAAATCAAGACCATTTGTTAGGCTTGCAGTGTAGAGTAGAAGGTTTTTGGAATCTGATCCTCATTTTCCTTTACATTTGTTTAGATTTCCAGTTAATCTGAATTCCTATCTTGCCCCTTTGAACTCTCAACCAACTGTAAATACTTTTGATAAATTTCCATGCTAAAAACTATATTGCAACACAGTTCTTTAAAAAAAAAAGGAAAGCCAACTGCAAAATACCCAGTGCTTTATGATGTATTGATGTAACTGGTTCAGGGAAATAAACAGTCAGCTGCTTTAGGTTACACAGTGGCCAATGTAAACAATTAAATCGGTTTGTAACCTCAATCATGCATTTGGTTTTGCTACACAGTATAACCATTTGCAATTTTAACTCTTGAAGGTGTGTTGTGAATTTAAAATGTCCTTTCCCATTGCATTTTACTGTCTAACTTATATGGAACATATGAAGAGATTCTGGGAAAATTCATAGCCTGCTTCTGCATTTGTTCAGTCTTCCTCTCTGGCTGGACTCTGTGATGTCTGGAGAGATACTGAAAGGATGATGTCAGAAGAATGGGAAGTGAAAGCTGATGGGAATTTTAGTCAGATGCTTTGAACTGTTGATTTAAAAAAATAAAGTTAATGACTACATAGCTGAAATGCTGATTTTGTATTTGGGAGAAAGGATGTGGGACACCAGAGAAGTCACAGCACTGACTGGTGTTAACAGAGGTACTTTTTAGAGGGCTTAAGCACCTTTACTATCTTCCTTCACATTACAGGAAAATCCAACACTGGCTGGAGTGCAAAGAAAAACTTTGTAAACTTTGCTAGGCCATATAGTAATTTTATCACTCTCCTGTATATTCATCCTGTTCTTGCATCTATTATCTAAGTATAGTAAAACTAAAACTTTAAGGGCATACTGTTGCTTAGTGGTAAGAGGGCAAAGATGAGACTTGAATTAATAGAAAGGGACCAGTTC
Source organism: Corvus brachyrhynchos (assembly GCF_000691975.1). Lineage (NCBI taxonomy): Eukaryota > Metazoa > Chordata > Aves > Passeriformes > Corvidae > Corvus > Corvus brachyrhynchos. The sequence continues at coordinate 4,504,532 of NW_008239767.1, forward strand.
AGCTGCATTTAAATTAAAGCACATGAGTAATCTGGTAAAAGAAGGATTGCAAAATCTGTGTGTTCATGGCATTGCCAACCTTCAGTGTTACCTAATGTGGTTGGGATTACATCATCAGAACAAACTTTCATCAGTTCATCACGGTTTGCTTATGTCACACTATTTTGAGCTCAGCATGGAAGTGATGCTTTCATGCAAAATTTGTCCCTTCCTGAGTATTGCAAACACTGTCAGAAACTCCATTCTATATTACCACAGCTTGCCACAAAGTACCTAGGAAGAGAAGGCCACTCCACCCAAAAATATAAGATAAAAAATATAGGAGCTAGAGGATTTGTGCAGACTTTCTCTTTGAAGTCACCAAAGCAAGACTTTCTTGGCCTTGTTGCTCAGAAGAATTTCAGGAACATACATTACCAGTAGTTTCCACATCAATATCCTGGTCTGGGTCTCAGCATTTCACATGGTGGAGAAAGGTGAATACCTGGGTACCTGACTGCTTGTGAGGTTTGAAATAGAGGAATGCAAGAGACAGGGAAGAGAAGACCAAGAACTTCTTTTGGATTGCCTGGGTAGACAAATGGGGGTTTTATGTTTTTACAACTCTGATAGCACAGCCAGCTTGCACCTGTGCCAGAAACTTTTATGCGTTCGCTGTTTGCCTAGTGGTAGCTGAGCTGCTCAAAGGGTTGTAGCGAGATGTTACCTCTCTTCTCAGGCTGAGCAGTGGAGCAGGAACTCTCCTCCAGGTCAGACCTGGGGTCACCAAAACACCACAGAAGGCACAAACCAGAGCAGCTCTGTGGTACTGGGGGCAGCAGGAGGAAGCAGAGCAACTGTGAAAGGCAGGATATGCTCCTGCTATAATGTGCTCTGCCAGTCAGGGCCTGAGTGAGAAGCTGCTGTGCAGCTGTAACAAAAGACTCAGCACTCTTCTATAGAGACTGGCCAAAGCATGGGATTTGACAAGAGCTAAGATGGTTACCCCAGCTGCTGCTTCAAGGGGTGCAGAGGGGTTGCAATTTACCCTGGTCTCTTTGTCACCATCCAGGTGCACAGGTAAGCAGGCTCTGGCCTTTGCCAGTTTCTCAGATCAAGCCACAGGAAGCCCTAAGCACTTTTACAAACCCATGCAGCAGTTCCACAGGTGCTGGGCAAGAGCAGGCACGCGACAGCTATCAGATTAGCCACTGACCTTATGCTGTCTTTTCACGGCTCCTGGGAGGATGTGATGCAGCACAGAGGCAGAGCAGCACAAGCAATCAGTGCCTTGTCCAGCACCCAGCATGCTTGTACAAGGTTAACCCACCGACAACTTTAAACCAGCATGAGTAGCCAGAACTGATTTATCAAAGCTTTGCAACATGTGGCATTTGGCTTGGCACTAGGCACACTAGTGCTAGTTTCAGTGTGTTGCTGGATCACAGGTCTGGTCTGTGGCTTAGCCGGGGTGTTTGGATGGGTTGGTAGTTGTGCTTGGCTGTGCTGTGGAAGTTTTGGTATATTCACCTTTGCTGCCAGTGCTGCAGCAGTATGTAGGCTCCAACTGCTTCAGCTACAAATCACTGGGCCCCCTGGGCCAAGCCCTTGGGCTCTGCAGGGGGGTTTGACCTGCAGCAGCTGCACTGTACCATTTGAACATTAAAATATCTTCACTTGTTGCTCAGACTCCCTTGTTTTCTTCTCACTGGCTCTGCACAGCTTAGTGCTGTCTCAGGAGTCTCTCTCAGCAAAGGTCGCTCAAGTCATGTTTCCGCACACAGGGAACTTTTCTCACCCTACACGGTAACCACGGAGATTTGTTTTCTTTTAAATTCCTTTCCCTTAAGTTCAATGCTATCTTTAGATGTCATCCTGTTTTGACAAATGTCCATGTAGTTCCTGATACTATCAGGGAACTGTGGCATGACAAGGACTGGCTTAAGTAATGGCTGCATAACTCTGTCAGGAATGAATGATGCAGCCCATTCCCTTTTTGGAAACACTCCCATTTTCAGTGATTCTTGCTCTGACGCAGCATCCGGCAGCCAGTCATGGTCCAGCTTGCCCAGGTTTTGATCTTTCCTGTTGCCCTGACCCTCTGCAAGCATCTCATTGCTGCAGAGTTTGGCTCACTCTCTGGGATTTACAGCCTGAGAGACTGGAGGGTTGGGATGTACAAAAGTAGCAGGGCAGGTAAATGAACACTGAAGCGTGAAATGGTTAACCGTGCTGGGATCTGGGCTCTCAACCTGGCAAAGTTCCAGTGACATGCCTGGAGCTGGAGTATGGACCTAGAAGTGCTCTTCCTGCCTCACAGGATAGGCCAGTTCTGTTCTGGATGCTGGTAATACGGTCTTCCAAGCAGAGGCTGTGGAGTCTGAGGGCAAGTGGTATACAGTCCTCTAAAATTTTGTGTCTGGCATGTAGTTGCACAGAATCACGGAATATTCTGAGTGGGAAAGGACCCACAAGGATCATCAAGTGAATGGCCCATACAGGGATTGAGCCCCCAACCTTGGTGGTGTTAACAGCATGCTGTAACCAGTGGAGCTATATATCTTCTTCAAAAAATTATTACTGTCTCTGCTTTGTGCTAATATTATACACAACCGGGTAAACATGAAATCTAAAGAGTTTTGTTGTCTTATTATTCAAAGAGAACTTCAAGTTTGCTGTACTCAAGAAATGTGAATGTATTTTTTTTTTGTTTCTTACAACATTTTGTATTAATCCACCGATGCTCTGGATATAGTCACTTGTCTCTCTGTAGATGTGTGTTTATCAGGGCTAACTAACACGGTGCCTTTGCTTGTTTAAACGCCACCGTTTTCCTGATGGTTTTCCCTCAGCAACATGGAAGTGAGCAGGAGACACACCAATTCTCAGGCTTCCTATCTTATGTTCCTCAGTTCTTGCCTGGGTGAGGCTGTCATGAGGACCTGTGCAAATGTTCCCTCGGAGAGATGTTTTGCCAGCTAGAAGATGTGCACGAAGCAGAAAAGGGGCAGCAAGGCTGTGAGTCTCTCCTCTGGCATCTCCGGCTTTTTAAACACCCTAAGCTTAAGCTCAGAAGTCTGACCATTCAAGTTCATACTTCAGAGTCATCAAATCAAAATATTATTGGAAATCTGACCTTAATTATAGACCATACAGTCTGACATCACCTTCAGCTAAATCATAAGATGACATTTCCATCCTATAATGGACTGTATAAACCTCAGCTTAAAATGGTGAACAAAATTATCCCATCATTACCCAACTGATAGAATGCCAGTGTGCATTCAGAGGCACAGAGGTGATCTTTAGCTTCACATGTGAACTTTATGTTTCTTTAATTAACTGCATCATACTGCATGTTGGCAAGAAGCTGTAATGATACTTCATCCTTCCATCGACCGAACGTCAGAAAGTTGCAATAATAATACTGTCAAGAGACAGACTAGGTCTTGATTTAAGAACTACTCTAAATACCACAAAACAAAATCCCTTTTAATAGTTCAATATTATATACTCAATATGCTTATGTTAGTGAGTTCCTTAGTATAAACAGCTGGGACAAAAATCAATGTTATAGCTGGGTCAAACAGCTTTACAAACAGTATTTTGGATCCAAATAGCTAAGAGCTTTGAGTGTTGTGCAGGTGGTTGTAGGTAGGAGGTGCAAAGGATGATAAAGTTTGGTCAATTGTATTTACTTATGAGAAAATACTTGGCTTTGCCTAAGACACAGTGAGGGTTTGGGATGTATTGGGCTTCCTCTCCAAGGATTGTCCGCATGACAATTCTCAGCTTTTTTTCTGTCTGGCAATGTTTGGTACATGCCTGGGTCCAGCTCCAGTCCCCAGCCCTCCTCCTGCATCCGTTTTGCTGCCTCTCAACTCCAGGAGCCCTGCTGCTCTCTGCCTGTGTATCTCCTGATGCTGGCTTGATGTTAGGCTGGGTTCAGGATCCCAGCCTGGCCTTAAGCCCATAGACATCTGTGGAGGCACTTCCCTCCAGCAAGTAGTGCTGAGGCAGCCCAGGCTGGCATACCTCCATGCCTCATTCCCTGTTTACATTTCAGGATGTAAGCCTGAGATGTAACTCACATTCCAGGAGACAAGTACTTCTGGTCTGCCCTCAGGTACTGGGCATTAAGCAGAGGCGATATGGTGGCAGTGCAGCTGAGGGCTCGAAAAGCGGTGTCTGTGGTGTAGCTGTCAACCATGATCTCCTTCAAAATAAGATGAAGTTGCTGAGTTCTTACCCTGTTTTGCCCCAGGCAGCTTCATGGACTGAGAAGCTTGATTTTTTGGTCACCCTGAGCCATGCAGCTATACAGGCTGTTAAATTTTCTGATCGGAATCCAACAGGTCTGCTTCTGTGTCTTGCCTTCCTGTTCCTTCCCCTTCTTTGCCTGTACTCAAGGTGAGGTGCAGGGTTCAGCGCCCTGCATGTTCCCTTTCATAGGAAGTCTGTACCAGAAATTCCTTTGCCACCCCTGCCCCTGGCAGCTCATTCCCGGTGCAAAGCCCCAGGCCGATGCCACAGGGGCAGCCATCGGCAGCTGAGGGCATGGGAAGGGACTCTCATCCTCCGGGAAGATGCGTAGGTAATTCCACCCTTGGCCCATCTTCTCTGCCCAGAATTTAGAGCAGCTTCATGTGTTTGCTTTTGTTTTGGGTTTAAATATGTGCTTGGCTATCTCTTAGAGCTATCTCAAGTGCAGGGGTGTGGTGAGGCTGCATAATTTAACCCAGCCTGTGACATCCCACAGTCTGTCTCTGTAAGGTTCCTTTACCTCCTTCATTTAAGTTGGTTTAATAGCTGTTCATTTAATTCCCTTATTGCCACTCTTCTTTTAGCTTAATGAGACATAGTCTTAAGTTGGCTGGTAATTGAGACAGAGGAAATAAAGCCTCTCAGAAACAGAGCAGGCTCCTGCTGCAGAGAGCCAGTCTTTTAGAACACCCCTTCATTTGTCTTCCCAGGAGGAAGGATGTTCTGGGTGCTCATGTGGAGGCCCAGTTCCTACCCAAACTTTCATCACATACACTCCATTTGTCATTTCCTGTCCCTGGGGTTCTGCAAAACCCATTGACCAGGCACAGTGCCTGCCATGCCAGTCACCTCCTTCACACCTCAGTGGAAATGCTCAGGCACCGAACTTGAGGAGCTTCATCCCCACCCCAATGGAGTCACTGGAAGAATGAAAGCCTCTGGCTTTCACAGGGTTAGGGTTTCAGCCTAACCATCACTCTGCAGTTGAACAGCTACAGGCCAAACACACCCACAGGATCCACAGCATACATCTCTAGCAATATGCTCCAATTTCATATGTATTTGCATATAATCTTATCAATTAGGGGTTTTCCACTAAACTCTTGCTCTGACATGGTGAGGAATGTTCAAGACAGCAAAATGGAAAACACAGCAGGGAGATATGAACACGTGAACAAAGAGGGCAGCCTCTTCTCTCCAGCTGGCCCTGTCACCCTTGGTTTTGGCTTCCAGAACTGCCCCATGGTGGTCCTAAGGAGCACATGTGACAAGTATGGGCAGCAGCATTCTGGTCTTCATGCTTCTTCTTTCTCATTGTATGTTGTGATTTGCTGCATGTCAGACACCAGCCCATCAAGTCTGCATAGAGCCTGCATTCAAATCACTGACCAAGGTATTTTTTTAATCCAGGACAAGGCGGATCTCCAGATCTCCATCAAGGGGGATCCTATTCAAGATAGTTGCTTGCTGCCAGGGATTTACAAGGTGCAAGGGGAGTGATGTGTTGTCTGTTAGGGACAGAAGGCAAGAGGACAATACAGTGCTGTCATTTTTGATTTCATAGGGCAATATGCCACTCAAAGTGTAGTTTTAGTCTTCAAGGGGATAGTATTTTCTTGTCTCTCTCTTTTATGTTTTTAATTCTCTGTGAGATAGATAAGTGCTGTTACCCACTTCTCTTGGGCTGAAGTCACAGAGGATGTGAAAAGTGAGAAGCTGAGCTCTAGGGTCTAACCATCCCCCTTCAGTATTGGACTCCTTCTTGGTAAAAGGGAAGAAGATGGGCATCCTTTCTCAAGTGCAGCCAATCTCACCAAGCCAATGGCATGATTTCCTCATAGGCAAACTTGGGAAGTGGAGACTAGATGAGTGGATGGTGAGGTGGATTGAGAACTGGCTGAACAGCAGATCCCAGAGGGTTGTGATCAGTGGCACAGGGTCTGGCTGGAGGCCTGTCACTAGTGGTGTCCCCCAAGGTTCAGTAGTGGGCCCTGTATTGTTTAACTTATTCCTCAATCACTTGGATAAAGGGACAGAGGCCTCCCCAGCAAGTTTGCTGATGATACAAAGCTGGAGGAGTGGCTGATACCCCAGGGGGCTGTGCAGCCCTTCAGAAGGACCTCAACAGGGTGGAGGGATGGGCAGAGAAGGACCTTCTAAAATTAAACAAAGGCAAATGCAAGGTCCTGCACCTGGGGAAAATAAGCCTGAGCACCATTACAGGCTGGGGGCTGATCTGCTGGAAAGCAGCTCTGCAGAGAAGGACCTGGGGGTTCTGGTGGAGCACAAGCTGTCCATGAACCAGCAGTGTATCCTTGGGGCCAAGAAGGCCAATGGTATCCTGGAGTGCATTGTCAGCAGGTCAAGGGAGGTGATCCTACCCCTCTACTCTACTATTGAGGCCGAATCTAGAGAGCTGTGTCCAGTTCTGGGCTCCTCAGGACAAGAGAGACATGGAGCTCCTGGATCAGGTCCAGTGGAGGACAGTGAGGATAGGACAAGAGGCAATGGGCAGATGTTCCACCTGAATATGAGGAAGAACTTCTTTACTGTGCAGGTGACTGAGCACTGGAATAGATTTCCCAGAGGGGTTGTAGAGTCTCCCTCCCTGGAGATATTCAGGAACCATCTGGACACAATCCTGTGCCACATAATCTAGAATGAGCTGGGATGTTGGACCAGATGTTCCACTGTGGTCCCTTCCAACCTTACACATTCTGTGATTCCGTGACTCTGTGAATGGCAGTTATACACATTTCTTCCCATCTCTGTTGTTTTTCTATGAATATATTCAGTTCACTCCTGAGGAACAAGGATCCTGGACACGTGTCACTTCATGGCAGACAGTTGTGTTGTGCGTCCTCTATGAGGTTCAGATCCTCTGCAGTGTGCTCCATGAGCACCTCAAGTGCTTCTGAGAACCCACCATGATTATGTCTCCTTACTCACAGGATTGTGAAGTCCCTGCAATGCTTTCCAGCTGCGTGTCAAGTCTGGTCTGGAGAACCCAGCTTTAGGTGAGAATACACTTCAAGGGCCAGCTGCACACAATACTGACTAATGCTTCTTTTTCCCCCCAGATACAGCCCTGTCCAAGATGGGTTAAACACAGACCACCAGCCATGCAAACGATCCCTTCATTATATAATTTTTTTCCCCCCCAGAAGCTCTTAATTTGGGATGTATTTCAACTAGTGACCTTGACTGGAAAAGTACCAGATCCCATACTGTGTATCTTGGGGATACCCTGTCTCATTAATAAGTACCTTCATTTCAGAGTATTGTCTATTTATTTTGGAAGTTTTACCTCCCCTTGTTGAAAAAACAGAGATGAATTGGGATAAGTACAGGCAGGAAATGGTTTCCATGGCAACACTAAGAATACATAAGAACAACCTCATCATTCACTTTTATTCCTTAGATACACTTTTAAAAGAAGTTTGAGCTACATTAAAAGACATCTCCTGTTCACAGCACCCAAGTCAGCAGAAATAATCAGCCCTGATTTCACTTTCAGTGACATGGGAACTAAGTTCCTTTAAAAAACAGGGACGAAAGGTCTTAGTTTCCATGGAATGAAAGCTCAGTCAAAAGAGGAGTTCATTCAGATTCAATGCTGGTCAAAAAAAAGCCGCTTTATGCAACATTCAGCTTTGCTGAAGTGCAACTCAGACTAACAAACTTGCAGCATATCCTGCTCAGAGTCTTAGGTTTTGGTGAAGCCTTGGTCAGATTGACTGTAAACAAAATCTAATCTAGTTGTGTGACACTACTGGGAAGGAAATCCGTAAAACTCTTTCTGAGAGCTTATTAGTGGAGACATCAAAGCTTGGTGTGATGTAATTTCTACTCCTGTCACGTTGCACTACTACATTCCCTCCTCCCTCGTGGTCTGCTTGCCAGTTCTGCCAGCCTCCCCACAAGCTGAAAGGTGCAGGAGAGACATTTCAGCAGTTTGGATGACTTTAGCTTCCATCTGGAATGGCGTGTCTAGCCTCAGAAGCCAGGACACAGTCTCCTCACCCAAGTTGGTCTACAGTCTGTTGGCAGAAGGGTCCTCCTGAGGAAAAACCATTTGGGAAGGTTTCAGGCTTAGTCCTGACAGATTTCTACCTCCAGAGCAAGCAAGATCTTCCCTTTCTTGTCATTACAGAGAGATCAGATTGGCCAGCAAAAGTCACAGCATCCCAAGGACCTGGTGTTCAACCTGCTTCCTTGTCTCATGTCTTTTCTGGGATCGCTGCTTTCCAAACAAAAAACCCCATACTGTATGTAAGACCTATTTTCTTTCTTCTCATCTGCCTAAGCAGCATTAGATTTTTCTTCTGTAATGCTGAGGGGTTAATTCATAAGCACAGGTACACATCATTATCCACAACCTGGGTTTTTATTGAACATGTTATTGATGCTATGGAAGGAGGACCCGTGGCTGATGACAGGTGGAGATGATGACAGAGAACATTTGTGGTGATAGGAGGATCAGTGGTTTAGCTGGGTGCAAACAAACCATATGTGCTTCAATGTGTGTCTAACGTGAAGTCACAGATCTAGGAACAGAAGTGGCAGAACATGAGAAGGTCTCCAGGGCCTGTCTGGCTCATTGGAAAGAATCTGGTCTCATTGGACCCCTGATAACAAGACTGGTCACTGCTTACCATTGCCTGATGAGGACAGATACTTGATGGCCAAATGCTTTTTGTTCTAGATGAATAGAAAAACTGGGTGGAAACTGAAAGTAAGGAAATTCAGATAAAAATAAGATGCATTTTTTTAATGTGAGTGTAATAGTAATGACTTCAAAAAAGGTTGAAGTGTTTTTTCCCCTCATAAGAAACTTAATATTTGTGGTGGTTTTCTTAAAGGTAGATGATTTCCAGGTATGAACCATGTTATGTGGGGTATCAGAAAAGGTAGTCACAGTGGTACTGTTCTAGAGCCTATTGCATGACGAGCTGAGCAGTGGAGAAGATAGTCCGATATCATGGCCAATCTGGTACACTCAGCCTCTTGGAAGGACTCATGGGAAGAAAGGGGATATTTGCAGAAGATTGCTGATACACATCTTCCTTTTCCTCAGGCCCCTTTGGAGACCCCCAAGAGGGAGAGTGTCTTGTTTACCAGTCCCCGTTTATTTGGTCTTGTCATCAGCTTAACTCCATTGCTGCCTTGTGTTAGTGGAAGGGTTTGACAGTCTCTTCTGAGACGGATTAATAGAGTCTTCCTCTGAAGTAGCTCAGTGTGGCCCAGCTGATGGTGCGCAGACAGCACACTGGCAGGCAGTGCTGGCGGAGCTTTGAAGAGGATGATTGTGTGGGGGACTGAAGTGTTAAGAGTTAGTAACTCAAACAATCGGCCAGTTGCAAAAGCAGCAGAGTGCGTTGCTGGGGCCAGGTTTGCACCCCTAGCCGAAGGATAGAAGGAGAGTTTTTGTATCCGTGGTGGCAAAACCTCTGACCTGCATAAGAACAGCCCAGGTGCAGAAGGGGGTGCGCTCCCACCTCCAGAGGATGACCAAGACAAACCAACCTTTGTTTAGCAATAAGCTGGGTTTTGGGCCAGATGGGGGGGAAGGCCGATAAGAAACACATCCTGAATAGGTGGGATAATGCTTTTTATCATGACAATGTCCTCCCTTACACAAGTAGTTCAGGTGTAAATCTCCCCTGCCGGGAGGTATGGAGACATTCACATTCACATGGGCTTGAAGGTTTTCATCCCTTCTGAGGGGGCACAACTGGCTCAACTACGCGGGCGTGAGAAACGGCTATCAAGTCTTAGGAGGAGTCATAAACCATCAAAGACCCCCGAAGCGCCTCCAGACTCACTTTTAGGGGGCGCTTCGGAGAGGACTGGGCGCGATCCCCCGTGTTGCAACACAGTTTAAATGTCAACCGCCCTCCCCTCCCCCGGGAGGTACCTGGCTGTTCCCACCTGAAGCTGAGCGTTTATTAACCCCTTGAACTTTGTGTTTTGTGGGCTTCCCTCACGTCCCAACGGATTAAGACTGCGACCATCACTTGGACCAAGGGACATTGAAATTGCAACAACCTAGTTCTCTTGCTTGATCCACTGCTCTTTCCTGTCCACTATCTACTCTTATCCTTTTATTCTTGTTCTCTCTTTTCCTTAAAATTTTTCTCAAGTGGTATCTTAATACTTTCATATTGTTATATTTTTACAGATAATAACCAAAACAGCTACATACCTTTGTTCCATTGAAACCAAATTGTTCTAAAATAAACCTGCCAAATACACGTATATATGGACACCAGTCATTCAGTGTCATTTAACTCTAATCAGCCCCAAGGGATCTATTAACAAGAACCTCAGTAACCCTCGAGTCCAGGGCTGGGTTGTAAAATATGGTTACTGCAGAGGTGAGAGATTTGCAAAGAGCCCCAAAACCTGAGTCTGTTTCCCACTGATGTTGTGCCACTCTGGATTAGCTCATAATAGGAAATGATGCTGTATCCAAAGACAGTCCTAGAAACTAATGTAGTCACTTCCTTACCTTCAAGGGTCTGATTAAACTCAGAAATTATTTCTAAACCTGCTTCTGCATTTTCCATCTAGAGTATTACTAACTTCAAATGAAAAAAAAAAATCCGAAATGCTGCAATACTGTAATGATGAAATATGACTGAGGTGTGGGTGGTTTTGTTCTGTAAATGAGCATGCATTGTTTGTTTCAAGATCAAGATACAACAATTGTATATAGTATTTCTGCTCTGTGGGGTGAGATTGTACCATCTATAGTGCTTGGCATCAGGGATGGACTTTCCTTATCATGCTGCACTTCTTAAACAAGATACTTCTCAAAGATAATACCTTTGTTCAAGAAGGGCTCAGTGCTGGCAGACAAAATGAACCAGTTTATGGAGACCAGACTGGATAACCACAGCACTCTCTTTCTGGTTTAAGCTGCAAAAGAGGATTTCCTGAGCATGAGGAACAGGACAGCTAAGAGAGGTAGTCTAGCATTGTGGCCAAACACTGAGACCCATCTTCTGAGAAGGAGCAACAGGAAGAAAAGAGAAGAACTGCTTAATAGGGAACTTCACAAGGCCCATGCTCCATAAAGGGCTTCTCAATGCAGCTTGCAAGCCAGGCAGTGGGCCAGGAGCCAGAGCAGCAGAAGCCATGGGGCATGGCCCAAACTTGCATGATCCATGGTGACAAAACTTGTGGAGCTCCTCTTTTGGGAATGAGATCCCTAAGGGCCTGGCTGTGCCCCTGCCTGCCCTGGGTGTGTAGAAAGAGGAGGTGTATACACTCTCCTGGGCTAAGATACAGGAGGGCTTGGCTGGAGGATTGCTAGTGCCTCTTCACCTGCCCTAGCTCTGTTCCTGCCCAGGATTAACTCTGTGCAAAACCCTCACTGATTTCAGCAATTGTTGCCTAAGCCCCCCTCTCCATGCGTCTGTGCTTCTCTGCCATGTCTATCAATTAAGCAAAAGCCCCAGACATCTTTTTGCTCATACAATGCTTTAATTATAAAGTAGTTTGCTTCTGATTGGCAATTACTCTGCCTGGGAATGGGCCTCACTAGTGGGTGGGCTTTCAAGACCTGGCTGTCACTCATCTGCCTTTTCCCCTTCTCCATCTGGCTGCCGAAGCATGAGGTCTCACAGACTTTTCTGTGAAATAAGAGCACTAATTAAGAAGTGGATTGGATTGGCCTTCACTAAGGCAGTATCTTTGGTTTGTTTTTTTGGTTTTTTTCCCTTTCCCTCCCTGTGAATAGGAAATGTCTGATACTCATTGCAGTTCCTAGGCTAACCCAATCACACCGTGGCACCTGGCTCCTCCTGCCAGACGTGCTGTAAAGGAGAGAAATGAGATAGCCATGGCACATAGAGAGCCTGCCACTGACCTGCTTCTGCTAAAGGCTGTGGGACTACCCTGGGAAAAACACTTCTCAAAAATACCATCCCAGTCCCAGATGCTGGGATGAGATCTGAGGGGTCACCATGGGGATCTGTGCAAAGGGAAACCAGGGGACAGGGCTGGGTGTGGGGAGCAAACTGGGCCTTCTTGCTCTGAAATCCTTGAGCTAAAGACCAGGGACAGAAATGCAAATGTGAAGAAACTGGAAGTCTCTTCAGTATCCTGACTCAACTGTGCAGCTTTGCAAGCTACCCTGGGGTGGGGGACGGGTGCAGGAGCCTGGGCACTGTCTGTGGTCTTCCTCCTGGCCTGGGGAAAGCCTCAGCCCCCTCTTGACCTCACCTGCCCCCAGTCCTGCACTCTTCCATCCCATGACATCCTGGCTGCTGGCACAAGCCGGTCCCAGCTCAAAAATACCATAACGAGTGGAAGTGTCATAGTGCAGGGTTGTCCTGATATGGCCAAAGGCAACCTGCCACCAGCAGGAGTCAGCCACTGTTATAGTGGTCTTCTCATAAACTTTCTATGGCCGGTGACATCTGGGTTGTTCAGCATATTCTCCTATGTCAGTTGACCCCTCAGACCCTATCCTAGCCCTTTCCCACGTCAGGAAGCATCTAGAGACAGAACCTTTTCCTTTTGCAACTAGAAACTCCACAGGATTAGGTCTTAATACCGTGCACTTTGGTTTTGCTTATTAGAATCAGACCAGTCGTTATTCAGCAGTGAATATTGGCAAAGATCAAATATTTTGTGGCACAGAGATTAGGAACTGAGCACATTTTCGATGAAACTCTCCCTTTCTTCAGCAGCCTGTGGTTTTTTTGAGCAATTTAGATTCAGCCACTAGAGAGCAAACTTCTTCTTTTTATCAAATGGCAATTTATATATTCCTTTAAAAAAGAATCGTACAGTTCTTCAGGCTAAAACCCATGAAAATTGAAAACAGCTCTAAGTTTACAGAAGGGAAAAGAAGCTTGCTTGCTCACTCTTTTTGTCTTTTTCCCTCTTTCTCTCTTCACAAACTGTGTTTCAAGAAGAGAGAATAAAACGAGTGTGTTTTGTTGTAGTGAAGGCCTCTGTTAATGACTGCAGAAGCTCTCTTCCTTCATGTCAATCACTAGAGGTAATTGTTCACCCTGACATTTGGCAGGCTGTGTGAGTAGAATCTCAAAAGGAGGCCTTGGGATGCCAATAGGACACGTGTGTGCAATTATGCCAGAGTTAGAGAGGAGGGATCTGCAAACTATTGGGATTATACACATTAATATTGGAGGCTGCCTCTTTCTGGATTAGTGCTGAGCAGCTCGGCTCCTTAGACCATGTGGTTTAAATGCCCTTGAGATGTGAATGCAAACAGGTTGGAGAAGTCAAATCTTTCTGGGAGGGAGTCTTGAGCCATGGGCTTTCATTTGTGCCTCGGTCTTTCACAGCTAGGACATGCCCTGCTCTGATGGTGAGGACAGGTATGGAGATAAGTGGTTTAACAGGAGACAAGTCCCATGTATGGACTGGGACTGTGCTGTGTGTCCTGGGCTTGCCAGCCCAGGTAGCAGCAGCAGGAGGGAACTGACCTGTCTCGGGACCACCCTCAAATGGCCCAGAGCACTAATGAAGCAAAGCTAGTTCTCTCAAGATCTGGCAAGCCACGTCAGCAACTGATGAAAATCAGCTCTTCCCAGGAAAATGGAAAGGGATTTTGTGAAGTACTTAGTGTTGTCATTAGTGTGTACTCAGCAGGTTATCTCTCTGCCTCTTTTTGTGAACTGACCAGCTGCAGATACATGCTGTTGCCTAATGTTCAATGAGATGTGCCCTTCTGGTGACTCACAGGCATGATATTAAGTCCCAGGAACTGAGATGAACCTTTACAAAAGGGTCCTCCAATGGGCTGTGGGTGATATGTGATTTGACTGCTAAGAGGACAAGTCCTACTGTTTAATGTTCTGTTGACATTATGAATTGCCCCATGGGGTGATGTGGCCCAGATTTAATCAATTTAATCCATTGTACCAACCTGGGAGCTAGTGTTTTAGACTGAAACTGCTTTATTTTCTTTGTGCTACATTCAGCAAGATGAAGTGGCTATGAAATGAATTAGTTGTACCCCTACCACATGCTGCGAGAGACTCTACAAGCCAGATGTTTTGCCAGGTCCCCAGGCACCTTAGGATTTTGGACTCAGTCAGAGCAACTACCAGAGTCACAGCTGGAAAATCTCATCAGGTCATTCTGTTGCTATGTAAGTTTTTGTATTTTCTTGTGAAGCCACTGATCTTGAGACCAACTACATCTTGGGCAAGTGCTGTACAAATGCAGGCAGCAGGTATTAAAATCCTTTTACTTCTATCTTGGGAACATCAAGGTGTTTGGGAGTTGATGAGTCAGTTTGGAGAGTGTGGTACCTCCATCCCTCTTTTTGATGCAACTTAGCTACAACTATGACTTCAAAGATCCATCACTTCAGGGGCTTGGATGTGAACAACTTCTCTGTAAGGTCACAGAGATCACAGAGGTACAAACTGAGAAGTGAGGACAGAAGCAGGTTTGGAGTGTCCCACACTGCCAGGCATCCAGATCACCACAAGGGTTGGTTATTGACCTGGCTGAGCAGGTCAATGGTGTGACATCTCCTCTGACCCTCTACTAATACCTGCTTTGGTCACCTCTGTAAATAACTAGTAACCCTTTGTGAAGTGTGGCTTTGGGCAAGCTTGCTTCACCAGAGAAGCTCCTAGCTGGCGCTCAGATTAAAAACAGCCACTGGACAAAATAAACAGCTCCCAGGACACCTTGGCAGCAGCTGCATAGCTCATGTCTTTGCTCTGTGTTTGACAGCCCAGTGCAGTGTCAGTATAAATTCAGCCCTTGGCACATTCAAACCTCTTGTACACTCTTACCTTCCCAGCCAGCTTTTAAAACTGTGTCAGAAGCAAAAGCTGATTATCAGCTTAAGCAGTGCTGTTTCTCCTCTTTGGCTGTAAACATTGGCCACAAGCAAGGACAAAACCAGCACCTTGAAGTTTCTCTAGTAGGGGCCTCTGGATAGGAATTCTTTAGGCACTCAGCATCTACTTCATCGACAGGTACATCAGTAGCATTAATAGCATACATTTAAAAGTGCTCTGTGCAGCTTCCATGTAGGGACAAGGATCTCTGTCTTTTTAAAAAAATAAGGCTGTGATGATTTTTATTCTGTGTCTGAAAACCCATTTCTGCAAATGTTTATGTGTCTACAATTAGATCCCATAAACTCTTAATGGAATGGCTTGCACACTTTTCCCCAGGAACTCTTCTAAATGCCCCTCATAAGTGACTGTTTTCAAAAATACTTTTTGCTTTTGAGTATCTGCTTGTATTTTCTATATCCCTGTGGGACAGGCTGCATTGCTATTACCATGCTGCGGTTGCTGAGGTCTCCATCTGCAGCATGTGTTGGTGCTGGACCACCCTGGCATCTGCATTTTGTGCCTCCCATGAGTGAGAACCTGTGTGCAGGGATGGGAAGGAGATGCATCCACCATGGGGGAAGGACCACGCTTGTAAGTTGTGGTAGGAGTGCAACTTCCTGTGGACTCTCTGCATGATTTTAAACTATGGCTCCCCTATTCCAGGCCCTGAGCTAAAGCACGTGTCTGTATTTCTCTTGGGTTTTTTGGCTTGGAAATTCTTTGTATGGGGAATTTTTTTAGTGGAAGCATTAAGGACATTTTTTCCTAAATCCTATGGAAAATATTTCATGAAGCACTGTGTTGTGATTAACAGAATTTCATTCTTGGCTTCTGTTTGCTTTGAAAAACTATTTTTACCTCCCTTTTTATACATCCCTTCTTTTCATACAAGAAATGTATCAATTTTAATAACATTTCTGTCTGTCTCTCTGCCTAAAATTAGACAGCCACTTTCTTGTCTCTAACCATCTCCATAGTGTTATGCTTTTCCATTTCTTTCCTTTTTTTTTTTAATTTCTTTGTGATTTCTTCCTGGAAGACATGGCTTGCAGTGAAAGTTTACTGATGCTGGAAAGGAAGATAGAACAAGATCAAATCCGGGCTCTGTCTCACTTACTTTACTCTTCATGTTCCAGGAGTGTTCAGTTTTTTGTCCTTCAGCCTGTGACTATCTTTCAAGGCCTTATCTTTGTTTCTTGCCCTGAAATGAGAATTAACATCTCTGGTTAGAGGAGACTAAAACCAACATGCCACTGCTGTCTGATATGCTCAGGTCAGTCTGGGGTCTGCAGCAGGATCCTCTGCGTGGGGATAGTCTAATGACATTTGGTGTCATTCCCTGTCTCAGTGGGGTAAGGCTGGTTTTATGTGACCTCGAGCCTTGCTCAGCAGTTCCCTTGTGTGGTTTTAGGCTTAAGCTGGCAATTAGAGCTGTTCTTCTTTCAGTTCAAATGCACGTTTATCATGCAGAGAGCATTGCTGTCTTGGAGTGGTCCCAGGCCTAGCCTGGGGGAGCAGAGCAGAGAAAGGAAATGGGGTGTGGAGGGTGGGGGGAGAGGCCAATCACCTCTGGCATTATGAAACTTATGCCCTATAAAATACTGCAATTATATTGTTTTCTAAATCCAGTGGGAACTGTTGTTTTTCAAGCAATAAATATCCTCCTGCAGTGTTGGCAGCCATAATATGGCAGCTCTGACAACCCGAGAGTGAAAGTCATTCTAGTAACATGAAACAAGACCAGTGTTAGTGACTTTCTTTTAGTTAAGATGAGAGAAACAGTCAAAAAAGGTAAATAAATTGAAGGTTCAAATTTGTTTTCCTTTTCCCTTCTAATAATCTCTTTACAATAAAACCAAGACCTTCACTAGCAATATGTTTTTGAAAACATTTTGATAACAGAGCATTGAAAGATGCAGAAGGAATCACTAATGACTGATAGACCAAACCCAATAATTTTTATGAATGATGCTCATTTTTTTTGTACTTCAAACTTTTCAAGGCAAGATGATGTAGGCAATCATTCATTCTTTGAACACTGGCAATATTTTCTTTTCCCATCTCTCAGCTGTTTTGGTCTGGGATATACAACACATTCTATTGGTATTCCTGTAGCAGAAATTCAAATGAATAGCAGATACATAATAATGAAAAAAACAGAATGACATGATTAAACTGAGGTTCTAACACAGAAAACCTTACTTAACTTTCATCAGCACTAGAGTTAGATGCTTCTTGAGACAAATGGGAATGAATGTGCAGAGCATTTCACTGTTAATGCTGTACCTAAGCCATATGCACTAATGTGCTATAATAATTAAACCACTCTGTTATGGAAATATATTTGCAGTTTGATCTGTCATTGGTTGAATGACAGGATTTGTAAACTAGATTTTCACATTTGTGGAGAACTGTCCTTGTGCAAAATGTCCCTACTTTGATGCAACCTTGGACCTTCAGGTAAATTAGTCAAAATTGTGTACAAACAAGCCCATTAACATATGTTAGACCAGATAATAAAATTGCAATACAAATGTACTAGGCTCCCTAATGTAATGGTGTTGACTTGTAGTATTCCTTGGGAAAACCCTTACCATGGTGCAGATGTTGCAAACCCAGGTGGATCTCACATACCCCATTTTTCTTATCAGCTGCGAGTTGTACATACTCACATCTCTTGGCCATCATCACTGCAGATCCCAAAGACAAGGATAGACCTAAAGGAATATAATCTCATATTATCTAGTTAAAAGGGATGTATTTTGCTCTCCAAATCATTTTTCTCTAGGCTCAAACACTGAGTGCCATTGTTACCCAGACATTTTTGAAATATATCCACAGTTCTCACACTAAATCTTAGTCAACAGGCTATGTGGTGAAGTAGTTGATCCCAAATTAAACCTTTGGGTTTTGTTCCTCTGTGTCTAACAATTTAGAAGCCACAACTGACTTCAAGGTGTGCTTAAATGAGAATAAAGTTTGCAGCAAAACCTTCCCTACTGCAAGAACCTTGCATATACATTTGTAATTATTAGCGCATTACCAGAGATGGTAGCATAGACATAATAAAATGATTTATTTTATTTTCCTGCCAGCACATGTGTGTGTCTTAATTGTGTATCAAAGATACTCTTAGAATCCTCTTTGTCATGTAAATATGCTCATTGGCTAGTAAATATTAATGCTGCACTCTGGCTCCAGCTGTGAGAAGATTTTATTGTTGTGTTAGTGGTTTTGATTAGCCTCCAAAAGGTTTTGCAGCATCTACTCTATTTATTTGAAAAGTACAGAACTGCTGCAAGCAAGGGCTGCTACAAAGAAAATCATGCACTTTCTTTCATTGTTTTTAATTAAGTTTGTGCCTCTTTAATGCTTTGGAGTCACTCTCTATGAAATTCCAGAGACAGGGAGGAGCTGCCTGGTACTTTTTAGTTCCAGTTTTCAGCGGACAGTGCTGAAGTAAAAGAAACATATGTCACGTCTTCCTATTATTCTCCCTAATTGTCACGGCAATTTACCCACGAGCTGACATGATAGCCATGGAGGGAAACGGAGCAAAACCTTTTACATAACTCTGGGCTCCACGAAATCATGGAGGCAGATGGAAAGGGGAGGTTTGGTGTCTGCTGGGCTGCGCTGTGGGGGTTCTCCCCCATGAGATCAGCTCACAGGGTTGGTGGCCTGTCTTGACCTTTCTTCATCCAGCTGATGCAACAAAATCCTCCTCAGCTGTCCCTGCCATATCCCTTACAGCAGGGCACAACGCTCTGTGGAGTTACCCGAGCTGGTGGTACTGAACGTCTCCCCGACTGCTGGACTGGTGTCTGTGGGATTGGTGTCGCCCTATGCAGGGACCCAGGTGCTGTTGTGCCCATACCAACATGGCTCTTGATGGTGAGAGGCACATTCTGTGGATCCCAGTTTTTGCAATGAGAAGGTTGTCCTGAATTCCCACATCATAAAGAGTGGGTGAACTTGTGCTGTATCCCTCCCTCCTGGCTCTGAAGGGGCTTTCTGGAGAAATGAACAGCAGCGATGTGGTGATCATATCCATTCCCTCGCCCAGGCTACCACAGTCAAAATACTTTGGCAGTGTGAGCTCTGGTCTGTGCTACTTCACAGACAACCTCAGAGGAAAGGGTTTTGCAGGGAGATAAATCTTTGAGTTTGGGTGATTGCTTGCTGGGACAAACCCAGTTAGTCTTGCAGGGATGATATTTCTTTTGCCCTTTGATTTGACTTTAAAACTTGAATTAAATATGCCTAGCAGGCATTGACTTCTGAGCTGGGAAATTGGGCACTCTCCTCTGTCAGTGGAACATCTGGGACCATTAGCAGTGTCTGCTCCACAGTGAGGTCGACCCAGGTCAGCTTAGATGCACACATAACATTCATCTTCTGAGACTTCTGTCCATGAGAAATCCAAACCATTGCACCCTGGTGGAGAGGCTGTTTGGACATGACTACTTTTACTTATGGTGACTATGTCTGAGCCAATTTTTTGGAGCTAAATTGCCAGTCCCCCGTGCTGGGTAGTCTCCTCTAAATTGCTGGCTGTTAATTTTCAACCCAAAGACCTTTTTTTGTGGGGGGCACTTTTCAAAACTTAGTGCATTGGTGGGATTGAGCTCTGTTAGTAAGCCAGTTCTCACATGGAGGTCACCAGCACCTCTAACCTCCTTTACATAAACCTTAAATAAAAACCCACAGTACCTTTGCATGCTGAAGAATAAGTCTTGTTTCTATTATTCAGAAATTGCAGCATTTTCAGCTGATCTTTTAAGTGGTTCCTAATAAAATTGTTAGGACTGGAAAATCTTCAATAACATTTTTAAATACAGCCCAGCTTCACAGTAATAAACTGAGCTTTTAACAGTCCTCTTTTATAACAATCCCAACAGCAAGAACTAATTTTTCCTCTGATAATGAGGCCTATTAGCAGGACTGTTCACACAGGGCTGACCCGGATTCAACAGTCATATGATTTTTTTTTTGGTAATTTTCAAGGCACATTGTGTTTAGCAAGTAAACATACAGCTTTTCCTCTTATTCTTGTCTCTACTTGTCTCTTTAACGATTGTTTGAAGGTTTCTAAATGGAAAGCACAGAAGTAAAATGCGGTGATGTTCTATGCAAATAGCAGCTTGCTTCGTTATTCTGATGCAGCTAATGGCTGAACCCCGCTACAGCGTGTACTTTCACAACGGGAACATTTATCCTGTTCCCACTGGGGTTTGTTATTTGACAATACAACACTTCAGCTTTTAGTATGGGCAAAGGACACGATTATTTGTATACGCTGACATTTATCGTTCCACACAACTGCTTGGTATAGGCTGCAGAGCTGGAAGATGTCTCCTGAAAGCAGTAGTGCAACTCTGATTGCTTCCCACAAGAGCAGGGTGGGTGAGCAGTTCCTACCAAGTTTCTTGCACCAGAACTTGCAGTATCCCCTCCTTGCTGGGCTCCATATAGGACCATGGGAGGCAGATCAGCACAAGGGCTGCCTGTGACCTGCTCATGGCTTCTGAGTGAGGCCGACTTGGCTTGAGGCTGCAGGACAAAATTGATGTTCCTGGTCCAGGCATCTCCCTGACACCAGGCAGCTCTTCCTACACGTGTCCTTCACAAAGCACCCAGCACCTTGCAGGGGTGAGTTTTGAACGTACCTACTTTCTGCTGAGAGGGACATCTCATCCAGGAGAAGTTAGGTTTGGTCCTATTGCCCTCTTGTGGCTGCCCAAAAGAGGCCACAACTGTCACTGTCTCACGTTTGCACACGTGGTACCTGCCCATTCAAGCTGACATAACTTTCCTATAACTTAAAAGCACACTGTTGGTTCCCTAGGAACTCCTGCGTAAGGTAAGGTGGAGCACCAGCCAGGAAATCATGACATTTCTGGAAGGGACATGGGGTGCCATTGCAGGAGACCAGGCACAAGGGTGTCTCTGGCCGAGCCTTCCTTCCCTCCTCTTCCCTCACTGTCACAGTTGCCTTGTGGCTATTTTTCAGCCACATGACAACAGCAAAAATGGTTTGACAGAGTTCTCCAGGGCTCTCATATCCAAATATGACCATGAAAAATGCCCTGGTAATGCTGGCAAAGCACCCTTTCCTTACTGTTGCACCTGAAATGGACCCCATGTATCAATAAAGCGTATCATGGTGGTGCTTCTGTCCCTGTAGGACATGATGTGCACAAGGTGGGGAGATCACTGTTGAAGGGTTTCACCAAAACCCAATGGTTAGAATAATAACTAAAAAAAGACAACTAGGAGGAAAGATAGCAGAAAAAAAAATGGACACTGTAATTGTCCCAAAGTCTTAATGCCTGTCAGTCCATGCATATGGATGTCCTGGGCTCAACTGCACCTGAGCTGCTTTCTCTTTCCTGCTTCTCCTGTCAGGCTGGCAGCATGTGAGCAGCCTGCACACCCCACTGGTCCTGCAGCTGGTGTTTATTCCTACAAATAGCTTGAAAATTTACTCTGAGATACCTAAAAGGACCATCAATAAAATCAAAGCAGGCTTGCATGCAAATAAAATCTACTGATAACAAGAGGTAATGCTATTTGGTTTTGGGCAAACAGGGCAATAAAAGCTGAAATATTGAATGAAAATCTGCTTGCTTTATATTGGCCTTGACACAGTATTTTACTCAACATAGCCTGGACTTAATGGAAAATCTTGGCCAACAGTTAGAATCAGGACTATAATATTCATAAACTAGTTGTGGCTTTCAGTGTGATTTTCCCCAGTGAAAGTCATGCAAGAATAAAAAAGGAAGAGTCAGTAACAGTGTAATTGCATCACATAAAGACCGCTTCTGGGAAACCATTAGAAGTTTTAATGTTTTAAAATGAATACTGAATTCACTTATCCTTGATAAAGCATGTGGTTCCTTTTTCTGCTCCCAGGTGCAGATGTGCTAGTGCACAGAAGGGCCAGAACAAACACCATTTGCAATTCAAGTGCCTTTAGACCCCAGATGAGACTGTCTTGTCACCATTTCCCTGCTATTATGTAGCTTAAGGGTAAGAATTGTCCCTCCAGTCCGATGTTTGCCAGTGACTACCAAAGACATGACTCTAAGCTCTCACTAATGAAAACATCAGCTCTCCTCAAGGTAACAGAGGCACACATTGACATCAAACCACTGAAGTAACATCAAATCAGGCTGGACTCTTGGAGCTGGCCATCACATAGTCCTGGTCTCATCTGATAAAGTAAGGCATTAAAATATCTGGGGTTTGCATATAAAATCATCACCTCAAGGGGTGAAGAAAACCTCTTCCCTCCAGGGCCAGGCGCAGTTGTGCTGTCGGTATGTGAATCGTGGGATGCCAGCAGGGACAGACATGATGCATGAGAGCTGCTAAGTTGTACTTTGCATGCAGCAGATGTTCAGGCAGGTTTGTTTCTTTTGCAGGACTGAGTTCCCAAGCTTGTGCCTGGGCTAAGGTCCCCTGATGGGCCCTGACGGTCTGCAGCATCCCAGACCCACCTCATGCCTTCTGGGCTCTTAGTCCTGTTCTTTTCAACTGCACATTTGATCATTAACAACAGCAGATAGTACAGGACATGCCATATATTTAGTTTCTGAAGAAATTAACTATTTTACATCCACAGCTCCACCATCCTCTTGCTCTGTCGCCTGTCACTGCAGTTCCCTTGGATCTCCAGACACTGGTCCAACCTCTGCTTGGCTCTAGTGTCCATCTGCACCCAGTTCCATACAGCATATCAAGTTTTGACTATTTGACTTCAACATCCCTTTTCTGAAGCCACAGGATCAGTTAAGTCCTTTGAATGACACCTTACAACATTTATTTCCATTCATTATCAGGGAACAGGAAGAGGGTTGGTACAAAAATGAGCTGCATTCATTGTCTGTCTTCAGCTGAGGATCTTTGATATTTCTGTCCTGGTGCAGCTCAGACATAAACAGTATTGTCAAATAATTGCCAGGATCAGATGAAGCAAGTTGCCATCTGAGAAGCTCCTCGCCACGAGACAAGAGTTTTTCTTTCTTCACACAAAAGTTTCAAATGCAGCAGGGAAAGGTTGAGCTTGTTGCCTTTCTCAAAGACAGACTTTTTTCTTTGCCATCCAAAGCAAGAATTGCAAAGGTTTTAGCATGAATTTAAGAAAAACACAGGGCTGAATTGCTGAAGTTAAAAATTACCAAAAATAGCTGAGCATTTCTTTTCAAGGGAAAGTTCTGTAATATTGAACTTACTTATAAAAGGATAATATCGAAGTTATAAAAGGGAGTCCAGGGCTTCTCCAAGCATGCCTGGAGCATCAGATGATGTGAGGTGGAAACAACTGGTGTTTTCTGCAGCAGTAGCTAATGCCTGTGTGTCATTTAGTAGCATAGGCTTGAATATGAGATCTGCATGACACACCAAGTATTTAATGATGATTCAGAGGCCACCATGGACCAAAAGGTCAGTGATAAGTAATCCAAATTCCCATTAATATTTTATAATCTCTGTGCTTAATAGAATGGCTGTGTGTTCTTTGGATTTGTACAGCCACTAACACAATGGGATTTTGTTCCCATCTGTTACACTTTTCGTTGTTTGTGACTGGTATTTTTTCAATACTATCCCTAAATAACCACAGAAAATGGAAACACCTGATTAAAAAGTGACCTTTCTTGTGATTTTCACCTGTACATGGGACTTTCAGCAGTGCCTGGCATCCTCTGTGGGTGGAGTTTGATGGGAGTTCTCCTGATGGCTTCACAAGAGGCAATGGGAGGCTGTTCAGTCAGCCCCAAAGTTAGTACTTTCCACATTGTACAGGAACTGAAGGATCTGCATTTGACACACAGAAAAACATGTCTGCCCCAGAAGACTCCACCAGGCTCTGGCTCTGTCACTGACCTTGTATGCACACAGGGAGGGGAGGGGACACTGGGTCACCCACTGCTCCTGTGCTTTCCTCATGCTCCTGACATGTTGGAAAGAGCAAGGGTATCTCCCTCTCTCTCACCTCTAGGTGTGTTTTTCTGCTTCATCATTCAAGGAACAGACTTGCTAGGTGAATGGAGAATGACCCCAGCCTCGTGCTTGGGCGTGTGTGATGCTGGAGATGGATTTTGCAACCTCAGTGACCTGGTAGCCCAACCGAGCTCCAGGTAGGCCAAGCTGGTACTAATTAATACCAAACACTCTGTCCAAGGCACACTTACATTTCAGGATGCACTGTCTGAGCCAGCCATATTGCACATTTTGCATGCTCATGCTTCTCCTGGTCCTGCTGCAGAGCCAGCCTGTGCTCCTGTGGCTCCATCCCAAAAAAGGCAAGAAGTGTGCTTTCCTTCTTCCACCCTGCCTGGTTGTAGTAGGGGATCGCTATGTTGGCCTGTGTTGGCAGCCTTGTGATCCTTGTGTTGTAAGAGGGCTGCGAGCTTTATAGGGTAGGTTAACCTAAGATATAAGCTCACTTTGGCTGGGTCACTTTGGAATATTAATGTGAATGTTAAGGTCAGAATATTAATATTGTCAGCTGTGCAAGTGTGCTGCTTGTAATTCATAATGATTATGCTGAAGAGCAGCACCATTTCTGTGCCATGGCAGAGCCATTTTCTACTGGAAATATTCCACTTCCTGGCTGTATTACTTCAGCCTGGACTAGGAAGTTTCTCATGACTGGGAATGTGCACTGTCCTTCCCTGCTCGTGAAGGGCACACGGGCAATGAAAATCTCTGAAATGTTTGCATTTTATAGACCCAATAAGCTTTCAAATCAAATAACATCTCCTTTTTTTTTTCCTCTAGGAATAAAAAGAGTGATTTAGTTAATGTGGGCACGAATAATAGCTTTTTCACAGTTATATTTGCTGCTTCTATTTAATTTCTCTGAGATGACTAATTGTTTTAAGAGCTGTATTCCCAGAGCAAAACAAACAGACAAACAAACAGCTCCCCTCTGTTTCACTCCGCAAAGCTTAAACCAGCCCAAATAAGGACAAAATAGATTTTGCCATCTGTAACTGTAAGTTTCCTCTTCCATCAGACTATTGCTTGAAACAGATAAGGTTTTCTTTGCATTAGCAATTAGGGCACTATCTCTTTTTGGACAGATCTGAATCAGCCATCATCCTAAGCCAAGATCAGAGACATAGGTAGTGAGACTGAAAGCAAGTTCAACAAAGCAGAAACTCTAGTTCAAGGAGCTGTTTATGAATTCAGACTTTCTTTATTAAATTAGAAAGAAAAATTCTCTCAGGATCCAGCAGTCTCCAGTGAAAATGTGTTCATGTAATTTTGTTGGTCTACAAGCTCTCTTTCCGTTT